>NC_135489.1:20347587-20949912 GCF_052094955.1 Ictidomys tridecemlineatus | reverse complement strand
AATAAATTCAGAGGGAAATGGTACAGGAAGTTCCCTAATAAGCCACTAAGGTAAGTTACGAGATTTTAAATACACGTTTTTGATTTTGCAATTCGTATCATGAGGATCAGTCACATCTTTATGCAGTATGGTCCCTGGTGAAACCTCTATCAGACAAAAACCTCACCAGATTCTTTATTTATTGCATTAGTAACTATAGCTTCCTTTTGACAGAGCTAGTTATGCAGACAAAAGATGAGAGAAGATCCTAGAGATTTATGTACTGTTTATTTAATGAGGCTAAAAAAAGTGAAATCATTTAAATCAATGAATGGAGAAGCAAGAGAACAGAGCCATGCATGGGTAGCTGCCCCAGATAGCTGGGCTGTTTCTGAGCCAACCCAGATGAAGCAAAGGGCAGAGGAAGTATAAAGTGAATCTCAAAATTGTTTATCATAACTGGTAATAGACAGAGATTTAAAAAAAACAAAATACCTCTCAGAGGAAAAAGAAGTTGAAATTGCTAGACAAACATCCCTATCACAGATTGGCTGGAATCAAAACTGGCATATGTAAATGCCACTTTAAATTATCTGGAAGTTCATCCTAGATTTCAGCAATCCATGATATTCTTACCCTGGACCAGTATGAGTAATGAACTGTGACATATACAGTTTTAGAAACACTATTTTAACTACCACAATGCCATGGATTCTTCAGGTTACTCAATTCTTTCATTTGAGAGAGAGAGAGAGAGAGAGAGAGAGAGAGAGAGAGAGAGAGAGAGAGAGAGAGAGTGTGTGTGTGTGTGTGTGTGTGTGTGTGTTTCTTCTTTGGTAATTTTATTTTCCAGATTTCCTGAAGCAAGTTGTTCTGCTAATCATTTTTGCCTTTCTCCTCTCAACAGTCATGCTTCCTACCCATCCTTTTGAATTTTATTTCCATGGTTACGATTACTTTTCTTGCCATCTTTGATAGTGTTTCCAGTCTTTCTGAGGGAAGCACATTGAACTCCAAGCCACTCAAGCTATGTTCACACACTCTAAAACAAATTGTGCCTGCATGTTAAACCAGAACCTGAGACTCTCCCTGTGTGCTAAGCTGCCTTGTGACTAGCTGGGTTGTTGTTCTCTGGAAATTCATCAAGCAGGCTTGAGTACAACAGTCTGCCTACTCTGTCGCCTTTGATTTTATTAGCTCTCTCATGTGCTACCTAAGAAAAATTGGATAAAATGGGAATCTAGTTGGAACCCTGTGCATTTCTCCCTAGGAAGAAATACAAAGTGGACACACAGCCAGACTGATGCCAGGTGATGCAAAAGCATCAGCGTGAATCATAAGTGCTCTGGGTGGTTGACACTTCTCAGATAGATGGCTGCAGTCTGAATGCTTTGTCTCTTGGGTCTGCATTTAGAAGGAGGGCGGTGTGCAGCCTTTTCAACCCTCCACAATTAATCTTTCCACACTGGCTGATAGATGTTAGCTAGGACCACAGTATGAATTCTGAAGCTGAGCACTGTCCTTGTGTCCTTGCCCTTGTGTTCCTTCTTAACTCTTCACAGAATAAAATGGTGCACTTCTAATACGAAGTCATTTCTTTTTCACGTGTCTTCGTAGACTACATTTTGTTTCTTAAAAATAAAATCAAACAAACCCCCAGTAGGATTAGGATTGAACTTCAACAATAATTAAAGCTGTAGCATCCCCCATTTAATTTTTATATGTTATGGAATGATTTTAGATTTATAGAGAAGTTGTTAAAATACAACTCCTATGTACCCTTCCCCCAATTTTCTCCATTATTAACATCCCATATTACCATGCATACTTGTTAAAACAAGGAAACCATCCTTGGTACATTTATATGATCTAGACTCTAGTCTCATCTTGGCTTTTATCTAGTTTTCCATGAGTAGCATCTTTCCAACTTGGAATTCAATTCACGTAATTCCCTTGCATTTATTCATCCTGTCTCCCAGAGTCCTTTTCTTTCTGCATTTTTTTTTGTCTTTCCTAGTTTTGCTTGACCTTGACTGTCTTGAAGAGTGTCAGCCAGCTATCATGTAGACTTTCTCTCCGATCTGGGTTTGTTTGAAATATTTCTCAACATTTACACTGGGATTGTGGGTTTTAGGAAAGAATACTGGGAAAGTGAGGAGCCCTTTCTCATGAGATAATGTCAGGAATAGGTGATGCCCTGTGACATCAGTGAGGATGAGAACATTTGCCAGCACTTTAGAGAGCACAGGTTGATTGCTCAGAAAGAGTCCAACAATAAAGCTTACAACATCCAGCTTCCTAATCCTTTTCCTATACCCATGAACACTAGACCTAAGTGAAGATAGTTTACATGTTTGAAATATGGTATAGCCAATGGAAAAAAAAGTTTTCTCTGAATCACCTCAATTATTTTTATCTTATTTTGCAGTCATCTAGAAGTGAATGGATTCTGTCCAGACTTGGCTGTAGTAGTGAATGAACTGGAGACTAGAGTTAGTTAGTTTTCATAACCATATCTTCATGCTCAGCTCAGAATAGCTACAGAATTCCAAACTATGGTTTCAGTGGGGATGGCATTGAGCTCTGAAATCTATACAGCTAGTTTTTCCCTCTGTCAAAAAATGCACTTAGGAATATAATAGATCATTTGCTTTTTGCTTTAAATAAAAGAAGGTATGCAGATAAATGACCCCTTCCTCCTTGTAGTACAACAAGAAAGTGAAAATTACATTCTTGAAGATGAAGACCACAGTATTTTAGTTTTTGATCCTTTACTATACTGATGTTTTTATTTTGGAGGAATTAATAGTTATTTTGAGTAAAATATGAAAATCAAAATATTCAAAGATATTAAAATGAAATTTGTATATATTGATACTAACTTCTCACCTCTTCAAATTCTAGCTTTCTTATATATCATTTCTTTCTCTTGTAGAGTATAATTGATTTGTAATAGCTGTTTGCATATTAGGAATGTGGTTACTTCATGGTGGTATTGAAAACATTCTTCTAGATTGCTATTCACATTTTACTGTCATCTATTATACTGTTCTGTACAAAAATTGCAGTTTAAATGCAATCACATTTATCCGTACTTTGTTACATCTGATATTGTTATATTCTTAGAGATGCCTCCCCACTTTAATAACAAGTTTATATTCAGTTCTGTTTTTCTTGAGTAGTTAAAACATTTAACCCTCTTAAAACATTTACTTCTGGACACTGCATTCTGTAATGTTGTGCTTTCTGACCCTCTCTTCAACATAAAATGGAAATTAATTATCTCAACCAGGCTTGCAGAGAGAGTAAATGGCAGACTGGCTCAAGCCCAGCAAACTCTCATACTTTCAACTGCTGTCGAGAGTTGCCTTTCATTGCCTGGATATTTATTGAAATTTATAGTGTGAATTTCTATCCCCACACTATTGAGCTTTCCTATGCAAGGACAAGACATGCTTTTGCTTAATATAGAAGATGATGTTATTTATTAAGATGGTGAAATACATAAGACAGGGGTTGCTGCCATTTGACTTCTGTATTTTTAGACTCTCTTTTTAACTCAAAGTACTTTGTGAACATTATACACTGTACTTTTTATGTTTATGGTCATGTGGAAGAAGAATGCTTTTATAGTGTTTTGATATTAGAAAAAAATCAGGGGCAGGAAGCATTATGATGATGTCATCTAATCACCTTGACACACAATTTTATTGATTTAACCTCATAATTCCAAACTTTTATGCATAGTACCTATACAACCAATTTATATAATTTGAACGTGTGTCTTATTAATTTGAATTAGATATGAGTCCCCCAAAGACTCATGTGTTGAAGACCTGGTCCCAAATGCAGTAATATTCAGGGACTTTGAGAAGTAAGAATCTAGGGAAGTGATTAGATTATGAGTGCTTTGACCTCATCAATGGATTAATCCATTGAAGAATTCATATTTGATGACTTTATTGGGAGGTGGTGTAAACTAGACAGTGGGGCCTCCTGGGAGGAAGTATGTCACTGGATGAGAGCCTTGGAAGGCTGTATCTTCTCCCTAGCCCCCTTCCCTCCCCTTTGTCTGCCTGCTTTATGGCTTCTATAAGAACAGCTTTCCTCTGCCACACCCTTCTACCTTGATGTGTCTTCCTTGAAAGCAGCAGAACATGAACCCAGGGTGAAATCTCTGAAACTGCAAATTAAAATGAAACCTTTTCTCTTCAAGTTGTTTTTGTCAGGCATTTTGTTCCATTCACGGGAAGCTGACTAACATAGTGTCCTCACAAAATTCATATCAAAAACTGCCTGCCATGGTAGTAGTATTAACAGGTGCACCCTTTCCTGTTGGGCTTGGCTCTCAGGAATAGAAAAGTATCCTTATAGGAGAAGTTAGAGGGAGCTACATTGCTTTTCCCACCATGTGAGGATAAAGCAACGAGGTTCCATTTTGGAAGCCCTCTGGAGGCATGAAATCTGCTGGTATTTTGAGTCTACAGTTGCCAGTCTCCAAAACAGTGAGAAATAAATATCTGTTGCATATAGCTTACCAAGTCTAGCATATTGTATTATAGCATCCTGAAGAGACTAAGACACAGGTTTTACTACCTGAATATAATAGTGAGGGTGTCTTGAGTGCCAGATTATGTCACATACTTACATGAAGTAGTTTTAAAGAAAAAAAAAGCATAGACAAAAAGCAAAAGAAACAGAAAAAAGAGAAGAGACAGTGATGAAAGGTATTGTTTTCTCCTAGCATGGCCAACCCTTAGTAGTGACTTCAGCCATTAAACATTTGCAACCTAGAAGGCATTTACCCAGCTGTTAACTTAAAGAGAATACCACCGTGACTCAATCTGTTTTTACTGCAAAAAAAAAAAATACCATAGACTTGGTAGATTATAATAGAAATCAATTTCTCAGAGCTCTGGGGTCTGGAAGTCTGTGATCAAGGTACCTGGAGGTAGGTTTTCTCCTGAGGGCTGCTATCTGTGTTCTTGTCTTTGTATCATTTGGAAGGGAAAATACTGTGTCCTCACGTGGGGGAAGGGATGAGAGGAAGGTCAGGGCAGGGGATGAATTTGTGTCAAGCACTTTTATAGGGGTACCTTATGATCAATCGCCCCCAAGGCTCAAACTTCCCAATGCTATTGCACTGGGGATAATGTTACAACATGAATTTTGGAGCAAATAAAAACATCTAAACCTTGTCTCCTAATTCCAATCCCAGTATTCTTTTCACTTTGCTCAAAAGAAAAAAATATGTCCCCCCATCACTTCTTAATGATGAACATGGGAATATAGGTCAAACATCTATGTTTTGTTAGCTACAATAGCAACAGAGGATCAAACTTCAACTTGATCCATTTGTTAAGGTCTATGAGCACCTGTATCCAGTATTTCAGGATTCTACATGCCCTGTTATATTGAGAATCATTCAATGAATGTGTGAACCATATTTAAATCAATAAGAGTCTCCAGGTGAATAACATATTCAATGATTTTTTAAAGAATCAAGCAAGACTTTTTGAAAGAGTTTTCAATTGAAATTAATATTATTTCACTTAGATTGACAAATGGATACACTTGCATTTGATGCACAGCCACCATTTATGATTATGTGTTTTTCTGCTTAATCATCTCTGATAGTTGTTCTGTTTGCCAACTTCATGGATTTGAGGTATGAGTGTTAGGTTCAGGCCAGTCCTCTTCTTTTATGGTTTAAAGCTTTACTATCAGTTTCCTCATTGCAATACATTTAAAAAGGATAAGAACCATGTTTGCAAGTAACTACCTGCTCAGAATCCTGTTCTACATCTCAGAAAAGCGACTAGAACCAAGCTGGTCAGGGCCAGTGTCTCTCTTGTATTTCTTTCTCCTCTCCCTCTCCCTCTCCCTCTCCCTCTCCCTCTCCCTCTCCCTCTCCCTCTCCCTCTCCCTCTCCCTCTCCCTCTCCCTCTCCCTCTCCCTCTCCCTCTCCCTCTCCCTCTCCCTCTCCCTCTCCCTCTCCCTCTCCCTCTCCCTCTCCCTCTCCCTCTCCCTCTCCCTCTCCCTCTCCCTCTCCCTCTCCCTCTCCTCTCCTCATGCATATTGACCTGGAAATACAAACCCCCAAAGACCAGGGATTGAAGGACACATGCCTCATATATATTCTCTATGTCCTGTTGTCTTGTGGGGGCTCCACAGCAGTAACATCAAGCTCTACTTGTACAGCCTTAATTGGAACAAGTAATAATTTATCTTCATTTTATACCCTCTTCTATTCCCTTTATTTTTATTTCCCTTTAATTTGCTTCAGTGGCTATAAAATTCAGGGATGAGTAGCAAGGGGTGAGAGCCAAGCGCCTGGTGCACAGATGCTTCATAAACCTCCCTATGCTACCCTGCCAATGCATCCTTGGCCTAGAGAGCATCCTCACTCAGCCGGCAACATCCTGTCCTTTGAAACAGTATTTAGTGAGCCTGTCGTTCTGAGACTCTGGATCTTAGGGAAATTTCAAAAAATTGAAGCTTGCCTTTCCAGATAATAAGCATTTCCACAGATACCCTTATACCATACCTTTAAATCAATTATTTTAACATTTACTTAAATCCCATGACAGTGTTGAAGTTTGCCATTAGTAGAACTCACTGAGCTATCAAATGTGCTTAGAGCATTTTTTATTGATTTATTTGATATTTTAAAAATCAAAAGTAGTTCCTACAGTACCAACATCACTAAAGAAAGCAACTTAAACTTTCGGTTGTCTCTTAAGTTTTATTACCTTTTACTTGCCTTTATTTGAGTTTGTTATTAGCAATATCTTGTTGCTTAACAAACAATAAAATAAATACACTCCCTGGCAGTAATTCAATTTTTTTCTCTTGACAACACAGCGTGTCAGCTATTACACTTTAAGAGTGTCTCATCACCGATGGAAATTGCCTAGGAAAATTTTGTTCTTAGAGCCTGCCATGCTGAGGATATCCGCAGCACATGTGTTCTCTAGACATTCTTCATGGACAGAGAACAGGATTACACAGCAGCCTGGGACAAACCACCATATGGCTGGGATGAGGTGAAGGATGATAAGGGCACAGGAGGGATGGGAGGGGAGATGTCACAGCTTGTCAGTCTTTATCCCCAGAGAAAGCTTTGGTGACAGGGGAATGATTGAAATGGCACGTTTATTGTCCCTGGGCATGGAGAAGGGATAAACAGTGACTAGGAATTCAATGAAATTCTCTCCAGAAAAAGGGTGGGCACAGACCAGGGTAGAGACTGGGTAGTAGCTGAGCCACCCTGCAGTGGGGTAGAGATGCCAGGAAAAGACATTGATGAGAGAGGTGATGAAAGGTGGCCTTGTAAAGCCTTGGAATGGTGACAGATGGAAAGGGTATAGTGATTAGTGAGAAAGTGCAGAGAGAGAAGCCCGAAATAAAGTAAATATGTAGGAGCAGAGATGTCAGATAATAGAAAGAAAAAGTGAAATTAAAGATGGATCTTTCTTTGCAACCTGATAAAAGATAGAAGGAAGGACATTGTGGTGACCAAGTACAGTCATTGCATGGAGGAAGCACCCTCGCCCCAACTTACTTGACCTCTTGGATTTAGCTCAAATACTTCCCAAGGCCTTTCTGTTAGGGAGGGTTCTTAGGTAAAATGGGCCAGCAGAAGCAGCTTCTCTGCTCCCTGGATCTAAAAATAAGCAAATCATTACAGCAGCCATCCACTGAACACAAATCATAATCGAGGTACTGAGGGCAGTCTTTAAAATCCATTTCTCAGTATCACTTAATAACCAGCTACACTAAATGCCTAGATCAGTTTTAAAATGTGGTAAGTAAGGCTCAGAGAAGCTAAATAGCTTTCCAGGTACAGAGTGTCAGAAGAAGGATCCAACATCCATGCTATATATAATTGCAATTTTCTAGTCAAATCCACCTGTTTGTATATGGTACTCTGGCCATTTCTCCAAGCTGTCTGCAATTTTGTTAAGTATTGAATAAACTATTAGAAAGGTGATTTTGTAAATAAGCAACTGGTAAGAAGGGGATTATTGAAAGTATACAATGTATGTTTTCACATGTCAACAATATACAGATTTGAGCATAAAAAACATTAGTCGTGCATGCCAGTTCACCAGATATTATTTTTTTTCCTTATTTCATTTGAAAAGACCTCAAACTATGAGAGCTATAGCTACCTCTGCTGATATGGAAATACTTTCTAGAACTTCTCAATTCTCGGTGTGGCCATAGGAAATCTTTCTTAACACTCCATCTTCACCTGTCAGCGCCCTTTGATGTATGTTCCGGGATGAGAATCACACTTCTTATAACAGAGCCCCAGGTTCTCTTCTGGATGCGGGGGTCAGCCCAAGCCAAATTCTCAGGCTCCCTTTTGCTTCTTAATGAAAGCATTCTTTCCCTTAGGAACTATTCCTATTTGAAGACAGGTTCTACATTGTTTGGCATACAGTTGGATTTCAAAGAAGGTTGTCATAGATTTTCCTTTCTCCATATGTTCCAAAATGAAATATTCTTACCTTAAACCTACATTCCCTTGGAAACTTCCCGAGTTCGGCTTTAATTCTACTTTATAATCTATTAGCAGATAAATGGTGATTAGCCTAAGTAGCTTACAATAAGAGCTTGCTTCTCTCTCTGTACATATTTCCAAATACTCTACAAAGTTCTGAATGAGCATCTTTTAGCCAAAGTCTACAGATTACCTTACAAATTTGGAAAGCCTTTTCTTTAGCTAAGCCTATAAGAATTTACTGTGTGCTTGCAATGTGACTTACGTACACTGATAATTTGGGGAAGTAAAGTGGTGAGTGAATAGTTTAGACTTGGTTCCTGCTTTAACAGAGAATGCAGTTTGGTATAGAGTATTAAATAAAATAAGATAAAATGAGTAAATGATTCCAGTACAGGATAGTGTCCTGACAGGAGTGTTCATCTTATTCTGGTTCTGTGAAAGCCCAGAAAGGGTAGGGTCTAAGCTGGTCCGGAGGCAAATGAGGTGACACCTGACCTGAGACTGACCTGAGGAGCTCAGGTGGGAGCAGCAGAGCAGTTGGAGGAGGTACCGCAGCTCTGGGTGGAGCACATAAAGTAGCAAAGCAGTGAATATCAGGGCTTCATGGAACTCAGCAAATTCAGCATGGAGAACTAAGAGCCAAGTCTGCAGCTAATGTCTTTGCAAACTCCTTCAGCCTAGCTCCTCATCACTGGACGCTCTCCAGCTGGATCCATTCTGTTTTATCCTTACCAAAAAAAACAGATAGCAGGGCTGGTATGGATAGAGAAGTGTTGGAGATGGGAGGACATAGGTCCTTCAGGGTAAAGCCCAGTAAAAGAATTATGAAAATCCTTTCTCCTCTGGGCTTTGCCAATGGACTCCACCGTGCCTAGCTCAGTGCTTTGTACACAGTGATTCTTCGGTGACTATGGAATGGATTAAGGATTGGATGTGTAAATTCATTTTACCAAAGGAAGTTCATAGGATATACGATCCAACTGCGTGCGTAGTACTATTGTTATGAGAGTTTATGAATAGTTAAATAGGCTCTGGGAAGAGAATAGAAGTGATTTAGTGAGAAAGTGTGTTCTAATGTCTAAACAATATACTTCTGAAAGTTCAAAATGGAATTAATTTGTAAGTAAGAAACTCTCAAACCTTTTATTTTATATATGTACACCATATATCCTGAAACTAGTTGCTTGTGCTCTGAGGTCAAAATCCATTGCATAAAAATAGTTTCTCAAAAAGACAAAATATAACAAACAGTGGCAAGGTTGTGGAGAAAAGGGACCTCCCTTACACTGTTTGTGGAGAGGTAAATTAGTACAGCCATTGTGAAGAACAATTGCGGAGATTCCTCAGAAAACTAAAAATTGAGCTACTGTATAATCCAACTATCCCACCACTGGGTATATGTACACACACACACACATAACTGAGATATATACATAGATATAGATATATAGACAGATAGACAGATATGTATTTATGTATAACTGAGATATGCATTGACAGATGAATCAGTGAAAAAGATATGGTATATGAAAACATACAATGGAATATTATTCAGCCATAAAAATGAAATTCTGCCATTTTCTAACAACATGGATATAAATAGAGGATATTATGTGCAGTGAAAAAGGGCAAAGATCAAGTACCACACATTCTTACTCAATGTGGAAACTTAAAATGTTGATATTATAGAAGTAGAGAGTAGAATAGTACTCACTAATGGGTAGTGGGGGAAGAGGTTGGATAAAAGTCACCAAAATAAGTCTACAGAGGAGGAATATGTGCTAGCATCCTACAGCATAGTAGGGTGAATGTAGTACACAATAATTATGATATTTTCATAAAAAATAGAAGAGATGAGCTTGAAGTTTCCCAGCATGAAGAGATGATAGATGTTTAAAGGGTTGGAAATGCTAACTACCCTGATGTGATTATTACACATTTAATATATGCATCAAATTGTCTCGTTATACCCCATAAATATGTATAATTATTTAATATCAATAAAAATAAGACTAAAATGATTTTAGCTTCACTATAACTTGATAAGCATTCAATAAATATTGGTAATTCATTTTTAGATACTAGTCCAATAAGTAAATTAAATTTAATAATATAGAGTATATTAACTTCAGTCTCATATTAGTTTAAAATAAAAATTGTTTTAGCACTATTTTTTTTAAAAAATCTATATTTCTTAATTTTACTAAAGTTCCTCAAGAGCTATTTCTCTTTGAATTTGAAAATTATGTAAAAAACTTAGAAAAATATTCTTTATAATATTTAATAATAGCAGCCTAGCTTAATTTTTTCAAATTTGTGAGATTATTTTGTGTAAACTTTAAACAAATTTACATTTTATCCACTGCTACATGTGGACAATAAAATGCTAAAGTTTGATGTCAAGGAAAAAGGGAAAAAAAAACACAACAGATGTTAGCCTTAGAACGATTAGATGTTCCTCAAATTTCACTAATATATATATTTATATTTTATTGTATTAAATATTCAGGCTACGGGACTGCAGCTATAAAGCAGCTAATTGATTTGGTAGCCACACATATAGTATTTTAGGTAGTAGCATGGAAAATGAAACAGAGATAAGTCTCTTGGCTTGTTTGAAGTTTAGTGCAAATTATTTCTTTTTTTGTGAATACATCTAACCTTTCACATATCTTGTACAGAACTAAGGTAGTGTACTATTGATGAGCTCAGAGACAAACATCTAAAAGCACTTTTTATTTATATGCAAAAAATTCTGGTATTGAAAAAGATTTTGGTTTTACAGAAAAATGTACTCAACAGCATAGTTGTTACCAAGGCTATTGCACTGGACATAATCAAAATGTTGTTAGTATTTTGTTGTTTCCAAACTATTCTTTGGATTTGCATAACTTCAGAAGCCACATCCTATTCCTGTATTTTGCTATCATAAAAATAAATAAATAAAAGGTATGCTTAAGAAAAAGACCATGTTGTTATCCTGTGGCAAATTCACCTCCTCTTCTCCATGACAACAGAAAAAAGAAGCTGTAACCATGGTAACAGTAATGGTCCAGAGAGATTAGGGCCAGGCTGGAGATTAGGCCTCCAAGAGCAAAGAAAAGAGGTCCTGATTGGTTCTTTATTGAGACCTTATTTGAAGACAAGTTACTGTTGAGAGCAAGCATGGAGGATTAGCACGAACAAAATTAATTCTGCTGTATAAAGTAAGAAGCCATTCCTTTGTGAAAAAACGTGTCACTCCTTTTTCATATAACGACTGTTTAGATTGAAGTAAAGAGTCTGTGATTAATTCTATTCTGAGCTTTATCTGAGCCATCTGAGTCTGGTCCTGCTTTGTCAGAAGCAACTCCCTCAAGCCTAGCGAGGACAGCGGCTATCTGTGTGCAGACTGCCCTTTCTGCTCCTTGGCAGGCTCTGGGTGGGTCCGGATGGCAGACCATTTTTGATGATGGTACCCAGATGTGGGAAAGTGATTTGAACACTTTTCTTTATCCTTTTGCAACTTGTTTTTCTAATGTTCAAAAAATTCTCACAAAGGTTTCTCCATCACATTTTTAAAAGTTGGTTTCTAAAGAACTCGAGTGAACATCCCATTTTCTTTAAACTAAAAAATTTGTCTTATGACTGTTTTTTTTTCCATATTAAAGGATGTTGTCCAATTGACTCCCAAAAAGCTGATACTCATACAAACCCGCTGACCATATATGAGGTGCGACACACTGGCCCATGTGAGCTATTAGGGAATGAAGGTGATATACTATTGGTTAGCTCAGAGACAAATAAAGGTCTAAAAACACTATACGTTAAACATATGAAAGAAAAAATCTCTGATATCTAGAAAGTATGTGGCTTTATAGAAAATTTAGCCCAATAGCATAATTGTTACCAAGGTTCTTTAACACTGGACATAATCAAAATATTATTATATTGTTGTTTCAAAGCTATGTATTCTTTGGACTGAATTCACTTTGGATATCACCTCCTTTTCCTGGATTTTGCTATGATAAAATTTTAAAGTCTTGCTAATAGGACAGGGAATTTTTAGCCTTCATTTAAAGGCATATTTCTTTTAACCTTTGTCACTTTGGTTCTTTCTTTTGAATACAGGCATTTATTATTTTATTGGTTTGACACATTCTCCTCTATTATAATGGTAACTATTATCTATTAAGGATTTTGCAAATACTTTGGTTCAATCTTTCTGATGGAAAAAGCACCTGATAAGACAAGAGGGAAAGAAGGAGTTAAGTGATGAAATGGGCATGTTACAGCAGGGGAACTGCTTGAGAGAAAGTTTTGGCATCTCTGAAAGTTTTGGCATGTCCTGCACTGGCTCCCTTGGTCCCCAATGGGGTTGCCCTTCAGTTTCCCCCACTGATAACCATCTAAGTAACTCCTAGTGTTCCCACTTTGCCCTATTTTACTTCTCAACTCCCCCCTGGTGTTCTGGGGTTACTTCCTAAATAAAGTGTCTGTCTCTTAAGTTTTTTTCTGAGGTCCAGTTCAGGAGAGAACCCAAACCAACACCCATGGGGAAGAAGCCAGGCCAGAAAACTGATTTAGGAATTTAGAGTTTGCCGTTGGGATAAAGGGAGGATATTGAGGGCAAATAAGTGGCTGAGTGATATGAAAACAGTGTATGTGTATAAGCTTATTCTAGATGCTCTACAGAGAAGATACTCAAGGAAGGTGAATTTGTCTCGAGGTAGAGTTGCCTGGAGACAATCATGGCAATTCTGGTGAGAGAGGAGAGTGCTGTGGATGCAATGTGGCAGGACAGGGAGATTTCCAAGATGTCCAGAAGGGGCGGTTCTAGAATGTGCTGAGTGGGAAAGAGTCAGGAATGGAGGATGCACGCTTCAGAGGACCATGTAAACACAGCTAAAAGAGTGGCCCAGGAGGTGAAGTAGCCTGAGAGGGCGAGGGAGAGAATAACTTCAGTTCAGCATGCTGGGTTAAAATGTCTATTGTATATGAAAGTAAAGGTTGTTGTCAAGAAGCTTAACATCAGCCATATTTTTGACAGAAGCTCCACATTCAGACATCTTTCTTCTCCCCTCCCGATGCCATCACCATTCTGCTGCAAAAGATTGACTAACTCACTGCCAATCTTCCATTTATTTCAAATACTATGCTGATCAGGCAAGCACAGGGAGATTTTTATCTACAAAGAAGTAGTCAAAGAATCTATGGGGCCAGAAATAACTTTGAAAGCTTTCTGTCATTCTTTAAAATCTCTCTTTCTTTGTATAACTTGTAAGAATTGTAAATTGATAATGTTTCTGGAACCATTGGAAAATGAGGTCTTCCACTCTCCTCCACACAAGAAAGGATTTTCCAGCTCACAGAAGTTTAGTTCACAGCAGGAATACTGACTCAGCCAGCTCCTGTGTAAAGTGAATGTAAGAATGGAGACTGATTTTGATAACGACTAGAGAAAACGGTCTGCCTATAAAAGCCAGTGTGAAGATTGTATGTAGGTGAATGTGTATTTGTAGTTTGGAGCTAAAAATCATTCGTGAAGAATGAAACATATATTCTCTGGACTGGGGGAGTTGAACAAAGAAAACAGAGGTATCTAGCAAAGATGAATTCCAAATTCACACATGCAGACACACCCACTGTAATTAATAGAAGAATTATTTTACAGATTATAGATGCCTCAAATATTTGAAAGCCAGTTTTCAGATTGTGGATGATTCAGAGTAATTCCTATGAATAGCCCCTGTTAAATTCTGCTATAAATACAGTGATTCTTTATAGGGAGAGGGCAATTGTATATCATTAGGTCTTGCAGAATTTTTTTCTGTTGTCTGCATTATTAGCAGGTAGTCCAAGAAAATTTCTATTTTTTTGTTAGTTCCCATCAGCTCCAAACAACATATTATTGATATTATTTTTATTATTGAAAGTAATATTTCAATTTTTAAAATAACATTTTTATTTTATTTTAAAGAATGCAATAATAATTGTGTATACATTTATGAGGTACAATGTGATATTTTGAATATATATGCAATGTGATATGATTGTATAAAATTATTAATATATATCAGTTAACTCACCTATCATCATTACAGTGAAAGTTACTATTTTAAAATATTCAATACATATTATTGACTATAGTCACTCTTCAGTGCAATAGATTTCAAAACTATTTCTCTGGACAGAAAGGCAAATACAGTATGATCTCACATCTATGTGAAATCCAATAAAGTTGAGCTCATGAATGTACAGAGTAGAACAGGAGTTACCAGAGCTGGGGAGGAAGGAAATGGGAAGATGTTAATCAAATGGTGCCAATATGCTGATAGACTTCAACTTTTAATTTGCTGTTTTTAATTCTGTGTCATTCTAAAAATACATAAACAAACTACTTTGAATTGTATCAATCTGAACAAAAAGCCCTGAGTGGATTAGGGTGTCATGTAGCTACGTGGTTGCCCAAGGCATTTACTCACTCAGTTGTGTGGTAGAAGGCTGGCATCCCAGGGGTTGACCTCCCAGTTACAGTGTTGCTTCAAGTCAGCTTATGTGCACCTGCTTGCTCTGTGTCTTCCCTACTGTCAAACACCTTTGAACAATGAAATCAGTATTTTAATGTAACAACTTGTTTACAGAATTTCCTTAAGTGTAAGAAAAGAGGATTACAATGTTTGTGGGAAATCAGATGACTTCACTGTTGATTAAAACTGTATAATCACATTTTTTTCTAAAGTATTCAAACATTTGTAAATCTCTGGGAGATTATGACCTTTTCTTTTGCTTTCAAAAAGACTCAAAGATTAACTTTGACAAAATGGTCACTGTACATTGGATTTTATATTTAAAATATCTTAAATTTATATTCTGAATTATAATAACTGTTTTTTTTTCTTTACTTCAAATATGGACATATGAGCCTGGTACAGTGGGGCACACATGTATTCCCAGGGACTGGGGAGACAGGAGGATCACAGGTTCAAGGCCAACCTCAGAAATTTATTGATACTCTCAGCCACTTAGTAAGACCCTTTATTAAAAGAAAGAAAGAAAGGGCTGGGGATATACCTCAGTGGCAAAGTGCTCCTGGGTTCAATGTCCAAAGCTAGAAAAAGAAAATAGCATACACACACACACACACACACACACACATGGGTGGATGGATAGATAGGTTCATTCATTTATGTGTTCGTTCTGCCATTCATTCATTCTGCCTCTCTCCAATAAAGACTCAGAGAAATGTACTAATTACGTAAAATAACTTTGCTGTGCTTTCAAACACTGATATGCCTTTTATCTAAGATAATTTTGTCATAATTCGATGCCATAAGAAACATGATCCTTTTACAATATGGAATTATATATACATGTCCATAGTGAGGTCTGTCTGGAACTCATGTGTTTGTTAAAAATTCACATTACCCGATTTCTTTCCCTATTTCTTGCCTAAGAAGACTTTGATTTTCTTTTGTCATGAATCCTGTAAGTAATAAAAACTGGACAGATACACAGTGCAACACTTTATGCTGTTCATTAGCTACCATTTTGAGACCTAATGAGTTCAAATATATCTTAATTCCATTTATTCTTCTTCCCATCGTTTCTGTGCCTTCCTTTGGGATCTGTGTGACAAGGGAGGGCAACTTGGCTGGGCTTGTCTGTAGTTCAGCTCTGTCTGTCTGATTCCCACTTGCAGCACCAAGACCTCTGACAGCACCCCACCCCCTCCTTTCTCCTCAGCCATGCCAAGCTCCAGCGTCCTCCCGTCTGCTCCCAGGGACGTCGTTCCTGTCTTGGTCTCTAGTCGCTTTGTCCGTCTCAGCTGGCGTCCACCTGCTGAAGCAAAAGGAAACATTCAGACCTTCACGGTCTTCTTCTCCAGAGAGGGTGACAACAGGTAGGTGCTACCAATAAATCTCAGCTTCCTGCACCGTACTCTTAATGCACACATGGGTTTTGGCAGTGGGAGGTCTTGAGCAAGACATTTGGAGACTCTGAATTCTCTCTTCTGTCCTTCCTCAATGCTAAATGGATAGGTGTGGTTTATAAAAGTAGCACTGTTCACAGAATAAATGAAATCATTTACATACACTTGCCTTGAAAAAAAAGGCAAGGATGTGCTTTGTGGTATCAAGTTTTTATTTCCTTGATTTCAAAGTGATAAACAAAATAACTAGGTTAGGCATTAATATAGAACAAAGCATAAAGAGAACCACGTAGCTAGTTTGTAACCCCAACTCTATTGTTGATGTTATGCCATCTCAACAATGACCTTTCTCAGTCTTATTCTACTCTTGAATAAGGAGAAATAATAATTATCCTTGCCTTGCATGATTTTTGTTAGGATAAAATTAAGGTTGGTTCTTATGAGCCATAGCAGAAATCGCTAGTATTTGGTAGAAATCATTGTTGTACATCCTATTTTTGACTAGGCAACAGTGAATTGTATATGACTGCTTTTAAGATAGCCATTGTCTGTTTGGGTTTTTTTTTTCTTAACATTTTCTTCTTAAGATATATCACCATGTTAAGATTTTGAAATTTGGTTTTTAGATCTTAGGTAGATCTTGGGTGTTGGCTAAGTTCCACCTGGGGAGGAACAGAGATTCCTGTGCTAATCCTCTAGCCTCTGGATGTGTGAGTGCTTTGAGCACACAGCTATCTCCAGGAATTCCTTAGAATTCACAGGGTATCGGATGGGGTGTCCTTGAGAGAGTCCAAGATGCTGCAGTATGATCAAGTGGTGCAAAGCAACTCTACTCACTCTGGGCCCAAAAATGATTTTCTTTCTAGATGACAGAATAGTTAAAGTATATCCTTTTAAAATTCCTATTTTTCATTTGCAGTTTGACCTGACTTTAAAATGAACAAAATCAACAGAGAGAAACACACAGCCTAATGCTAAGATCATTTATTATCTTATTACCAACAGCATTTGCTTTTGTCCTCTTTCTGCAACTAATTCCGCAACATTATGACACCTCGGAGGACTTTTGGACCTTAGTGTGTGCAGTTGTGAAGGCTGGGGTCATAGATTTTGCCCAATCATCTCCATGCATGTAGCTGGGTTTCCTGGAGGCACATTTAATTCAACATGCCCCAAACCACACTCGCTGTCTCCTCTTTAAATATGTTTTCCCATTCTTCCCGTAGTTTATGTTAGTACCTTCCCTCCAGCTGACCAAGCAAAAAACAGCTGATATTTTACTCATTCCTGCCTCTCACCACTGCCATTCATCACCAAGGCCTTTCAAGTCCACCTCGGCTCAGTCCACCGTGCATCTTTTATTCTCACTTTAATCTTCACTCACCTGGTCTCTGGAAATATCTTCTTGCCGTCCAATCCATCCTCCTTATGTTCAGTAGCTATCTTTTTGAAATACAGTTAGGATCACTGACTCACTGCTGAAAAAAATGTGAATGTTCTTGCATTTACATATAATGATATCTCTGTGTAAACACATGCACAGAAACTTCCATGTTTCTTTGAATGAAAGTCTAGCCCCAATCTATACATAGGTAGAGTGTGGTTCCTATAACACAAAATGTTTAAAAATATGCCACAAAAGTCCACCTGGCTGGATTTGAGAGTGTTCTTACCATTGACCCAATGTATTAGTCATGAACAAAACAAATAACACCTCTCCTTTAGAATGGATGAAAACAGAAATGCTACCTCTCAGGCTTCCCATGATGGCCAACGGAGGGAATTCAGGTAAAGCATCCAGGGTGGTCACTGCACACAGGTAGAGCAAAGGGGTTGAGAATGGTGTGAACTGAGACACTGAAAGAGAAACTGAGAACAAGACTCAGGGGAAGGAAGATGAAGAAAGAGAGGAAGAAATATTTTTGTGTGAATCATTTATTTTCCTAACTGCTCAGTTTCCTGTTTATAAAATTAATTTTTCTTTTCCTCTTCTATCAAAACCTTCCTTATCTTTTAAGCCTGAGCATCAGTCCACCATTCCCCAGGGGTCTCTCACTTCCAGGGTCACCCGACAGTCCTCATCTGCATTCATGAAAATGTCTGCATTATCCCCATTTCAAACACCAGCCTCTGGACTCACACTCCACACTCTCGTCTTGCCATTTTTCATGTTGATCTTTTCCTGCAGAAAACCTTTGGTTCCACAGGGATTTATATACTTCATTGATCCTGTGGTGTTTTCCTATCCCTCATCCTTCCTGTTTTCCTTCACTCACTGTACAGTTAAAATTGCACAGGCAATTTTAAACCCGTGCTGTCGCACACCCATGTTATGGTTTCCACTCTCTTATTTAATATCACTTGTGTAGCAAAATCTAACAGGCAAATATACCTCCCCACCAATCCTGGCACTCATGTCATTGAATCCAGCTCAAGGAAAGGTATCACTGGGCCCACTCACCTCACTTTAGTTAGTAGCTTCTAATTCGCCTCTTGATGCCACTGAAATTTAAGCTGCAGTCATGTCAGCCTCTCTCCTAGTACTCCCAACCATATTTCATGCCTTTCCCCCTCTTCTTGCATGTTTAACACTTTCTTCATTTTCTTCTTTCTTTTTCAACCTTATTTTTACTTTCCTGGAAAATCAGAAAGGAAGTTCTACAAGATTCCAGGCCTGATTTATCTACCCCGATGAGTTTTTAAGCATGCAATCCATATTTCCTTAAGTTTCTATTTAAAAAAAAAACTGCCTATAATTTTTACCAAGTCTTAACTTTGTATTAGAATTTATCCTTTCATGAAACATGGAAGAGCACATCTTCTGCCATTTTTCTCTCCTACATCATTTTCCCCCAGTTGGGGGTAATATCTATTAGCATAGAAGAATGCAGTTGTATCTTCCATTGCTACAAATTCTCCCTTGATGCTACAGCCCTCTCCTCCACTGCTCTATGCTCTTCTTTCTTTTATAACAATGTGTCTTGAATTGTCTTGCCACTCCACACCCTCCTATTCCAATCATGACTTTGCCCCTAGTATTTCCTTGCACATGTTCGCTGATCAAGATCCACCAATGACCTCCATGTTGCTAGACCCTGTAGTTAGTTCCTGGTCCTCATGTTACTTGGCCATCAGCAAGCTTTGTCTCATCTGATTACTGCCCTTTTCATGATATTCACTTTTCATTTGGTTTCCATTACACAAGTTCTCCTAGGGCTACTGCAGCCCCCTCCAGCCATTCACTTCCGAGTTCTTATACATTTAACTCCCAGTCTCCTTGATCTGTGAATATGGAATTACCCCAGGACTCAGGCCTGAGGGATCTCTTTTCATGCACTTCGTAACTTCATATTCTATCCATGACTTTATACGGATACAAATCTAAATTCATATCTCTGGTCCTAAAATTTTACCTGCAGTAAAAACTCATATATCTATTTTCTTACTTGACTTATCAAGATGTCCCATGGTATCTGAAATTTATGGACACAACCAAATACCTCTTTTCCTTTATCTCCAACTCTTCCCACCAAATACATACCATTCCAGAGTTTTCATCCATATTTTTGAAATTTCACCATTAACATGAATCTATCCAAGATTGTTGGATTAATTCTTAGATTCTTTGTTTTGTTTTGTTTTTTTCTTTTCACACTCTATATCAAATGCATCAGTAAGTTTTGTCAGTATCATCAAAATGTTTGAAATCCATGAACCTATATGATATCTGGTATTTCTATAAAATAAAACAGAAAGAATGGCTATGATTTCACATTTTTGGCTGAGTGTTGGGCACAGAATAGTTCATCCTGTTATTCAAGTTTACTATTGCTTCAGTTTTACAACATAAACTAAGATCAGGTAAGCAAATGAAAATAAAACATACACTGAGTCCTAATTCTCCTTACCCCTTCTCCTTAAGATATGATTATGTCTCATCAAAAGTTATTACTGTAACCAGCCAATTCTGGCCTCACCATAGCAGTTGAGTCATCCATTTAAAACACAAGTTGTATAATGTCATTTCTCTGATTCAGAGCCCTCTAATGACTTCCTGTCTCATTCAGATAATTAACAGAAAACCTTCCTTCCCTGGCCCCTTGTTCCTCCTTTGCCCTCATTGCTCACTGTTCTTTCTGTTTTCCTGTTTGCCCACTCCTGTCCTGCCTCACTGGCTCCCTTCAGTTTGCCCTCTATACCAACAGGCTCTTCCCTTCATATATCTGTATTTGCCTTGAAGCTTGCTTAGACTGTCCATTGTACCCTAGACACATACCTGGGTCATTCCCGAACCTCCACTAAATCTTTGCTGAAATGTCACCTTTCCTTTAAGGTCTTTCCTGGCCCCTATCATTTCCTGTGTTCTTTCTCTCCATCAGAATATATTTATGTGAAAAGGGTTGTGTTGATCTCTTTTATCTACTGAGCTATTTTTAGCACCAAGAGCAATGCCTAACACCCAGTAGAGACTCACTGAAGGTTTGTTGAATTGAAGCCCTAACTGAAATGTCAATACTATGTGAAAGTTTCCACAGTCCAGCAATTGGCTTTTCCTTTATCCCTTCCCTTCATGTCGACTGCATTACTACTATGATATTTTACATCAGGTTTTATAGTTTATGTTTGGTCAAATATATATGTATATATTTCCCTCCCTAATGATTGAGAATAGGGCTTATTCCATTCCATACCCAAGTGTGGCACCATGCTCCATGTAGAATTTTACTGATCAGAACTGATAGGATTAGGATCACAGAGAAACAGGTGTGATAATAAATATCTTAATAAATATTTTCCTAATAAACAAATTGTTAAAATAAATTGTGTTATTGAACAGCTAAAAAAACCACTGACTGCAGTTCAGTAAAATCTTATTAAATTGAGAGAAAAATAAAAGTTGATATTAAAACTTGATTCCAATATTCCCATTTATTTTCTATTTTCTGGCTCTCAACTAGAGTAAATATATGCCATATGTCTCGAAGGGTTAGCTGTGATGTTTGTTTGCTCTTGTAGGTTTATTTAGCTCCTCAATACAATAGCTTTCTAAAAGGTAGCAGGTTTAACTTTTGCCTCAGATTAGCACTAATTTAGGCAAATTACTCAAGCTCAGATTATCATTTATCTGTCTGACTGGTAAATGATGTCTATAATTCAAGTGCAATATTGAACATTCCAAAACCTAAAAACTGGATATGGGGTAAAGTGATTGCTTCTCATACATCTGAGAGTAACTACAAATCATTAGAACTAAAGTGATCTTTGAGATCAAAATCTGACTTGTTTCCATTTAAACGTTCAGGGATTGAAGCTCAGAGAAGGGAAAAGTTCCATGCCCAAGACCATAAAGGTAGCATCAACCATGATCGCAAGCAATTGTTGAGCACTCCCTGTTCCAGATATCAGCCTAAGCACCTTCTATCAATTTCCTTTCATAATCCTCACAATAAAGTATTATTGAGATGAGACTTGATAGAAGTTCCCACCCCTCATATGGACCTAAGAAGTAGTAGAACCAGATTTTAATGCAAGCCTGAGTCCATGTCAAGTGTTCTAAATCCCTTGCTCCTTTTGTGGACTAACATGGAACAGAACTAAACTTTCTCCATATTTATAGAATTATGACATGAATTTCTTCTGAATGCTTCTTTCTAATCGTTTTCTGACTTAATGGTGAAGGTGATCTGTATCACTTATTTGCCATTATTAAATCTCACTAATGAGTTTTATTCATGTAAAGGACTTTATACCTTTCATTTATTAATCGAAAAATTACCTAGGGAATGTCACACAGCATAGTTTATAGGTTAAGACTCTGTGATTATAGAATTGAACCACGTAGATTTGAATACCGAGTCTGAAATTTACCAGCCAATGGGGTTGGGCCAGTTCTTGGTGACTTGTTTCCTCATGTGTCATAATAATAGTAGCTGATATATAACATTGAGCTATGTGTTAAATGAAGTTTTTTGAAAGTGCCTAAAATACTTTTCCTTTGCCTGGTGTCCTCAGTTCTTGTTGACCAGTGCCATGTGCAAATTATTGCGTGGGTTGGAAATTAAAATGAATGAGATACAGAGGCCTTTCCTGACTCTTATTTAGTGAGGAATTTATTGCTTTCACAGGCATTAGGCCATTTGATCCTCAGATATTGTGGTTATGATAATCACAATTATAGAGGTGAATCTGTCTAGAAAGACTCAAACATAGGGCCTAAGGAGCTACACAACCAGTAAATATTAGAATTGAGATTTAAATTCAAAGTTCCTAGTCCAGTGATCTCCTTACTATACACATACAGTAAAAGATATTTCCCCAAAAGAGGTACATAGAAAGTACAGTGGGAGTTTATATGAGCAAATTAAAGCACATTTATGAGCATCATTCACTTTAATCCTCACAATAACACTGAGGTAGGCTGATAAGGGGCTGGTATCTCCACTTTGCAAATGAAGCATGGAAGACTCCAAGATTGCCCTGATGTGTTCAAGGTCACACACTATTTTACTATAGAACAAAGGCTAGAACCAGGTCTTCCAGCTTTCAGCACTGATTCTTTCTATTGCTTTATGCTGCCTTGGAAAACCTCTGCCCACTGCTCAGGATTAGAGACCAGCTTTGAGTGACTGACATGGAGGATTCGTTTTGCAATTCACTGTACGTTACATTTTCAACATGGTGTTTACATATTCTTTCCCTGCTCTTCAGAGTTGAGGACTCTGCAGCTGATGCAGCTTGTTATCCATGAAGGGAGTGTATTGTGATGGAAAGAGGACAAGATTGAGAATCCAAAGCATCATATTGGCCCTGGCATGACCCTTGTCAAAGTTAGCCGTCATTTCAGGATCTCTGCTTCTTTGTCCAATGTGAAAGCCTGGCCCTTTTATCTCATAATATTCTTAGATGGTCGAGTGAAAGTATAGAGATTTTTTTTCTTATAATGGATTTAAGGCATACTGGAAAAAAGATGCCATCTTTAAATAGCATATGAAAATGGGTAAGCCATTATTAAACAATAAATATTGGATAAGCCATTAGTCACTTAAACAATAAATGTGAGGGTTTTTTTTTTTTAAATGGTGTCAAGCACTGGTTTGAAAATAGTAGAGAACTCAAAAACTTCCCTGGAAGGCATTTAGAAATCTTGGGAGGATCATCCTACTGGTGAATATTTACATGCACACTGAGTTAAGAGCCCTCTTGGAGAGGAACATGCTTCTATGAGAAAATATAAGTGTGTTTGTATGGTTCTACCAGAGTCAGGAGAGTAATCTTAAGAGACTTCTGTGAGTGGAAAAGAGGGGCTTAGACCAGAGGTTACCTAAATAGAGGGCAGAAGACATGCCACAGGCTGCCACAGATGTCCAGGCAGGAGATAACAATCATGGCTCAGATGAAGGATCTGACAATAGGGATGGAGAAGGGGAAACGAAATTTGAGAGATTTATATTAAGGAAACAAAGTGGTTAGGTCCAGTGGATGAATTGCATGTGATTGGTGAGGGAACAGGAGGTGCCAAGGACAGTTGCCAGGTGTCAGCTGTGTTTCAATGTAGAAAGGGGTACAATTCTCTTAAGATTGGGATGCTGGAAAGCATCAGGCTTGGGAATAAAGACCACAAGTTCAGTTTCAGGCACGTTGTGTTTGCCATACCTGTTAGAACATTGTAGCAGGGAGGTTAAGAGGGGTCTCAAAAGTAAGAGTCTGGTGCTCAGAGAGGACTGGGTCAAAGGTGTAGGTCAGGAATCTGGCAGGTGCAGAGCCACTGCAGCTAGAACAGAATGGCTCATCCCAAAGAATCAGAAGAAGAGGACCCAGAAATGAGTCATGTTCATCCAGAAAATAGAGGCTGAAATTATGCAAAATATATAATTTGAAACTAAAATCTTTCCCTACCCCCATCCACAAAAAAAGTAGCTTCAAATTTGTTGTTGCAATAGCTATGTGTTATATCATTAGTCTCCTGGACCTCTACTAACATTGATGCAGAAATTATATTAAGCAAATTTTTTAAAAGTCTGTTCCTAGGTCTATGTTTTTTGCAATTTGAGGAAAACAACAAGAATTTTTAACCAAAATTTATTGGAAGTACTAGAAATGCCTGTGACAAGACAGACTCTGTTTCTCCTTATGCTGTATCTGGCACTGAGTCTTCTCAGAATCTCCTTCCCTCTTAAATGGCAGTGCTTCCAAAATCTACAGTTTTAGAACAGTCAGGGACAGAGGACTTAGGGTAGGGGGTTATTGCTTCTATCACCATGAGCTCTGTTCCAATAAACACCATATGTCAGTTTTAAAATATTTTCATTGTTGTACCATTCTCACACTCCTAAAAGGAATAAAAATGCAAGTAAAATAGATACAAAGGAGATGCTAAAAATCTTTTCATCAAATATAATTTCTTCCCTACCAAAAAAAAATGTTAATGTAATTGTCTCTCATAGAATCAACTAGTTAGGTACTAGCCACCCTCAACAGATAATTTATTTGCTCAACTCACCATCTTAACTAAGCATTAACACCCTAGTACATTCAGCTAAGACAGTATGTATTTCCATGTGTTCTAGAGACTAGAACATAAGTTCTGAACTCAGCTAAATAAAACAAAATGTAACAAAACAAAAAAAAAAAACAGAGATAGGAGATTTTCTACTCTCAATAAAGAATATTAGAGTAGAAAATCTTTGAGTAGATCCCATTCTCTTGTTTCCAGGTATGAAATCAAGATTCAGAAAAGTGAAGGAGCATGGTGAAGATGACCCAGATAAATGGGGATGGGACATGAAATCAAAATATAGCTTTTTAGGCATTTTTTATTCAGTTACTATCCTAATTTTTTTTTTACATTTAGTTATGCATTCATTGAAAAATTATAAACATCAGCAACACGGCTACTTTTTATACTCAGTCTGTATAAATGCTGAATGTGAACAAAATGTGTGTGAAATATGGTTTCTCCTAAAGTAATTCACAATCAAGTCAAAGAGACAGGCTTGTCCATTAATATAGTGACCTATGGGCTATACTCAGTGCATCAACCAAGAACCACCAAAATACTAAGAGAGAACATTTAATGCTGCTTGGAATTACATGAAGTGATAGTAGGAAATAGAAAATTTCATTTGAAACCAGTTCTTGCCAAATTGAGAAGGAAGTCTGAGTCCAAAGAACATAACTCCAGGCCGACTGAAATGAAACAAACCAAACCAAAGGCATAAGCAGAAAAGGCAGAGGCAGCCAGGGGCATGGATGAAGCAGGTGGGTCATTGCAGAGGCCTGTGAAAAGGTTTGGTCCACACCGTGAAGGTCTCTGGACCATCCCAAGGAGGTGAGATTGTATTAGTTTTAGAACATCAGCCAGTTCTAGGTCATGTGCATGGAGTTGACAGAATATGCATATTAGAAAGGATGTCTGTAAATAACAGGTAGAAAGAATGAGAAGGACCCATGACAAAGAACTAGGAAAAGCTGCTATTATAATCCAATACATTGCAAGAATGTACTAGAGCAGGGACAGATTCCAGGTGCAGGATTAGGTCTCAGTGAGGCTCCCACAAGGTGCATTCATTCATGCTACCACATTTGACTTCATGACTCAAAATGTGTAGACACTTAAAACAGTTACACTGACTGAGATCAGCAAAGCAGCAGCATCATTGTTACTGCATCAAAGTGTGTGCTTCTAGAATACAGGCAGGTGTTTTCCAAGAAATCAGGACCTGACACACCTAACACTAAAATGTATAAGAAGTCAATATTTGTTTTTTACTAACTTCTTGTGATCCTTTTGTAATGGTCAAAGAGGTAAGTTGCCTGTGGTTGTTTCTTAGTCATCCCAAGGAGTCAGACTTCATGTATTCAATATTCTGGATATTCTACAAGTAAATTCACAGGGATTGGATTCTAGATGGCACAGACTGAGCGGTGCACATTTGAAGAGTAATTATGTCTTCAACTCACTGGATTTCCCTGAGAGGCAGCAGAACATCCTCACACGATAATTGGGCAAACTTCTCACATCAAGGGTTCACCTTTTCTCAGAGCTCTAAGTGTTTATCTGCCCATTTACACAGGAGTATGGATTAGAGTGAGCAGAAAGAAACCCTTAATTACTAAGTGCTTCAGTGTAGAGATGATGGAGTCTAGCTAGTCGGGATGGCCTTGTGTCAGGCAGTTACGGGGCCAGAGAAACCCAGCATAATCAGCTGCCCTTCCAAACCCAGACCTTACTTAACTGTTGGGAAATAAGGTGTGATGCTGTGTTTATAGCTAATAAAGCCTGGAGAACAAAATCAAAACTCTCCTGCTAACCTTTGCAGCTTGTGACTGAGCAAATTGTGCAGGATAATATGGCAAGACACGCTTTCTTCCCACCATGCATTTATGTCACTTCAGCAGTTGGACGTCACCCCCAGTAGTACCCAAGGAAGCAAAGGGACAGAAGCTTGGCAGCAGAAGCCCAGGCACCAGTGGGGACCTCAGATGCCACAGACCTTCGGAGCTGTGCTGAGCATCTCAGGGAGCTACTTCTCTAAGCCTGTCAGCAAAGTCCCTGTCCCTACAAACATTCGTTTTCACTAGTGGAACTGGTTCAGTAGTTCTGTCTATGAACTACTGGTTTAAACTTATGTCTCCAAACCAAATTGATCTATTAGAAAATATTAATAAGGTTTTTGTTATTGTTATTTGGGAAGCAGGCCTACATGACAGTGAAACCTTTTTGTGTGCTTTTTATCTCCTCGGAATCCTGGTTCTACATATTTTGTAGACAAGTCCTCTTCTTGGACTCAAACGACTTACTTCCTAATGATGTCCTGGTGGTATTTTATTCTAATGATAAAATAACAGCAGCCACTGCCATTTATGAAAGACGCTGCGTTGTCTCCTGGGCACGGTGGTTTCGCCTTAAGATGGTTCACATGCAGCGTATCATTGGAAAACACACCTACGTAGAGTCTGACTGTGACCTCACTTGGCTGTGATGAGCAGATTTCAGAACAGCACCTAGCATTGAAGTGCATCAGTCATTGTGTAAGATGACTCAGAGCCTACGTTGAAGAATCTAGTGGTTAGACCAGGGTAGTGCAAGCATGTTACTATAAGAGGGATGTGATGTCCTGAAGCTAGGCTTGCTGAGCAAGCGCAATGAATATGTTTAGATTGTATTTTACAGAGAAATGCCATAGAAGTGTTTTCTAAAGGTGCTTTGTCACAATTTCTGTAAGACTGAAGCAATTCCATCTGTCCATATCAATGAGAATAATTTGTGTGTGTGTGAATATTTGTATTTGGGATATTATTCAGAGATTGATGGATATTATGGAAACCTGAAACTGTCTTCTCATACAAGAGAGTCTTTTTTACATATGAGTGATGTTTTCATTATGTGATCTTCAATATTCTTACCTGGGCATGTTCAAGTTTTCTCACCTTTTTAATCATTTGAGGAACACTATTCAAGGGTTATACCAGCAAGATCTGGAACATAGTTGGTTTTATCAAAATTAGTGTGTAGGTCTAAAAATAAAGTCACTTTTCTTATAGATGCCAAAGAAATTTAATATGCAAATCTGATCTCTGATGACAACTACAGTGTTGAAAGTCCAGAAAAGATATAATGGAATGATTCAAAGCAGAGGAGAGACTACTCCTCCTCACAGTGGTTTCCAAAGACACATTGTGCCTCTGTCCCCTTTAGGATACCATGTCTTCTACCCAGACCTATGATTCAAAGAGGTCTTTTGTTTCACCATTATTATTGAGTGATGTCAAATCTGGATTTAGAGGATAGAGTTTTTTATTTCTGTAGTAACTGTGATACCCACAACTGTAAGTCCTGTGGGAAAGAATCATGTAATTTATATTAATTGCACATTTGTGTCTATAAAATAATGATAAACTATTCTATCTATATCAAAGGACTTGTGAGGCAGTGTATATAAAATTTCTGATGAAAATACATACAATCTAATTATGAAGGTTTCCTATTTAAAATTAATTACTTAAATTGTACAAATTTATGGAATAGAGTGTAATAATTTTATATATATGTGTAATGATCAAATCAGAATAATTAGCATTTCCATCTACCTCAACATTTAAAAAAATTTTGATTAGCACATAATAAGTGTGCATATTTATGAGATGTGGTGTGATATTTCAATACATGTGTGTAGTCTGTACTAATCATATCAGGGTAATTAACATTTTTCTCTCCTTGCTTGGTGTTTGGAGTCCTTGAATTCCTACCAGTTATGCATAATATACACGTTAGTTTATTGTGAACTGTAGTCACTCCCTGTGATGTACAACACCAGAACTTATTCTTCCTATCTATTTATATTTGGCTCCCTTTATTTAACCTCTCATATTCCCTTCAACCCATCCTTTCAGGATTCTACAAACCACAATTCTACATTCATATTAGCTTATATTTTTAGCATGCATTTATGGTGTTTGGTTTTCTGTAACTGACTTAGTTCATTTAACATAATCTCCTTCAGCTCCATTAGTTGTGCTGAAAATGATATCATTCTTTTTATGGCTGAATGATATTGCATTGTGTATATAAGCCATATTTTCATTATCCATTCCTCTATTGGTGGTTATCTGGGTTGCTTCCATATACTAACTATTGTGAATAGTATCACACTAAACATGGGTATGCAGTTATATTTTTGATATGCTGATATTATATCTTGGGATACATACCCAGGAATAGGGTAGCTCAGTTTCTGTTTTTAGTATTTTTTTAATGTTGTAATTTGTTCTAATTATTTATATATGGTAGTAGAGTTCATTTTGACACATTGTATACAAGTAGAACACAACTTCTCATTCCTCTGGATGTACATGGTGCAGAGTCACAATGGTAGTCTAATCTTACATGTATATAGGGTAATAATGTCCATCTCATTCCATCATCCTTCCAATCCCCATACCCCCACCCTTCCCTTCACTCCCCTTTGCACAATCTAAAGTTCCTTCATTCTTCCCTCCTCATCCTATATTATGGATCAGCATCTGCTTCTCAGAGAAATAAATTGGTCTTTGGTTTTTTGGGTTTGGTTTATTTCACTTCACATGATATTCCCAAGCTCCATCAATTTACCAGCAAATGCCATAATTTAATTCTTCTTTAAGGCTGCGTAATATGCCATTGTGTATATGTACCACATTTTCTTTATCTATTCATCTGTTGAAGGGCATCTAGGCTGGTTCCATAGTTTAGCTATTGTGAATTGAGCTGCTATAAACATTGATGTGGCTGTGTCACTATAGTATGCTGATTTAAAGTCCTTTGGGTATAAACCTAGGAGTGGGATAACTGGATCAAAGGGGTGGTTCCATTCCAAGTTTTCTAACAAATTTCCATACTGCTTTCTGGAAAGGTTGCACCAATTTGAAGTCCCACTAGCAATGTATTAGTGTACATTTTCCTCCACATCCTCACCAACACTTACTATCATTTATGTTCTTGAAAATTCCCATTCTGACTGGAGTGAGATGAAATCTTAGGGTAATTTTGATTTGCAGTTCTCTAATTTCTAGAGATGATTGAAATTTTTTTCATATTTGGTGATTGATTGTATTTTTTCTTCTGTGAAGTATCTGTTCAATTCCTTAGCCCATTTATTGATTGGGTTATTTGGGTTTTGGGGGGAGGTGTGTTTTTTGAGTCCTGTATATATTCTGGAGATTAGTACTCTATCTGAGGTGTGCGTAGCTCCCATTCTGTAGGCTCTCTCTTCATGTTATTGATTGTTTCCTTTGCTGAGGAGAAACTTTTTTAGTTTGAACTTATCCTGTTTATTGATTCTTAGTTTCACTTCTTGTACTTGGAATCTTATTAAGGAAGTCAGGTCATAAGCTGACATCATGAAGTTCTGGGCCTACTTTTTCTTCTATTAAGTGCAGTATCTCTGTTCTAGTGCCTAAGTTTTTGATCCACTTTGAATTGAGTTTTGTGCAGGGTGAAAGATAAAAGTTTCATTTCATCTCACTATATATGGATTTCCAGTTTTCTCAGCACCATTTATTGAATAGGCTATCTTTTTCTTCCGTGAATATTTTTGGCACTTTTGTATACTATGAGATTACCGTATTTATGTGGGTTTGTCTTCGTGTCTTCTATTTTGTAACATTGATCTACATATCTATTTTGGTGCCAATACCATGCTGTTTTTGTTACTATTGCTCTGTAGCACAGTGTAAGGTCTGGTATGATGATGCCTCCTGCTTCAGTCTTCTCGCTAAGGATTGCTTTGTCTATTCTAGGTCTCTTATTTTCCCAAATCAATTTCACGGTTTCTTTTTCTAGTTCTATAAAGAATGTCATTGGAATTTTAATAGGAATTGCATTAAATCTGAATAACACTTTTGGTAGTATTGCATTTTGACAACATTATTTCTGGCTATCCAAGAGAATGGGAGATCTTTCAAGTTTCTAAGGTCCTTCTCAATTTCCTTTTCAGTGTTCTATAGTTTTCATTGTAGAGGTATTCTACCTTTTTTTGTTAGATTGATCTTCTAGTAATTTTTCTTTTGAAGCTATTGTGAATGGGGTAGTTTTTCTAATTTCTCTTGCAGTGGATTCATCACTGATTGAATAGAAATGCATTTGATTTATGGGTATTGATTTCATATCCTGCCACTTTGCTGAATTCATTTGTTATTTCTAGAAGATTTATGGTGGAATTTGTTTTTAGTGTTTTGAAGAAGCTCCATGCATTTTCCTAATAGCTGTACTAACTTCCTTTCCTCTCCTTACAGAATATATGAACTCCTTGTTTTCTACATTACCACCAACATTCCTTTTTCTTTTTTCTTATTTATTTTTTTGTAACAGCTCTTCTGACTATGATGCGATGACATCTCATTATATTTTTGATATGTATTTCCTTCATGGTTTATGAAATTGAGCATTTTTTCATAAATTTGTTGACAGTTGAATTTATTCTTTTGAGAATTTTCTACTCATACCATTTGCCTATTTTGCAATTGGATTACCTTTTATTTCTATTGAGGTTTTTGAGTTCCTAATATATTTTGAATATGAATATGGAATCAGATAAGTAGTCCATAAACCTTTTGCCTTTTCGTAGGTTCTCTCTTTACCCCTTGAGTAGCTACCTTTGCTGTGCAGAAGCATCGTAGCTTGATCTCATCTCACGTGTCTATTTTTGCTTCTGTTCCCTGTTCTTTGGTGGTCTTATTTAAAAAAAAAATCATCACTTATACAATATCTTGAAGGGTTCCTCCTGTGTTTCTGTCTAGTAGTTTTCATAGTCTCAAGTTCTTACATTTAGGTCTTTGATCTTTGGATGATGAAGTTGTCTTTTAAAAAGCAACTTCCTGGCCTACCTGTGTTTAGTTAGGTAGGGTATGGCAGTGCAACCTGTGGTATGTTGAAGTATCATACAGTGTTTCTTACATTTGGCTACTTTGGGTTACACTGAATCCCATCCAGACCTCCCAGATGGAATTCATTATGCAGTCTTTACCAACGTAACACTGTATTTCTAAAAATTTGTCTAGCCTCAGGCTATGTTTAGATTCATATTGTGTGCTTTTTTCTTGGTAGTTCTAACATGTACATAACATAATATTTGCGCTTTTAACCATTTTTAAGTGCACAATTCCATGGCATTAACTTTGTTCTTTCTTGTTGTGCCACCATCTCCGCCATGTGTTCACAGAACTTTCCATCTTCTCTAATTAAACTTCATACCCATGAATCAGATCCTGAGCCCCCACCTGAGGAAACCACACAAAGGTGCATATTTTACTTATTTAGCTGAACTGGTTAAAATTATGCTAGTGATAGAACAAGCTCTAATATGTATAATCACTCAAATCTCTACTTCTGACTCTATAAGAAATAAAACAATGCCCTAATTGACAGTTTTTCTCCACCAGCTCTTCTCCAAAATTCTGGTAAACTTGTAAACCTCCCCATGATCAGTGTGTAAAATCTAAGCTCGTCACACTTGGCTATGTCCAGTCTACAGTAAAGGAAGAAAATCTGGAGGGTTAGTTATATGCAGTGATTTTAGGCTCAGAGTGAATCAGCACACATCACATATACTCAATCAGATGTCTTCATCCAGGGTTTAGTAGGCTGGGAAATGTAGTCTAGCATATGAAGAAGAAGAAAAATTTGATTTAAGGATGAGCTAGCCAGGTTCTGCTGCATGATATTTCGAGTGTACGTAGGCTCAGTAATCATCATTCATGCCACTAGGAACAATTTATTTTGATTCTTCTTTTTGGAAAACTAATTTTCCCTGAGAGAAAAGTAGGCTTCACTTTAAATATCTCCAAAAATAAAATAAAACTCCATGACTTGTAATTCCATTGAAAGCTAAGAGATATTATCTAGGGATAGAAACCTTAACAAACAGTGAATAGTTGAGCATTTCTACTTTACTCAGTTCACAATTATATGTTAAGGGTCAATGAAGATATCTAGGAGGTCTACAATCTTTTGCACCCTTAAAGAAAATTTCAGTAGTTCTCATGTTTACTGATAGCATCCCTACTCATAGTTTGTCTTCTCTTAAAGTATATCTAAATCCCACCAGGATCAGCAAATCCATTTGTTTACAACATGGAAGACGCATTTAATTGGTAAAATGTATTGAGCTCATGTAGAAGAGACTTGAAGAAAAAGGAAAGCAGACATTTTTGACTATTTCTCTTCACACAGAAAATAATTTCCTTCCTTTTAATAAGTGCACTTAAAGTATCCACAGGAGCCCAAGCTCCATACATACATAGGAACACTTAGCATCTGTGTTCTCCTTTCCTACAAAGAAAGAAAAGGCATAAATGCATTTGCTGGCAATACTGACAAAGACCAATTTGTGGAATAATTGAAACCTTGATTTCTGTCATTAGCCGGATGGGTACAAAATGCATCTTCCTGTCTACATTCCAGATGCTTCTTCTTATTTTAATACCTCTTTGTTTCTCCTGAGTTTCGAATTCTTAATTGTAAAGTGTCAAGGGAAAGTCTTTAGTTTGCGAGTTTCATCAAGAATGACATCAACTTGAACTCCCTGAATACTTTGCCACACTTATTTATCGTTCCTTTCAAGTAGTTTATTTTCCATAGTAAGCCTCCGACCTCTTGATTCTGTCCCATAGTCATCCATAATGAGTGAGCTCTTGTAACCCCAGTAGAGGTCTGGGCCCAAAGTATTCATTTTGGAAATAATCTCTCTGTTCAACCTTGATTTCCTAGGGAACGAGCATTGAATACAACCCAGCCTGGGTCCCTTCAGCTTACCGTGGGAAACCTGAAGCCAGAAGCCATGTACACCTTCCGAGTTGTTGCCTACAATGAGTGGGGGCCAGGGGAGAGTTCTCAACCCATCAAGGTGGCCACTCAGCCTGAGTGTGAGTATGAAAAGGGAGAGGCTGTGTTTAGTAAGGATTCCTAGTAGAACTTCTTTGAGACGAGAAAACGGAAGGCAGGTGTTTGAACCAACGTGTTTAACTTGAAGGTTTTCATAGGAAAGATGACCTTTTGACAGATGGCCTCCTCACTCAGGCCTCATTCTCCACAATGGCAGATTAGAGGAATCCATGGCCCCATTCCTCCACAGAGCTCACATCCTCATTTCCTAAAGTGACTCCCTGCCCAACAGTATTCCATCATCACCACCATTGAGTTCAATCCTTCTCCGTTGATTTTTCTCACATTTTCTGGAGTTAGTCTGGGCCGGTTTTAGCATCAGAGGTAAAAGAAAAATGGCATAAAACTTCTAAATTGCAGGGACTTTTAAAGAAGTTAAACAGGCAATAACAACTGAAGAAGGTACCAAAGGCCAACTGAGTCCCCAGAAGCATGGGAGACGCTCTCCACTGGACTGTCTCCTTGACTTCTAACTTGAATCACTGTATGGACCTCATTCATCCCAGAGTAAAGCTGTGAAACAAGTTACAGTTCCATACTATCAACTTTTATAAGGGAAGAGCACCCAAATTGTTCATTGAAGAAATATTTCTGTACCTTCAATAGTTTTAGTTTTTCTTATGGACCTCCAATGTTATTTAGAATCAAGAGTTACTAATAAGTTTTCCAGCTTTATATATTTAATTAAAAATTCTATTCTAAAGGTTAAATTCCGTGAGTAACTATTTGAAACACGCAGCCTTATTTTAGACACAATTTCCGGTGCTCCTTTTCTTTTCAATTAATAATATTCCTTTATTTGTGTTCCTATTGGTTTTATGTAAAACTATGTTTAACTTGAAAATGACTTCAAATGCTTTTTGGAAGGAGATAAAATATAAGTTAGAAATGTGACAAATAATCTCTGTACTGGGTTCACTTCCTCGGTGATTTATATCAGCATGTCAAAGAAGAAATCAAGATAGGCTATCAGAGTACTGTTTGATCATCTACTCTTGGCAAAATCCTCATTCTTTCTTTGTCTTAGCCAAGATTGCCCTGGCAAGATTGATATATTCATCCAGGCAAGGGCTAAGACTTCCAAGTCATGTAAATATTTGCCTCACACAAACAAACTCTCAGACAATAACTTCAAAAACACAGTAATGTATACAGGTGTCCAGAAATTGTCTGAAAATGCAGGCTCCTAGGGAGGTCTGGCTAAATCAATTGCAGGATTCGGTGCACAATGAAAATGCAAGGACACTTTTCTGAAAAATTAAGAAATGTTAACAACTACAATTACAGCAAGACATGAAGTCAGTCTTCACGCAGTTTCCCTCTAAGTGTGAGACCTTGTCCAACCTTGCTGGTTGTGCACCCATGAAGCTGGCCCTGATGAGGTTTCTGCTTGTAAGAGCGAGTTGTTGCCCTGTGGATTTAAGCCACTTTCCATTTCACAATGTCTATGTTAATTTAGCATTTGAATCCTCGGTCTCTCCATTGATTTAATGCTTATAGTTCATATATGGAGAATAAATTATTTTATGAGTATTTGGCATTTTTGATTAATAAAGTTCAGTAAAAATCAAATTAGGCATATACACATGTATATATGTGCTTGTTTATATGTATATATGTATATGATGTATATGTGTATATATATATATGTGTGTGTGTGTGTGTGTATAAACATACATATATATGGTATATGCCACATTGTACAAAGATTGACTTTAACCTCAAATATTCTATCAAGAAAAATTTTGCTCAGTTTTCTAATATGAAACTTTAAATTTAAGCATTTTTTAAAAAGATCTAATATGTACAGGTATTTGAATTCTTTACCCTAAACCTAATATTATCTTAGAATTGTTTTATTGTACTTTTCATGGCTGACTAGTCATGATTACATTGTATTTCTGATAAAAATCATAAGTTGTCAATCTTGCTTTCTCAAACTGAATAACTTATTTTTTCTTCTTCTACAAATATCATTGTTCCTAAACATCCAACTTAAAAATATTTTCAACTTTATTTTCTCTTTTTTACTTTTTTTAAATGACAGTATTTGTAAAACAAGGGACAAAAATATTTTTTCTTTTTAATACTAACTACTGAATATGAATATCTCAATACATAAGGCTTGCATACAGCAGCATGTTCTGCAACTTTTAATGTAAGAATTTTTAAAAGCATCCTTATTTGTATTGCCCATAGAACGTTAACTGTGTGAGAAAAACAACAGCATACTTCAATTTATAGTTGTATATCATGAAGAGCTACTATGCTCCTAATACTATTCTGAGCCACTTAAGGTGCTTTAGAAAAGGCAAATACCTGTTAAAAGTAATGTAGTTAGAGATCTCATAAACTTCTTGGGGAAGTGAAAATTCTAAGCATGTGACAATCAAAAAAAAAAGTCCTTAGATAAGAGAACTTATAGGAAATTGTTAGATGGAATATAAGCTATTCGGAGTCACGCATTTGCTTCTGTGCCCCTTAGCTGATGGTCGCAGCTTATTACATAGTTATTTTTTATGTCTACACTATACTGTGCTTACTTCCTCCAGTCACCCTTGTGTTGCAGAGAGAGCCCCAGCAGGCTTTGCACCACATTTATTCCTCTCTATGCAGAAAGCAGTGTAAGAAGTGTGAGCAGAAGTCTTCTCTGGATGCTTGCCTCTGTGTGTATTTACTTTGCTTAACAATTAACATAAAGGACCATGAGACAACTAAATAGTAACCACTACAAGTCCAATTGAATAAGACATGTTGTTTTGGTATTGTTAGAGCATATAAATAATAATTTCTCCAGAAAATGAAAATGGAGAACCTGCAAGCTTTAGAAATGTGATGGAGCCTTGATTATTTTTCATTAAGGGCAGCGGTAATGGCCTTAGAATGCTCTTCATATTTTAGCCTTTATTAGCACTGTCTTTGATCACCTGTTTTTTTTTATTTTTTTTTTTGTTTTTTTTTTAACTTTTTCTTTTTTTTTTTTTATTGATTGTTCAAAACATTACAGAGCTCAAGACATATCATCTTTCATACATTCGACTCAATTGGGTTTTGAACTCCCCAAATACATAATACAGACTCACTTCTGTTACATACTCACATTTTTACACAATGGCATATTAGTGACTGTTGTATTCTGCTACCTTTCCTAGACGAATGGGGGGAGAGAAAGGAAGAGAGAAGGGAAAACATATGGAAATGGTAGGAGACCTTCAGTGATACACAAAATTATAAGAGGTTATGAGGGACAAGGGGGTGGGGGGAAAAAAAGGGGAGAGAATTGAACAACAGCAGAGGAGGTAGAGAGGGAAGATGGGAGGGGAGGGGAGGGGAGGGGGGATAGTAAGGGATAGGAATGATCACCTGTTTTTAACCACTGTATGCAGTAGGGGTTGTGTCTGTGGGAGGTCTTTGGCTTGGCTGTGTTTCATTACCCTCATCATGGGCTAACTCACCTTGATGAGCAGATAGGTAGAGGAGAACAGTTCAGCCTACAGAAAAGGTCATGCAGAGCACTCTGTGAAACAGCCGACTCCTTCGATTCATTTATAATAAAAGCATGCTGTAGTTCACTTGCTGTGTTTATTACAGACATTAGGATAAATAAATTATATTATCATGACTAATAGGTGCTGCATGTGTATTTTATCTTCTGTTGTTAACACCAAATACCATTTGGCAATTTACAAATATTACTAGGGAAAGGAACACTTCATCTCCTCTAAGCCTGCTCAAAAATATGCCAACTGGCAAGGCAAATGGAACATTCCAGGGATCCTCTATCTCCTTCCTTTCTCTCCTCATCTCTCTCTTTCCCCTTCTTCTAAGCCCATCTTTCTGTCTTTTAGAGGAAATACCAAGGTTGATTTCATTATTTGGACTAGGCAAGAGGGGTAGAAAAAAAATCAATATTTCCTCTCTTGACAAAATGATTTTATCTTTTGAAAATGGGTCTTGTCTGGGTGTGCACTTGGTTGTTTCTTTTATCACCGTTTCTCCAAATGTGATGTAGTAATTGTGCACTAAAATTACATAGCTTTTATACAAATTGAATTTCAAGTTTTTCATGTTATTTGAAAATATCAACTCTATTATGGAAACCATATTTTCAAGGAATAAAAACGGAGGGGAAATACGTCTGAAATATAAATCAGCCAGCAACTGTTTCTAAAAGTGCATACATTTTACAGTAATCATTTAGAGAGATCAACAGTCCAAGATCCAGTTTATGAAATAATCACCCAGAATAGAAAGACTTGATTTATATGAAGGCTTCTGTCCTCTGATTATATCTCCCTTTTGCTAAACCTTTGCTCTTTTCCCCCTGCCTTTATGGTGTATAATTTCTTCACTGTATTATCAGCCAGGATTTAAGTCCTTGCCTGCTTAAGACGTGTCTAATCTTTTCATACCACATGTGGCGAATTTTTGAATTATTATTTGGGGTCCTATAAGATGCTGTTAAGGCAGTTTAATCATACAGGATGTTAAAATGGACCACATATAGGTTTGAAGGCTTGGGTAAGAATAGGAAGCAGATTTGCTAGACCACAACCCAATTATCTATAAAGCCCTTTTATATTTAAGATCTGTAAGTAATATTCTTAAGTCTATTATATTCTTTACACTAAAAAGACGGATGCAAGCAGCCATACCCCCAGGTTGAGTGACTTTAGCATATGTTATATAGAGGTATAGCTGTATTTTCTTTTTTCCCTCCTTCCCTGGATTTAATTTTTTAAAAAAATATTCTAATAGAGTTCAACTAGTGTGGCGATTTTGTATAGAATAGAAAGCTCGTATCATGTTCCTGAAGATTGCTACTATATTCTAGATCAGATTTCTTCACCTCAGTTCCCTGAACTAGAAAGTGGAGGTTTTATTCACTCTGCCTCTTCCCAGGTTGTAGAGATGAAATGAGAGAACACAGGGACATCCCTGGGTCTTGCATGCCTTCAAGCAGACACTCAACAGAAAGGAATTCCCTGACTGCAGCAGGGTCAAAGGAGAGCAGAATTCCAAAGGCACAGCACTAAAAAACAAAGAGGGATCTCACCAGGGTAATCTCCTAGGTAAATAGGCTAATAGAGTGCCTTATTTACAGCTTGATACTGGCTCTTCTACTATACAAATGTACAGCCAGCACTTTTATATGTATACTTATTTTCATGTTTCTCGTAGTCCTTCCTTACAATTTGGCAAGATGTCATAGACTGTCTTGTCTTCAAATGTTGCCCGATGCATCCCCAAATAAATTTGCTCAGTAAATACTGTATAACCTCATAAATTGTGCCAATCTTGCCATTTTATGAATCGTTGGTTGGCTAAAATATGCCAGTAGAATGTGGTCTGTACTTAAAGTGTGGGGGAACTGTAAAATATCAATTATTGTTGTTTTAACATGATTCCATAAATTACATAAGCCAAGTTTATTACAGTCTGTCCAGTCAATTTCCTTTATCGCTAGGGCTTGTTGACAATTATTAAGCATGCTGCAAGTGATTTGAGCGACTGTTTAGGCTGACTACAGTGGCAAAATTGACCACTAGGCAGGTAATTGACAGTGGTCTGATTGCCTGGTCACATACATGGTTAAAAATTAAAGATAAGTATTGGCATCCTATCTCTTTTGGAGCACAGTGTACAGACTCATTATTTTTAAAAGTCTCTCATTGCAAAATATGTTTTCAAGTATTATAAATATAAGATGGGAGACGTTAAAGGCTTATGGCTTGGCATCCTTAGCAGCAGAAGTCTTAAGAAATCCATTTGGATTTAATGGTCAATTAGACGAGGTATTATGTTTTTTATAATGGCATACATTAGTGGAGGAATTGAAGATAGGCTTAGGAGGATGGAATGTTTAATCACCACTGGAAGAGTTCAAAGTAAACATGAGTCGCTATGTTCTTTTGCGATTTATTTAAAAATAATTATTTTGCTTCATTGTCCAGTACAGTAACCACTGCCCACATGTGATTGTTTAAATTTAAATGTCTTGAAATAAAATTTATGATTCAGGTTTTTAAGTCACACTAGTTACATTTCAGCTGCTCAATAGCATTTAAAATTTAAACAGAATTAAAAACTAAATCTCCAACTGCTCAGACTTGCTAAGCTCTTGGCTGTTGTATTGTAGAAAAGTTTCAAAGGTGACAGAAATTTCTATGGTGTAGCAGAAGCCTAGACCCAGTCAGTATATGAGACTGTGAAAGTCACTCATACATTGCCTTAAGTCAAGGAACGAGAGGTCTAGCAGAAACCAAGTAGAACTAAGAATATATTTAACAGAATTAATTCCCTCAAATATTGAAAAAATGATGAAAATATGTTTTGAATTAATAGAAAAATTTATTTTAAAAAGATCAGAGAATCTAGATCTGAACTCCTTATCTGCTTATTTACTTAAAGTTATTCAAATACTTTGTCATGCTAAAAAAATGACATTATCTTACAAAATTTAATTGAAGGTGAAGGTCAAAGATAACTAGTTGCTTGGGTTAACAGTGGTATAACAAGTTCAGTTTCCCTAACAGCCCTTTATTGCCTTTTAACCTGTTTTATTTTGAGCACACACCATAATTCAGGCTTCTTCAGTGGCTTATAACCAATTATCTAGAAAAATTATCTTCGTGAGAAATGATATCGGAAAAACTATTTATTTCTTACTGACATTAAGGGATATAAGGAAAGGAAATGTGAAGATAGTCAGAAGTTCTGCAGGTGGATTTGCTTGGGATTTAATTGCCTGGTATGGTATGGTTATGTGCCCTACTAAAAATGAAAGCAGGTTGCTTGCTAAACTGAATTAGTGCAAAAGTCAAATTGAACATCTTTGAGGATATTGTCATCATTCTGGACCAGCTGAATAAAGCTGTATTCCAAAGATAAAACAGCTGAGCTGAGCTGTTTTAGGGAATCCTTCTATGGAAAGCTGATGAACATGACTAATGAAGAGTAAAGATAGAAAGGGAATGTGGCATTTTGCCACATATGTATTTATACACTCCCCCATTTTGCGAGCACTTTTTATCTATAGTGTCCATAAATGTTTGTTTAATCAAAAATTGTGATGTTTCAAGCCACCTATAAAGTCTTAGGGATAGAAAATAAGAAGGACAAGATGATTTCTGTCTTCATCTGTCTGCTGCTGTCACAAAATATCTGAGGCTGGATAATTAATAAAGAACACAGGTTTGTTTTTCACAGTCTAGAAGCTGAAAAGGCTGAGATCAAGGCACTGGCAGGTTTGGGGTCTGATGAGAACTGCTCTCATAGACAAGACCTTGTGGCTGCATCCTCCAGAAACTATACACACTGGGTCCTCATATTGCAGAGAGAACAGAGGGGGGAAAAGTGGGGGAAGGGCTGAGCCTTCTTGGCCTTCTTCCCTCTTAAAGAGCTCACCTCATAATACTACGTGTTAGAGATGAAGTTTCAAATCTTAAAGGAGACAGGACTCAAATCATTCAAACATCCAAGATGTAGGGATAAATTTTTTGATGGAAAGGTACCTATAAAATAAATTATTCTAAATCTATTGTTGGAGCCAATTAATTTACTCTTCTCAACCTAAAGTCAGTGATATTAGCATTAGTGTATGATTAATGTGTAATTTAATGCATATATAACTCACTATGCAAACATGTTGGCTTTTAATGTAAAGTATTTTAGTGCATTTTAAAAAGTATCACATCATGAAATATACTGTTGACTAACATGATATAATACCCAACCAAAATTAAGTAAAGCTCAATTTTTAGTAATTTCACACTTTAATGGATTTTTTAAACTGCAGATAATATTCTACTGTAAAATGATAAATTTTACATGTTACACAGGAAGTCAGTAATGTGACAAACTATCACTCTCTAAGTCCAAAGTTCCTGCATTGCGTTATTTTAACAAAGGTATTTTTCCTACTTTGGAGAAGATAATCTGGCAGTGGCGACCCCAAGCACAACTGTCTAATATTCTATGGAAATGCTTCCTGCTTTAGCTTGCCCAGGAGACCAAATCAAATCTAATAAGAAATTGGATTGGGACAAAATTTCTGACCACTGGATATTTTACAGGAAGAAGAATTGCCATAGGTTGAAATGAAAGATTTTAAGGTGATGACAGCGAGTGCTTATAGTCATATGTATTACTATCAAAACTCAGATGTTGCCATTCGTTTCTGGAAAGAAATGATCATGGGTTTTTGTCCACTGAAAGTCAACTGTGGAACTCAGCCTACAGTCAATGCAAGTAACTCATACTTGACACCTTAGTTAAATCTGCAATCCATGCTCCAGGTACCCCAAGTAGAAGCAGAGTGAAAGATGGTTAGGAACAGTGATTTCAAAGGATTAAGAACCCAAACTCAGACTGTTTCAAATTTCTGGCTTTTTCCTGTACTAGCAAATATGCTAATTATTCTGCGCCACAGTTTCCTCACATGTAAAATGGAGATAATATCTATATTGCAGGATGTTGTAAAGATTAAAAGAAAACCTTTAAAATAGGAATACAACAGTACACCTTTAATCAGTGACTCTGATGATTAAGTGAGATATTTAGCCTGCTTCTGGCATATTCTCAGCCCTCAATAAATGCTAGCTATCACTATGATTTTTCATTACTTGATTCTAATTATTGGTCATCAGATCATGTTTCTCCCAAATGCTTTCCTTCTCCTTTAGGCTATTTCATAAGCATCTCCTATTTCTCCTTAAGATTTTTATTAAATAATTTCTAAGAACAAAAAAGCAGATCTCAGCTAATTCATCACATTGTTCAGTTTTTCAGCCTGCATGAGTCCATTTCTCACCTTCCAAATTTGTTTGAGCCTCATCATTTCATTTATTCATTCATTATATTCCACACACCTTCATGGTATGCACCCAGTGGGTTTCTCAGTACCAAGAATTCAACAGTTTTTTTTTTTTTAAAGAGAACTTAGCCTTATGAAGTTTATATTCCAGTGATGGAGAAGGGTAATGAATAAATACAAATAAAAGCATGCAGAAGAACAAAACAGTCTACAGGGGCAGGAGTATAGGATGAGGACAGAGATGACCCTAGGTAGGAAGGTCAGGAAAAGCTTTTCTGAATTAAGAGTACTTAAGGGGACACCTTGGCAAATTTGAAGAGTGTTGGAAAATATCTAGGGGAGGCATCTTAGGTGGGGCAAAGAGCACTTGCCAAGATTCTGGAGTGGAAAAGCAAACAGTGGCTGGGTTTGGGCAGAGCAAATTACAGGGAGTGGGGCAGAGGTGAGTTGAATGGCATCAGGGCCTTGTCAACGGCCTCGTCAAACTCTGAAAGCCACAAGAAGGAATCTGGATTTCACCATCCGTGGAGGCATCTGGGCAGGAGGGAGTGACTTGATTTGTTTTGATGTTTAAAATGGAATGGGAGGTGAATGCAATAGTTTAATCCAGAGATGGCTTAGGTTTCTGTTGGTAATTCTGGAGGAGATGAGGACTAGTAGAATACAGGACACCTTTGGAAGACAGAAACATAATATGCTGCTGGATGTGGTATAAGAGAAAAGACAACAGTCAAGTGTACTGTTGAGTCCCAGCTTCAGAAAGTCGGGGAGGGGTAACTCTGTTTATGGGGATCAGAAAACTGAGGAAGAGGCTGATTTTGAAGGGTGTGTAGGGAGTGGAGACATGCTGGGAAAATCAGGACTTATATTTTTTTAACATGTTAGGTTTGACTGTTAAATGTATGCAGGTATTATTTAATTAGACTGCAAGCTCAAAGCAAGAAATTAACAATTCTTTGAACATAAAAATGAAAGAACCTTCTTTATATAGGCAGGCCAGTTTCTATTGAAGAGGAACAGTTAGCTTCAAATATTGGCAAAGATGGGCAGTTAATGGAAAAACAAAGAGAATTCCACAGGTATCCCAGGGTATGCACATTGCCAGGCACAGAAGATGCTCAAATAGTTGCTGACCATAGAGAAGTCCCCATTTTGGAAATCTTCCTGTCAGGCCTGGGAAGTGTAATTTAATGTGGCTGATAACTAGAAAGAAGAGTCCATTAAAAGTAAGACTCAGATCTTCAGCCCAGTCTTCCAGCTGCCAATATTTTCCAAAAAAATCCATCCAATAGGGGCAAATCAATGCCAGGGTAGGTATGAGCCGAGAGCCAGCTTGTGTTCTGATGTGTACTTTGCCTACGTTCATTAAACAGGTGATTGAATTCTAATGGGATGTCAGTGCAGGATGATCCACAGGTTGATTTTCTATGACTGCATCAGACTTGTACAGATAGAAGCCTGGTTTAGGGCCGAGTGAAGGCCACAGAATTAAGAAGAAAATCTTCTTTAGGCTTTCAATATCCCTTTCTTATACTTCTCTCATATCTTGGGGATCTTTGATCTTCCATTAATTAAGGGCACCAAAAAATGCAAAACATTTACCCAGTGTTCTAAAGCATACAGCTAAATTCATAAAGAACTTTGAGATGGCAGCTTCTAATCATTGAACTTTACACAGGATAAACATGGGGACCAGAGTGTTTAAGGCCAATCAAAGGGTGAATCAATAAACTGGTGGGATCACTACACTTCTATTGAGACTCCTGGTTCACCAATGATGTTAAACAGCAGGCCTGAAATCATCACAGTTTTCTTTCCGCAGTGGAAACAGCATTAAGCAAATAGAAAAGAGGCCTGAGATCTACCTATTCTAGACTGAGATCTTATCTGTATTTTCAAGATATATTTTCGAGGAAGTCACGAGCCCTTTCTGATTCCCACTTTATTCTTATAAAATAAGGATCATACTATATGTATTAATTTCCCAGGCTGCCCTCACAAAATACTGCAAACTGGGTGACTTAAAACAATGGAAATATAACCTCACACGATCTTGAGCCTAAGAATCTGAAATTCAAGTGTCAGCAGGGCCATCATTCCTCTAGAAATAAAAGCCTTTATTATCCTTTGTGGCTTCTGGTGGGTGCTGGCTGGCCATTCTTGCATTTCTTGCCCTGACCTTGTGTCCCTCTACTCTCTGTGTGTATCTTCACATGACCTTCTCTCCTCTGCATCTGGGCCCTGTGTGTCTACACCTCTTCTGTGAGACACCAGTCATACTGTATGTAGGATCCACCTTAATCCAGTAGGAATTCATCTTTGCTAATTGTACCTGCAAAGGCCTTATTTTAAATAAGGCCAAATTCTGAGATTCCATGGATTTCTGGTATACTGTTCAACCCTTTATGCTATCCTATAACTGTAGACGTATAAATAACGTGGATTTTTAGTAAGAGTCCGTATAGTCTGATTGAACAGTAAGTGATTATTTAGTGAAGGAATTCCCTTTTTCATTTCAAAATCATTTTGATCACTGTCTCTCAAGCAAGAAGGAAATATTGCTGTTAAGTGACATTCCAATGTCTTTAAAATCATATCTGATATATCCTTCTTCCGTCTCCTTCTCTTCAGAATGCTAACTCTGCCCTGTAGGCTGTGGGGCACAGCACTTCCTGAACTGTAAGGAGGGCAGACTTCTAAGGCTGCGGGAGGACACTGATATGCAGAGTCCATAGGTACAGTTGACTGAAGCTGCAGGTGGGATCACAGGAACCACACACTGACATTTCTACTCTTTGACCTTCAGTTGATAAAATCCCCTATAATTCTTTCCTCCCAGACACTGATGCCACCATCTGGACTCTGATTTTAACCGTTATGATCTGAAATAGTAATTCCATGTCATTACCTTAAAATCTTTTGACTTCAGCCTATAGCTATTCTCTGTACCTATAAAATAAAATATTCTTTGAGCAAGAATCCTGGTCCAACCCAATTCCTACAGAATACATGACAAAATTAAATGTGACAAAGCTAATAGTATCAGGGGTGGGGACTGAACCTAGCATAACATTCCTGGCACACTGTGTGTGTGTGTGTGTGTGTGTGTGTGTGTGTGTGTGTGTGTGTGTGAGAGAGAGAGAGAGAGAGAGAGAGAGAGAGAGAGAGAGAGAGAGTGAGTGTGTGTGTGTGCACGCGCACAAATGGAGATTAACCACAATAATTTTGGGGAAAATGGTAAAAAGCAAATATTAACTACACTTTAACAATGGTTCTTTAATGAGTTTAATTTTCCATCAGTTCACCATTATGAAAATTAATTCAGAGAATATAATAATGACAGCATATTATTTTTGAAATCCCAACATATTGAGAATAAGCCAGTGTGGGGTGAGTTACACTAAGCTGAGGAACATACTAAGTACATAATTTCTACTCCTTGCTATAAATCTCCTCCTTGATCTTAACCCTCATCTGACTGCCTTTGTTTCCATTCCCTCTTTTAAATGCCTTGTAGTAAAATCAAAACACTATTTCCATTTTCCTAATCAACTTGTAGTTCAGTTCCAGTTCTTCAAAAGAAAAAAAAAATGCTTAGGACTCTCAGAAATGAGTTGATCTCCCTTCCAGAGGCACGTTTCATGTTTCATCATTTAATATCATATGTGAACATAAATAACAATATGAGAAATTTAATATCTCACTGACATTTTAGATTATGCCGCAGGGTTTAAATTTAGTAGCTTGTTTAATTTTATCACTTCATGAAATGAATTTATTTCCTCAACGTTCTTATAGTATTTTTATCAATTTCTTTGGAAGTATTGAATTACCCTCCCTCCCCATTCCCATTCAAGAAGTTTTCAAGCATCCTACTAGGGCTGCCTACACCTGTGAAGTTCGGGAAGACAGCCACTAGTCCAAAGGGACTATTGAGCCCTTAAAATGTGACTGGCATGAAGTGACATATGCTACAAGTGTAAAATACAGCATGTTAAAGATTTAGTATAAAAAATAATATAATTTTTTTAGATTTTGTATTAATTATATTTAAAAATGACATTTTAGATGAATTGACTTAAATGTGTTATTAAAAACTAATTATACCTATTTAAGTTTTACCTTTCAAAAATGTGCCTTCTAGAAAATTTAATTAGTATATATATATATTCATGACTCATTATCTTTATATTAGATGATGGTAGCTTATATGTATATCCTTGTGTTTTTTAAAAATTTATATATGACAGCAGAATGCATTACAAGTCTTATTACATATATAGAGCACAATTTTTCATATTTCTGGTTGTAAACATAGTATATTCACACCAATTTGTATCTTCGTACATGTACTTTGGATAGCAATGATCATCACATTCCACCATCATTAATTACCCCTTGCCCTCTCCCTTTCTCTCCAATAGAGTTCATCCATTCCTCCCATGCTCCCACTCCCCCAGGCAAGAAGTCAAGGAGGTTGTCAGTCTTACATTAAGTTGAATTTCAGAGTTATTGTAATGCAATTTTTCAGTTGGATCATTCTCAAAGCATATTTTTTTCTGAAAGAGGCGTTCCATTCACATTTGACCATTATATTCCTTACTTTGTTATTTTTAACATCATAGCTGATAACATGAATTAAAGCCAATTCTTTATAATTGATCTGACACTTTATAGTACCAAGGGAAATAAAAGTAAATGAGGTGAAATTAGCAAAAGGAGAGGGATATTTGGCTCTGTAGCAGCATACTGGTGTTCCTATGCTCAGTTTTACCTAAAGTCTCTCTCTAACTTCTATGATTTACTGCTGAAGTCTGTCTTCCTGCAGCTATCTCTGAACAAGCCCAAGTCTTCCAAGTGGTTAATAAACTTCTTATCTTTTGAATACTGAAAATAAAATAAACTTAATCTTCAGGGTGGTTCAGTCAGCAGACCAGGAGCCTTTTAGATGCTTTGTAGAGATACAGGCCTACTAGGTTTTCTGCCCTTTGTGATTATCAATCTTTCTCTTGCATGCATGTATGTGGAAGAGCATTAAAAGTGCTTCTTGGTGATAAATGTCAGGGGAATCACAAAGTGAATATTAATTTCACAATTTTCAAGGTCAGATGTGCACCCAGGTTCATTGTTATTGGAATTTTTATTATTGCTGCTGTTAGGAAAGGTATTTAATCTTGGGCTCTCCTCCACCCACGTGTCAAGAAAGTAAGTGAGCAGATTTTTTTAATATGCACATACATTGCTAAGAAAGAAGTGCCTTAGCACAGTCCGATCTATTAATTGAGACAATTATTTTGAAGACCTTCAAAAGGACCAAGGTGTCCATTTAGAGGAGTTAAATTGAAGTAGAATAAACAAAAGATCACAAGATCTGGAAACCAGGGTGATGTTCCTGAAAAGCAGGTGACTATATATGGAAAAGGAAAGAGAAAAAAAAATATGCAGAAGAAATAAATAAAGAGGTACATATCTGTGATGAAGACATTCCTAGAAGCAGAGTGTAAAATTAACTAACTGAGAGTCCAATAAATTAAAAGAGAAGGAAAGATGGAGAAAAATACTAGGTCATGATGATCTATATGGGGATGAATAACCAGCTGGACATGTCTGCATATAGTCAAGTACCTTGAACCCACTGTGGTGCTGAAGCTGTGATAGTCACCCATGCACACGCCTACACCCCACATACCTGCCCAGTTTAGTGTCTCCCAGTACTTCCCATTTCAGAATAGTCCACTGAAATACCCCAGCTGGGCATATCCACATGGTAGTATTCATGCTTGCTTCTGGTATGGTCTTCACTGCCCCATCTCCAGCCCACATCCTGTTGATTTTACCTTCCACACAGCTTCTAGATGCATCCCCTTCACTGCCTCTCCATCTGATTTTCTGATTCTTAAAAATATCAAAATCCTCCCAAGACCTTTAAAGACTAGTCTGGCCTGTGGAAATATCTCCTAGTTCATTTGGACTCCTCTCCTCCTGGCTCCTGGTGGTCCTGTCACCTTTGACTGTGAGTTCTATGGAAGTTTTTTCCCCATCAGTTTTCAGAGTGTCTGAAACATTAGTTAATATTTGTTGAGCATTTCATTTGTGCCAGGGATCAATTCATAAATTATTGATTATGAATCTTCACAACAAAACTACAAGCTAGAAATTGGTATAAACCCCATTTTTTAAAGATAAAGAAATTTCACTTCAAAGATAGTGAGTAGCTTGGCATTGGTCAAACAGCCTGAGTGAAGGTTCTTCATTTGAACACTGGGTCTCCGGAGGGTCTGTTCTTGACTGCTGGTCTCTGTTACTCATGACTTGCTGGATGAGCTTGGTTGGCATTTCCTGAATTGGAGTAGGCCAGAATTCTGACTTCTATGAAACCTGTGTTAGGGGAACAAAGTTCTAAATTTCTTCCTTAATTTATAGTCCCTCCCCAAAGAACCAGTTTACCCAAGGCAGTTGGTTATCTCTTAAGGCCTGGAAATAGATAAACAATAAATTTCTTCCCCAAAGAGATGGTATCATTTAAGGTAGGATTGTTTTGCCACTTTGTAGAAAAAAAATCTGCTCACTTGACTTTCTGCAGAAGATTGCTATTTCCTTCTCTAATAAATGGCACTGGGGCCCTTTTATAAAAAGCAATCTATACATGTCATTTATTGCTCTATTAAAACTACAAACATCAGATATTGATTCTTCCCCTACTGACCATAGTACAAGCCAACTTCAAGAAAGGTTGCTGGGATTTAGTTACATTATCACCATGGGAAACACAGTGGATTCTGCATGAGCTGAAGACGTGTTTCTCTGATGCACATCTATTTATAGAGAGCTGAAATTTTTGTGTGAAGAAATGCAGTCTTGAAGTTCACATGAGTCTCAAATCAGTGTAAACCAAGTGAGAGGCCAGCAAATGACCTTTCTTGGCCTTTGTGTTTGTGACTCTTCTGTAAGAATTAAACATCAATGTATTGTCTGCATATTATGGAAATAAAATAACAAAAATGACAGCATGTGGGTTATTTATGAGGAGGTGCAGAAGCTCAACTTGTATTTGTGATGACTCTTCAAGCAACTCTGGGCTCTTTCACGAAGCATTCTCTTGGCCAGGTTTGGTTTATAAACAGCCTTCTGGTCAGGACTCATGGTACACGACTGGGCATCTGCATTACAGGGTTTCTCATCTGTTCATGTTTTTCAAATAATCCTGAGAATAAAGACAAGAATACTAGTTCTTCTAAGTGTCTATGGAGAGAATGAAACTTTGGAAAAATTTACGGAACTTGATTTTAGTTTACACTCTATTATCTACAGATTATTTTGTACACTTTGTTTCAAGATTTTCTCAGGAGTTCAGAATTTCTACACCACGGAGCTATTATAGTTTCCTATAATTCTTACAATAACTCTGTGATATAGAAATTATGAACTCCTGAGAAAATCTTGTCCACAGTTGGGAGGGTTTTTAAACTTTATTTACATTTTCCTGAGATTGATAGAACGTTCTTTGATTTGCTGATACCACTCAACAAAATAGTAAAATAATTTAGTGATAACTTCATGCTTTGGGGGAAAGTGGCTTGCTTCCTTATTGTAAGAATGTAAAGCCCTATAACATCCTTAATTTAGTTCACCTTGGAATTATTCTCATTATGTTAAATTGAAGCTCTCATCACAAAACCTTTCCTGAAGGACATTTTTCTTGCTATTCACCAACTTGTAAGTTCTGTTCTGGAAAAGCCAACATAAAGACCATTAACCACCAAATTCATTCATATAGATATTTTCTGACTCATTGGATTCATCCTACATTCTTGAACATCTCTGTCCCTTTTTTCATCTGTGAAATTCCTCATTGTTCTTCAAGAAGTGCTTGTAACTGAACCCCCCATTTTACCCATCCCTGATTTCTGTAGACTTGTTGACAGGCAGGTTTCTGAAACACCTTTGTACTTAATCTTCCGCTCTTAGCCTTGATTATCTAAGTTCTGTTATTGCTCTTCAGCTGTTTGGTGTGTGTTCTCTGTCTTAATACATTCTTTGAAAATTTCTACCATAATACGATATTTCAGAGTGCTGGAGAAAGCACTGAATGCTAAGCACGTGCAAAATATAATTAGATTTTAAAATAAGATGCTGCTTTTATCTAAACTTTTCAATCATAATGGAGAGTAACCAGACCTGTGCTATTTGGAGGGGAAAAAACATTTTTTAAGTCAGATCAGGCTTATATGACATGAAGACTTCATTAATATGTAACACGTAACATGTTTGGCTGGAAATTTCTTTTTACCTTCAATGTTTGGTATTTTAGGTGATTTTTCTATGTCATAAAAACATTTGCCTTAGACATTGCTCAGAAATCTCCAGTTTAAATCATTTGAAATGTCAGCTACAAAGTCAGGAATCTTCACTACACTTTGTATTTCTGGAGATTAGCTTTGTTTCACAAGGTCAAATAGCTTTACATACTTTACCAAGATATACTACTACCTGGTGGTATTAATGAAAAAGCTGAGCTACCTTCCTGAAAGAACCTTATTTTAGGGTCAACTCCTGAAATCATTTTTAGTATCCAACCACTTCAAGCTCTGAATTGAATCATAAGAAATCCACTTTCAGGACTACATTTTTTTTTTCAGGAGCTACTTCTATTAAGCTGTCAGAAATACCTATCACTTAATATACTGGCATATATATGTGTATATAAGTAATATATAAATGATGATATATATCATATACATTATATGTGTTTATCTGTATCTAGATCTATCCTTTACATATTTATACACACATATTACACACAGTGGCACCGTTGAGTAGGTCATAAGTTAGCAGAGAGTGCCTATTAAACCCGAAAGCAAAATGAGCAGGTAATAACTGCTTTCTCCAATGAAACCTTGTCAGACTCCTGTGGTTTCATATTAGAAACCTACCCCATAGTTTTTGCTTCTTCCTTGCCAAATTACTGTCATATCTCCTAACTATGTATATAGTTCATTCAAAAAGGGGTTTCATTATGTTAATAATTACATTGCCTGCAGGCTTTTTGATGTTGCATTCCCCATACAGAATAGAAGCAGATTTCATAGAAATATCATTAAAGCTGTTAACTACAGGAGAAAAAAATCAAGGAGGCAATCAAAGCATGCACTTTATTATCAATAAATGCAAGTAGTTTCAGAAATGGCTCACATTTGAAACATGTTCATTGAGGAAATTGTTGGCTATAGAAGCTGTTGCTTAAAGTAAGAGAGCTTTGTGATGTGAATCCATTTGGATCACTTCAGATAATTACTTAGATTTGTTGGTATCCATCTTTTAAAATAGTCTCAAGAAGAATTTTTAAATTAGTAAACTGATAAAATGATAGAATCATCATCAGAATTCTGAATTGAGGGCATCTCAATTATAGGTCATTACTTGAATGACAATACATGTGACAGTTTTTTCTTCCCCTGAATCCACTTACTTTAGTCCTTAAAAAAAAAAGTGTCTGTTAAATTTATGATTTAAGAACATTAGAACTCCTTGTACTACAGTGTCATTTTGAAAGAAACTTTAAATATTCAAATGTTCAACTACATAGCCTCTGACATTAACATTTGTCTTCATTTTGAACTTCCCGCTGAGAAACATCAGTGTAATGGCTGAGAGGCATCAGCCTCATTCCATATTATTACAACAGCAGCATGACTTGATTCTTCTAAAGCTTTTTCTTTGAAACCCTTATATTCACATTTATATTTCGAAGGGATTCCTTAAACTCTTGAGGTTTTTTGAGAAACATATATTTCATAAATCATAATTTAGGTATTTCAAAGTCAGTCAGATGAGCAAGTAGGTAGAAGAGTATTAAATAGAAAAAAGGGGAAGGGAGGGAGGAAGGAAAGGAGGAAAGAAGGAAGAAAGGAAGGAAGAAATTAATTCATTTATATGAGAGGATTTCTCAATCTCCAGAAGCCATATATCTTGTAAAACCTAAAATATTTGGTAAATTAAACCAGATGAATTCAAATGCCTTTGAAATACTCATAATGTGAAAAGTGATATAGCAATCTAGTTTACAAAGTTATTTCAGCTTTGAAAAACACTAACATTTGAATAAATGTTATAGATGTCTCTTTAACATGAAATCATTTCCATAGTTCTTACAATAGCATAAATAGAAACCACTACAAGTCATTCAACAATAATCACCGACTGTCAGAACCAAAGCAAACCAGAGATATTATCTAATTCATCAGGAATTAGAAATTTTGGAATCATAGGTACCAATGATAGAAACTGTAGACCACGTTCCTCCAAAAATGTATGTTGCATTTGTGAAAATTATAATCAATTTCAGAGGGTTCTTAGACTCCTTGATAGGGGCAGTTCCCCCTCATACATAGAGATAAGAATATCATATCTCCTATCATCTATAATTATTCAACTGTAGCCTATTAAACCATGGTAGTTCACTCTCTAATATGCATGCACACATACAGTCTTCCATATGCATATGTGATAAACCATACTATGTTAAAGATTTGACTAGCTTTTTTTTTTTTTCTTGCTACTGGGAATTGAAACTGGCAGTGCTTTCTTTACCAACAAGCTACACCCCCAGTCCTTTTAATTTTTTATATTGAGACAAGGAATTGCCAAATTGCTAAGGCTGCCCTTAAACTTGCAGTCCTCCTGCCTCATTCTCCCAAGCTGCTAGGATTACAGGCATGTGCCACCATGCCTGTAGCTGACTTTTATATAACATTATTCAGGTTAATATGCAACAAGGTTTCATTACAATGTGCTCTGTTATCCTATAAGTTTATATATAGTCAGAAATTAATATTCCCAGTGCAAGTAGTGACACATAATACATCTCATTTATTCCAACATAACTATTTAATTTGTTCTTAGATACAGGTGTTATAATGAATTTGTACTTCAATGCAGCATTGAAATTTTAAAAGGTGGTTGGCTAATCTGACATTGATTGATGAGTTACTTGCATAGATTATGTATCTATTCTGAAATCTTTCCATTCTTTGAAAAAGCAGGTAACTTGAATGGAGATGGAGAAAAATTAGATGCAGTTTGCCACAAAATTATTGTCCAACTGAGGAGATCAGTGGAGACTATTAAAGACATCTTGGAAATGATGAGCAGTTAAGCCCATTAAGTTTCTTGACTGACATGCTACAATGTAATGAAATGGAGGGCGAGAGCTGTTAACTGTATTGATTTCACATCTAATTCCCATTCTTGAACATTTTTCGAGTCTCCCTTTTTGTTTTCTTGCTTGCAACTCATATGCATATAACATTACATATGTAAAATTATATGAATTATACTTCAACCCACTTTATGGGTATAACTGACTAAATATACAAGTATATACCTATATACATATAAACCCATCATTAACATTAAACAATATATTATCCACATATATAAGTCAAGGTTATAATTCAAAGGGAAAATACAAGGGAATTCATGAATCTGAATTTGTAGCACTGTTGTGAAGAAGAATAAGTATTAAATAGCTACTGTCTAGACTCGCTATCCTGACACAGGAACGTTGTGAAGAAGAATATCCTACATGCAGGCAATATTTTGCTGTAAATCAGAAGGCTGTTGTTTTCTGAAGGAAATATATGTATAATTTGATGGCAATCCATGTTTTGATATTTATATTTATTCAAACCAACATAGAGTTATGACATTTTTATTCTAATATATGAGAGTATTAAACAAAATCTACCAATACTATCATATCATAAAATAAATTATATTTTAAGTCAAAAGAGTGAAAGTATGAAACAATTTAATATTGAAGGATAATCTTTTCTTAGGAGAAAAAAGCAATTGAAAACTACCACAACAAAAGGAATGTTCTTGTTTGGCTAGTAACTTGTGCAAGCACTTTGGTGGCTTATGAGTACTTGAACTAAATGCTCCAGTGGCTCCTTTTTATTTGCAGTGTCTATTATCTCTGTTTGAAATCCTTCTGGAAACCCAAGCACACATTTCTCCCTAACAGTATCCAATGACTATAAGGAAGGTGGACAAATACACTTAATGAGTAAATGATTAGGGTTGGCACTAGTCATGTGAATGGAGTCCAAATTAAGGTAATAACTGCCTGATATTCTGTAGTCGACAACAATTAACTACATGAATATAAAGAAGTTACAAGATAGGGAAAAGGCACAGAAATTTACAGAATAGCATGGGCACCCCCCCAAACACACACACACACACACACACACACACACACATACACACATTTCTTTGCTTCTCTACAAAGCCATTACATACTGCTCAGTTGCTACATAAGTTGAGGTGCAGGATCATTTCCTTCCCCTTTGCTCCTTAAAACTTGGAGTCCATATGAATCACTTCCTGTTGCCTCATTGTGTTTTAGTGAGCAGGAAGAGCAGACACTTCCCAAACATTACCATCTGTCCCCTTCTCCCAGACATCCACTAGTTTTTAGTCTCCCAGTCCTCTGGGGGTGCAAAATCAGGTCTGGACTTTCACCTTCTTTGAATGTGTAACATCTCACCACAGAAATGGGATTAAAATCTGAATAGTTTCTTCCAGATGAAACTACGTTTATGACAAGTAACTCTCTTTCAGTTAAGCTATAAGAAAGCAAGAAGGAACGCATTTGGCAACTACTTTACACACCACTGGGTCACACCTCTATGTTCTGTGTGAACCGTGTTGAAATCCCAGGTCCCTCCCATTCCACATATATCTTCTGCAAGCTCCTGGAATTCAGAGCCTTCATTCCTTTCTCTGTCTTTCTTACTTAGAGGAATAACAAATTTCAAATCAGAAATGTTCTCTTTGCATTTTTTATAAGTATATAAGTAATCACAAAACCATACAAATTATTTGTTTTTATTATTATGCTTTAAAACTTTAAAAAAAAAAACTTTACTGTGATGATTCAGGAAACAATGTTCATAGACAGGTTTTTGTTTATTTATTTTCCCATGAAGCAAATTGACTGGCTTCATGGTCTCCATGGTCTCATGTTCTCCATGCTTCCACATAAACGAATTATATCTTGTAAACTGTGACATGAGATAAGACTCCCAGCTCTTTGGTATTGTGCCCCTAACGTTCTCTTTGCAGAATAGGATGTTGTCATAGAAAAAGTATCCTTTCCTGGAAGAGTACTGGGGTAGGAACACTCTTGTCTGTCAAATGTCCAACTCTTAGGGACCAAGGGTCTTCCAGTGGAAGAAAGGAAGTTGGCAAAGGAAGGGAAGGGAAGGCCAAACAGAGGAGAGATGGACTGGAATGAGACACATGAAAACTCTGGTCAAAATATCAGACAAGATTGGGCACATTCAGGGTGGTATGGCCGTAGACTCTGATCAAAATATCTATGAAAGCACATGTCAGTATATAAACAGGAGAGTATGTACGTATGCACACACCCGCACGTGTCTTATCTTTGTGCCCTGAAAATACAGGAAGCAAAGCTGTTAAAAGTCGTAGTTAACCACACGTAGCATTCTGATCTTGGTCTTTAATGTCATTCCCCACTACCAAGAACGAGAAATCATGGGGAAAACAATCTGATTCCAGAGCTAGGGTACGGTCAAGATGATCAGAAAGAAAGGAAATACTCCACTAAATGAAGCGATAGACCACAGGGACAGAGGAATGAACTTAAAGAGAAATGAACTTAAAAAGGACTTCACAGGTCAATGTGACCACAAAACAATTAAGGATGATATGACTTATAAACCATGAGAAGGTAACAGGTACAAAAATAGAAATGTGGGTTCTTATAGTAAAAATCTGAAAATTTCTGCATCTTGAAATACCTGGTCAGAAGTGCTGATCATGTGATTGTGGACTTGTTTTATCCAATTTTGTTAATAAGCAAGTTACTTATGTGTGATTAAGTAAAGTAATAGTCATGAGAGAAAATGGAACACCAGAAAATACAATTAAAAGTGAATCCTAAAAATAATTTTAAAGAACGAGAGTCAAGCAAGATTTTAAATTGCTGACTTAAATAACAACCATGTGATAAATTATCCATACCTGTGTTGCCTATTTGAATAATAAATGGAAATGTTCTAGTACTCTAATTGTATTTTCTCTCACAGGCAATGGTATACTGGTGGAGTGGAAAATTATTCAGATTAAGAATTTAGATTCAGAATCCCACTCTTTTCTAACATTACCTTAGTTTTTCATACTTCTTGGCCATTTTCTTTAAGAATAAAATGAAATAAGTAATTCAATTAATATAAGTTTTTACTTTATTTTTAAAATTAAGTGAGTCTAAATTTTCATTAATTTTTATATTTTATTTATTGATATCCATGTGGCTCTAAAATTGTACATTTTGCTATTTTTTCCCTTGAACTAGAAAAGTTTCAAGTTTATTTGTTTTGCAGAAGTGAACCCTTTTATACTAATCAATGTGTTTTGTACACAGTGCAAGTTCCAGGGCCAGTAGAAAACCTGCAAGCTGTATCTACCTCACCTACCTCAATTCTTATTACCTGGGAACCTCCTGCCTATGCAAATGGTCCAGTCCAAGGTTACAGATTATTCTGCACTGAAGTGTCCACAGGGAAAGAACAGGTAGGTAAGGGCATGAGTCACACAGCCTGTCTACTGGGTGGCTCTCCAGCTAGAAGAAGGAGACTTGCAAGCTCCTGATACGGTTCAGTGTTAAACATATTCATTGGATAGTGGATTAGTTCTAAAGTACTTGTTATTGAAAACTTTAAGCAATTTAATTGGATTCTGTTGTGAAAAAAAGGCAAATAGACTGTAAGTTGAGGTTAAAAGAGATTGATGCTCATTTTGGGTTTGAATATGCAGTAGCCTGGGCCAATGTAGGTAACCATATTTGTGTGCACCCAGAGATAGTGTACTTTCCCTACTTATGGGAAGGAGGGAATGCATCTGGATATATTGTCTGTCTGTCTGTCTCTCTCTCTCTCTCTCTCTCTCTCTCTCTATATATATATATATATATATATATATATATATATATATCCTTAGCCAGATGGCTGTTATGTTGTTGTTTTTTGTTTTTCAATTTTTTATTTGTTTTAACTAGTTATACATGAAAGTCGAATGTATTTATGCACTTTGACATATCATACATAAATGGGGTATAATTTCTCATTTTTCTGATTGGATATGCTGTAGAAGCACATCAGTCATGCAGTCATGTATGTGCATAAGGTAATAATGGCTGTTTCAGATGGCTGTTTGCATTCTTCCCTATCAGACTGTTTCTATCCTCACCATCGCCCTCCTCCTTGCATTTTGTTTCTAATTTGTTCTTAACACAGATGCCTGGAAAGAGGCAGATTGGCTGTTCAGGTTTTAGAGCTAGAGTAAATAAGTCTTTGAGGGTGACAAAGTCAGCAATTCTCTTTTGTGACATTCGTATGACTGTTGAGATATTTACTGCCAGACCATCACCTTCATGTGGAGAAGATACACAGACAAGTGGGTAGCTGAATAGCACAGTGGCCTCAGGAGCTGAGAGTGCTCTATTTTGTGAAGGTTGCCAAGCATAAGGTGGTCTCCATGCTTCCACATAAACTGCATTTGCAGTAATTTTTACTTCAAATCCTGAAACAGGGAGCTGGAACTATATAGCACCTGCCTAGTGAATCCCAGTATCACCAAAGAGAGAGAGAGAGAAAGAAAGAGAAAGTGACCAATCTGAAACAGTTTAGAGTTCAGGTCTAGTTCCAAGTTATATGATAGACAGCATTCAATAAACTGCTCCTATGTAATCCTTCTTCTTCTTCTTCTTCTTCTTTTTTTTTTAGCACCAGGGAATAGACCCATGGATATGGGGTGCTTAACAACCCTGAACCATATCCTCAGACCTTTTTATTTATTGATTGATTGATTTTTAATTTTGAGACAAAGTCTTGCTAAGTTGCTTCAGGCCTAGCTAAATTGCTGTGGCTGGACTTGAATTTGCAATCCTCCTGCTTCGGTCAGCAGTCGTTGGGATTACAGGGATGCACCACCAAGCCCAGATTCCATGCAAATTTTAACTATTATTTTTTTACTACCTCTTTGATTCAATGTTCTATATATTTTAGTCTTCAGTAATTCATTTCCCCAACCTATTTAAAAAAATTCAAAAGCAATGTCACCCAAGGCAGATTGAGTGTGAGATCGTCCTGGAGAGCTAAATGAGGCGATCCTCTGGTGAGTGCTGGTCTGATCTCCCCAGCAACTTTCACCTTCAGGACCCCATAGACTGCAGCTGTGAAGTGCCAACAGTTTCAGCCTACCTCTCAGCATTTGGGGAGATACAAACTGTGGCGAAGTATCTGAGAGTTTCAAGAGCTGTGGGTACATGTCAGCAAGCAATGCAGCAAATCTATGGATTCTTGGTGAATTATTCCATTTGAAGTGGGAGCCAGTCTCTGTTCCCAGGGCTCTACAGCCATCTTCTGCTCATCAGGGATTTGCTGTGGGTGGAATAACTGTTACCATTCAATGCACTGGGTGGTATTAAACAAATTGGAACTTAATGTCTACAAATAGAGCATAGTGCTATTTTTATAAGGAGTCTATAGAGCAGTGTGGGCTCAGTGGGGGAGTGTGAGTCACAGGTAAGGTTTTACAACTCATTATAGGCTAGAATGAATGTACTTTAGTGAGCAGGAGTCTAATGTCCATTTCAGTGATTGCACAAAAAGGCTACCCTTCCTGCTTTAATGCACCTCCTTAATAACAGTTTTGACGTTTTATGTCTCCAGAATATAGAAGTCGATGGGCTATCTTATAAACTGGAAGGCCTGAAAAAATTCACGGAATATACTCTTCGATTCTTAGCTTATAATCGCTATGGACCAGGAGTATCTACTGAGGATATCACAGTGGTTACACTTTCAGACGGTAAGTGAGAAAGAGTGAAATTTCATTCACACATTTGCTAATAATAATTAAATACTATTGGCATGTATGTCAGAGATCCCATTTTCAAGGCTTCCTGACTAAAATTTTGTGGAATATTTTAACACAAATTAGAAAATTTTGTGAACTCATTTATGCTATTATCAAACTTAAACCTTCTGTCCAGGTATGTACCCTGAGTCAGGATATATTAATAGGTCCTTCTTAAGGTGTGACAGTTGCCTAAGAGCTCAAATAATTTTTGGGCATGTTTTTATTTCTATAAATGCTCTAATGCAAGCTCATTTGTGAGTGGACTAATTTGGCATGCTTCTGTTATTCCTCATTCCAAAGGGCACAGATGATTTAAAGTGCAATCAGTCCCCCTAAATAGCTCTTATTTTGAAAATATAAGGAATTAGCCCAAAATATCAACCATTAAATGTATGAATAGTAAACATTCATTTTACTTTTTCTGATGAATGAAAGATTAGACTTTTTTAATGCTATAAAAGAGAGGAAGGAATCCTGGTCAAGAGAATGGATTTGATTAAGCAGTGGCATGGAAAACTAGAGAACTAGGGATCATGAAAGTTGGAAAAATCTAATTAAAAAAGTGAAAGTAAAGTACAGCAGAACATGTGGTATGAGGCCAGTGGAGACTCAGGTAGGTTCAGAAATGTAGAGATGACCCCCATGAATCTAAAAAAAAGATAAGAAGCTAGCTCTTTTCTGCAGTAATTACCCTTTTAGTTTACTTCTGTAAATATTGATATTTTTAAAAAATCACTATAGCTTGTGACTCAGAACAATCTGTCCTTCTTGAATCTGGCAAAGTATCTGGTGGACATTGCACAGGGTATCAGTGGAATAACAAAAGACATGCTCGTGATAAAGGACAGTGCAGAGAGAACACAGGAGTGATGCTCATTTTCAATTTCAATTTTAAAATGTACTTTACATGTAAGGCCACTTCAGTATCATTTTAATGTAATTCTTCTGCCCATCCATCTGATTCTGTTATTGGAGACAGAACAGAATATTGGCAGAATAAATTATTTCACAACTTATAATTATAAAAATAAAAGAAAAACAAATGAAAATGAATATTTTACATAATTTATGTAGATTTTATTCACACTCTGAACTGTAATGCTGCGGCCTTATTCTCCACTTTGGTTTAAATGTCATAAGTGAGAAAGATAGATTGTTAATCATTAGTCTAAGAATTAGCTTCTGGAAGTGTGCAGTGGTTGAGACTTAGAAAATGTCTGTCACTAAAACAAAAGCATTTTATGACCCTAACCCCAATAAAAATCACTGTAGAAGAGACACTCAATTGCCTCTATCCGATGCATTTGATAGAAGAAAGCCGGGACTCTGTGGTCCCCTTGACAAGGGTACCCTGACCTCCTTCACATGCATTTTTACAGTCACTTCCTCCCTTCTAATTTCCAATCTAAACCTGCACTCCTGGCTTCCACTGGCTCATTACCTAGCTCCCTTCTATCCACTTCTATCTAATGTTTTCTCTTTTGTCTTGAAGCTGTTCTTGCCGAGGTCACACACCACATTTTGATGTCTTTAGTCACCTTTAATAGTCATCTGCTCCCCGGTCCCAGTCATAGGGCAACTTCTTTGACTTTTTGTATCTTCTAACAGGTAACTGTTGTGAAAATTAGATTGGCTAATCCATGCAAGCACCTAAAACAATGCTTGACATACATGCAAGCTTTTAATAATACTTATCTACACCCATAGATATTTGCTTTTTATATTAAATGCTTCTAAATACAAAAGAGGTGTTATATTCATTTCTACCTTCTTCCTGACTCAGTAAATATAGGTTGGATAAATTAGACAGGTTCATCCAAACTATACAAATGTGTGTGTGTAAAAATTAATCTTGGGACTTCCCAGTTGTGGGGTTAATTTAATAAATGACTGTGCTTAAATGCATCTGCATTGTAAAGAGCATCATATATCTTATTGTGTTAGAGGAATCCTTACCATAAAATTTACATCAGGGAAGAGAACAATGTAAAAAAATAAAATTAAGTATAATTTATTTTCTGAATTAATTATCCCAATGGTTTCCCAGTTCTGCTAAGATGCTTATAAATATTTTTATCCAGATGAGCCATCATTTCTAACTTAGCTCTGCTTCAATTGTTTATCTAAGTAGAAACATAATTTTCATTCAGATTCCTCCATCTAGTGTACCATTGGTTTGACCCACTTTTTCAAACCATTGGGATTGATTATTTAGCACAAGATCATATCTGATTTTGCAAGTTTTCTTTTTGTCTTCCCCAAACAGTTTTTCTTGAACAACATGATATAGTAAGGTCACTAATACATTTTATGAATGAAGTAACAGGAATTTCCATGCCGTCTTGTTCTGTGTCTGAAAGCAGAAGGACCCTATTTCATAGGCAACCACCTATAAAAAATCTGCTTATTATTGCCATCACTGTTAACACTAATGTTTACTGAGTAGTTGCTAAGAGCAAGGCCTTGATCTAAGAACTTTGCATTAACTTTTAGACTGACAATACTATAATTTTCCCTACTTTACAGTTGACAAAACCAAGTCAGAAAGGGAGCAAAGCTGGTAAGCGAGGCCATAGAAACTAATGAGTAAGAGGCAGGGGGCAACTTGGAGACAAACTTCTATCATTCTGTGATAAATGTTTTATATTAGAATCTTAAAGAAAAACTTGTAAGTATATATGAGTTATTTTGATCCATAAACTGTGTGCATGTGACAGCAGGTGTTTGCTGAGGAGTGGAATTGAAGTGCCTGTGGTGATGGAGATTCACTTGCAAATGTGATCTGCCCTACAGACTGCCTCACCACCAAATGTATAAACCAGCAAGCTCCACCATGTTGGGAGGCCTCCAGAACCACCTCTGATTGACCTTAATAGACCCAGTGTCAATGACAAGTCACATGGCATTTTGAAGACAAAAAATATTCTTTCCCTTTTGCCTCATGAAACAACAAGACATTGTGGGAAACAAATAATGAAAATCCCAGATAGATGCATATCCCCCTTACTTCCACCAATATTCCAACCCTATTTCTTGCATGGGTTTATCTCTAAATAGTATAGAAATTGATAGTGAGAAGGAAGAAGAAGGAGGAGTAAGGATCAGTAACCAAACTTACTGCAGAAAAAATTCTTTAATTATCCTGACCTTGTAAGAATAGCTAGTGTGCATCAGTGGAAAGTAAGAGAAGTTTATACCACAGAAAACTAAAATACAGCATTGCTACTATTATGAAAACATTTAGGATTTTATTAAATTGGATTTTAATTTGTAATACAGGAATTACTCTTGATGTTTCTACAATTGTGGTAGTTACAAAATAAAGATGAACACATTTATATTTTGTCTTCGTGTACTCTTGGCCTACTAGAAATAGGGAGTTAAATACCATTTATAAATTTTATTTATTTATTTATTTGAGAGAGAGAGAGAGAGAGAGAGAGAGAGAGAGAGAGAGAGAGAGAGGGAGAGAGAGAATTTCAATATTTATTTTTCAGTTTTCGGCGGACACAATATCTTTGTTTGTATGTGGTGCTGAGGATGGAACCCGGGCCGCATGCATGCCAGGCGAGCGCACTACCACTTGAGCCACATCCCCATTTTAAATGATATATGAGGGTAACATATCTCATAGATAGCATAGTACCCAGAACAAAACACAGAATAAATCTACCTTTTCCTTCCTCCAAAATTCAATCAGCTGTGATAAATTCAGTTAGCATTACTGAAATTGTTTTGATAACATTAAATTGGTCAACAAATGAGTGTAATATGATTAACAACATAAAACATGACATGGAAATATGACAAAATACATTAAATTTAAACAAGAAATATTTTCATGTTTAAGAACTGATTGATTAGTATTAATATTTAATATTAGTATTGATTAGTGTTTAATACTAATATTAGTATTTCCAAATTTTGTTTTAAAGATAATATTTTAGAATTTTGTAAAGTTATATAGAGCATATTGTACCCCAATGTTTTACCTCAGTTTAAATGATAAAATTGTAACTTATACCTTAAATGTAGTTTTTACAATTAATTAAATATTATTAATATTAATAATAAAATTGCAGTTTATACCTTGATTTAAAAATAGACAATTACAAGACCTGGTGACTAAAACCTGAGTATGAAGGAGCTTTTTTCATGAGCATATAAGCTGTCTGTTAATTAATTTACTCATTCAACAACTAAACTGAATGTGCATACTGAATGACATACATGAGAGTTTTCTCAGTACTTCACACAGCATCAAAATAGACAAAAAGCCTGTCCCTCTGGTAGTTACATTCTGTACTTAATTTATAAAATGTGAAATAAAATAAATTCTGAAATATTTCCTAAATTAGGAATGTTTATGAAAGAATAATTATTGATTTAATTCATAAAAATCAAGCCCCAGGTGAGTATTTATTCAGTGGTTACCATCTTTGTTCGGCACTAAGACAGGTTCAAAATTAATACATACTAAATTATTGCAATTTCCACTATGTCCAGAAAGTTCCAGGAGCCAATATTTAAGTAAATATTTATTTCCTAATTCAATTCAGTAAATATTAATTGAAATGTCAGTTCGGAGGATATAAAGATTAATCAGATAAATAATATGCTGTGATGGTGACTAGTTTTGTTACCTTCTGGAAGGTAAAATCTGAGTAGGGCATAAATAAATTGAGTGTAAAATATAAGAAACATTTAGAAAAAAACAGATATTGTCCAAGTATTTAAAATAAGGGGAAATAGGACAAGAAATGGATCTAAGGTCTTGAAAATGTCCAGGAATATTTCATTTTTATTATATCACCATTTTGTCACCAAAAAGGATAGGGGCTACTCATTATATAGATTATAACATGTAAAGAATTTATTTAATACTGTTTCTATTTCTTTTGTGGGACAGGAGGATTTTTTGTTTTATGTATGATTCATCCCAGACAGCTAGAAAATAGTCCCTGACCTCTAACAGCTATTCATTGAATGTTTGTCTTTGAATTATTAACATGATAGAATATTTACTTTTTGATATAGTAAATATTTCTTACAGGTATTAAAATAGACCTGTCTATGTTCTTCTTTCTTCCATAAAGAAGTGGGTACATCAAAAGAAACATCCAGAGAAAATGAATTGCTCTTGTGTTGATGGAATTGACGGGGTTAATACTACTTGGTAGGCTGCTTGCATCTATGACACACAGGTTTAATTATAAACAGCAAAAAAAAAAAAAAACTGTGAGAGTATTTCTTCTTTACACTTTTAAGAGAGATAATAAACATTGCATTAAAGGGATTAAGCAACCTGGGTGACCATTAGAATGATATATTTCATCATAATGCCCTGCAGATCCTGAAATGTGCAGTCTCTTAAACCTTTAATACCACTCTAGGAAATCTCCTGTGTGTTTCCAGTGGTTTCTCTAGGAAGGTTATTATAAGAAAGCTGTAATTAAATGTCAGTATTTGGTATCACAGCAGGTGCTCTTTTGCCTAACAGTTTTGGGGGCTCCCTAGATGGATAACTAACTGGCCCACCAACCGAGAAAGCATATACAAATGAGGTTATTTCTCATCTCTTCACGAAAATTTTGAAAGACCACCTGCCTTAACCCACCTCATTATAATTATGAACTGTGAGAAAGATAGACTTCCTCTTTTCACCAGAGGGTTGGAGTTTCTCTTCCAAGACTTTGGCAGTAACCATCCTATTTGTTTGATTCCTTTCAGTGCCAAGTGCCCCACCTCAGAACGTCTCTCTGGAAGTGGTCAACTCAAGGGTAAGTCAGCCAAAAGCTCACTGATTCTCTACCTGTTTTTTTTTTTTTATGTGTAACCTCTGCTAACCCAGCCATCCCGTGAGTACAGGGTGGTGGCATCCTTTGAGTAGAGGGTGGTGAAGGAATGTTCTGGAACAACAGACAGTGCAGAATTATCCCATATGCTCTTCACCACACTTGAACAAACTGGATTTACTTCTGATACATTTGATTTTATAGATGTTATAGTGGTTAAGGGTATTTCAACAAGAGACAAGGACGTCTCTTCTACTATAATCACTCTAGTAGACAAATACCTAGCAGAATACTAAATGGGGCAAATGAAAGAACTGGGGCAAGAAAAGACTTTGGTCCCTAACAGCTTGATCAGAATTGAATTATTTCATGATGGTTTCTGTCCTCCCTCGTAAATCTAGACATCAAAGGTCATTCTTGAGGTGCAGTGAGACTATATTTATAAAGCAGTGTTACCCAGTCACCACTGGTTTCCTTGTCTGAAAAGTGGCTTTGACTTTCAAACAAGCTTGAATTTGGCTAAGGACTGCCAAAGATACATAAGCTCTGAGTCAAGAGTGACTCAGGGTTGATAATATGCCAGAGCCACCTAAGAGGGTGGAAGGGATCTGCGGAGATGTCATCATGACCAGGCTGTGTGTAGAACTTTAGGAAAGCTTTTCACTTCCTGGGGACCTCAGTGTACTCACCTCTTTAATGAGAGGATTGGTCTAAATTGTTTCTACTGGAGACAGCAGGGAAATTGTGAGTCTTAGGGAAAGACATACGCTTGGCTTTCACACTGCCTTTCCTTTTTCCCTTTTTTATAACTGCGTGTAGTTCTAGTAGAGCATCCAGCATCACCACACCTGTTTCTGTGCTCAAATAACATGGTGTCGATGCCTTCCTTATTGGCCTATCATGAGAAAGTGGTGACATAACATATGCAAAGAATTTAATATTGTGTTGGTCGTGAAGTGTTCATTCCATGAGCACTTCCTTGTCATATTTTGCAAAAATCTATGATGAAGCTATATTTTGTGGCTGAGATCAGGTTTGTCTATGCCAAATGAATTTATTGTCTTTTAGAGTTAATTAAATGTCTCTGAAATTGTTATCTTCATATTTTAACCACTGTATTAGATAAGAAACAGTGAGACAAATACACAATTAGAATAAAAAAAAATAACTGAATCCAAGGAGGAAAAAATAAGATGAAGAAATAAAACCCCAAATTAACATATTTGTAAAAAAAAGACACTTCTTGCAAGAACATTAAATCTTTTACAGATATGCTGTTCAACTTAATAGATTGCCAGTGCAAAGCCAAGTAGATTTTACAATTATCATATGTTGAATGAAAATTTGAAAATATATTGTAGTTTCTCTTGTTTAAAGATTCATTATTATAAGAATGTTCAATGCACATTTTTCCTCCAGGGCAGAACATAGAAATGGATACATAAGCAATTTTATGTTTGTGTGCTCATGTCCTTTACAAGTGTACTTCTGCAAAGGGTGAATGTTTTCTTCTGAACTGTGAATAAGGTATTATCAAATGACTGTGGATGCTGACTATATTTGAATATGAATTTACTATCTTCTTAAAGAGAGAATTCCTGGATTGCAAAATTGACTTTTTCAACATAATTTTATATATGTATATTTATACATACACACAAATATCACACCTCACTTTCTTCTATAATATGCACTGTTTGCAACAACCCCATGCGGCTGCGTCTTCTTCTATCCTCCTAGAGTTGATTTCTCATGCACTGCATTGCTAGAAAAAAATCACTTTTCATTCACCTTTCAGAAGGAATACAGTAGGCTTTAGAAAGTCTCTTACTCTGTCTCCCTTTCTTCTTCCCTCTGTTATCTTATTTCCTAGATTCTAAGGAATTAGGAATTATTAACTTTTTCTTTGAGATTTTCAAGAGGATAGAAATTGAATAATCAAAACACTGTATTTTACATTCACAGTATGTTGATTCCAGGAAAGCCAAAAATAGTACTTTATTTTGATATTATTTTGTTCAAAATAAAAGTTATCAAATACATAATGCTTACCTTTGAATACTACCATTTCAAAGAACAAGTTATATTGTAAAGGAAATATCATGGTTGAGGAAATATTATGAATTTTTAGATTAACAGAATTATAACTTTTTACATTTTTTAACTTGGGAATTTCCTTTAAGATAAAAAGATAAGAGTCACATTTTTAAAATTTATCCTAAGACATATTTGCAATTCTCTGGAAAAAATGCTGATTTTATTGATGGTCATTGAAGAATTTTGGTACTGCAAATATTTTTGAAGAAAAAGGACTAATATTTCTGACCATAGAACCAAATTGTCATTATGATGAGATACTTATTTCTCACAATAAAATTTCTTTACAAGAAGTAACATCTTCACAGGGGAAGATAATAATTTAGAAGTCCATACTTTTAAATGTGATTGCTGTATTAGGACACATTTTTGAAATAAAAATAGTTTCTTGAATTTACTTTGAAATCAATTATTTGAACAAATAAATATCCAAATTTAATTAGTTTATAGAAGACAAGCTTATAGAAGGGAAAGAGCTAATGTGGGCACACATCTACTTTTCTGTGTTCCATTTGAAAAGTTCTAGGAATAAGAACATTTAGAGTATGCTAGGACTCAAGATACTTGGCATCTTTAGCTAGATCTTTTGAGACTCTAGAAACCAAGTATGTCTCAGTTTTATTTATTCATTCAATTTTTACTCCATACCTACTATAGATCATGTGTAAAACTCTGGATACAACCAGACCTAGCCTTCACGGAACTCAGAATTTAATAGGAAAACATGAGAGAATATTCATTTTCGCCTAACCACACTTAATCTGTTGTAACAATTCAAAGTTTACCTTATTTCCTCACTAATCACAGGGGTTGAGAGAGAATCCAAAAATTTGTATAGCTCCAAACATCTGTGGCTCTATAATTATGCCTTTTTGGAATCATTATATCTTTCTATCATTATATCTTTATAGACTGAGAGAAATCAGCAGAAATAAATTGATTAGGGCTTAACTCACAAGTTCAGATATTGACTGGGCACCAGGAAGTGACTTCAGGGAATGAAAAGTTAATTATCCCACCCATCAGAAAAAAAAACCTATTGAATCATGGCACATGCATCATTGGACACTTAAGAATTTAAATCTAAAAATCTAAACAATGCAGAACTGTGGATTCCTCCCATTATATCACCTCACACTTGTCTATTGTTGAAATCTTTATTCTTAAACACCAGGTTTACCTATATGAATGTCTTTCTGTTACATTCCTAAAACCTGGTCCCCATTTATTCCCTCATAATTCAGTAGTGTACAAGATGCTTTGGTGTAATAAGTTCCTGGGGTGTTCTTGCAACTTAAAGTGCCTCACTTCCCCCACATTTCAGTAGAACTTGGCATGCTTTAAAAGCTTAAAAATGTGTTTTGAGTTCATTTAATTCCCTTTACCCAGATACTACCCAAAGGTAGAATTAAAACAACAATTACCAACACTGCAAGCAAACTGTAATTTTGGCCCCTGATGTTTTCAGTCCCTCTTTCTTGTAATAGCAGAGAGGAAATCTGATTGTTGTATATTGGGTTACTGAAAAGAGAGGCCTGTTTCTGGAGAAATAGTGTGACATGATGAAGTTGAGCTGAGGTCTCTGTCCCCTGCCATTAGGGTAATGAATGACACCTCTTAGAAACACAAGTCCGTAGCCAGGTGGATTCTAAGTGAGTCACTTGCTCTGGACTCCCAGTTGGGACTGAGAAGATGGGGAGAAACTAGTGGAATGAGTAACAAACCATCAACTTGAGTTACAATATTAATTTGCAAGTCCTCTGTGTTTTTGCTTTGCGTTTGTGTTTTTCTCTTAGAAACTGGATTGTCTGTTGGTTGTGCAAAAGGAGTTGAATTCACTTTCCTCTCTGTTGTATCTCAACCATGTGGAAACATGCTTTTTACAAAGATCTTCTGGGTCTCTTTCACTAGTCTCAACATGCGTCCTGTGAGTGCTGGTCTCTGTTATGTTGGACAGAGGCATTGTCCCAGGTAGCTCATGGAGAGAAAAACCTCTCCTTTTGTTTCTTTTTCAACTATTCTAAGTTCTTCATAAAATCAATTTTGACCGCTGAGTTTCTGCTAAAGCTCCAAATCCTGCTTATAAATGGAGTGAATTTCTGAAATGGAATTAATGCAGAACAAGGGGACACATAGGAGCCCTCAGTGACTGATTTCACTAAAGGATAAATTAGAAACCAGCATCTGCTTACCAATGGACAGTTTAAATGCACTAATGATGAGGCTCACACAAATGAGGCTGATATCTGTACTCAGTCATAATATGCAAAGCTTTTCTGTTGAAAATAGGATGTGGCCTAGTTATCCATCTATTTTATCCACATAGATATAGATCTTCCGTATTGATTTGTCATGTGACTATTCTTTTAACATAGATAACAACTGAAAGTTTGAGAAACGGTGCGGAAGTAGGAGTATAATTGTAAGAAAGGCAATATTTCCTGATAGTTCTTACAGTCTATTCTTTATTTGTCAAAAATTTGTGGAATATAGCAGCCTATAAATTTTTTTTGTTATATTAACATCAGACAACATGTAATAAATCTTGAGGTTTTCTGAAGTCTAAAACTGAGCTATAATTTGGGTAGAATCCATCTTTGTATGTTGGCTTTCCTACTTCCTTCTTCCTTTATTTTTGGTCCCTGGGATTGAATCCAGGGGCACTTAATCACTGAGCCACACATCCTCAGCCTATTATTATTATTAATTATTATTATTATTATTATTTTGAGACAGGGTCTCCCTAAATTGCTTAGGGCCTTGTTAAATTGCGCAAGCTGGCTTTGAAGTTGCGTGCCACCACTTCTGGCCTACTTCTTTCTTTAATTGATCTTTTGTTAATTGTAGTAAAATATACTTAGCACAAAGTTTATCATTTTTATCATTTCTTCATGATTAGACGTGTTAAACCCATGCTCTACCACTGAATTACATCCACAGCCCTGTCTCATCCATTTAAAATCCACAGGTAGTCACCTGAGCCACATTCACACTGTTTGTTACACAACCGTCATCACCTTCCACCTGCGTAACTTCTCTCATCTTCCCACAGGGAAGCCCAGTACCTACAGAAGATCACTCCTCTTGCCTGCCCTGACCTAGACCCTGGCAGCCCCCATTCTGCTTTCAGCATTCTGATTTCCTTGATAAAGGAGGGAGCAGACGAGTTCATGGAATATTTCTTTTATTTTCTTTCATGATAATTGAGAAATAAAGCACTTTAAAGGTTTTTCAGATCCTTACTCTTATAGAGAAAGAAATTTAATGAGTCATCATGGTCAGAAATACAGGCAGATGGCTTAATGGGTTCAGAAGAAACTCCTCACTTTCCATTATTGAAGGTGCTTCCAGAATATTTCTGTTTCAAAGTTCTACCATTATGAATTATTTTTAGAAAACCAACTGATATAACTGTCATATTTAATAGTAAGAAAAGACAGCTGTCTCTATGGCATTATTCTGGAGTAATATTAAAAGCATATTTTTTTTTGTCACAAGTATCATTTTCTTATCTGATCTAATCACAGTTTAATCCAGATCTCCTAAACCACAGCTAAACTAATTCTTTGACTTTTTTTTTTGAAGTTGTAAAAACAAAACAAACTTTTATTCAGTGAAAATACAGTCAGTTAATAAACAGTGAATGGGAAAGAATGGTAGCAAAGTTAAAGAGAAAGGATAAACATTGTTTAATTTATAGAGTACATCATGCAATGTTAATGCATTGTGTAAATAAATTGACTAAGAGAATATTCTGGAAATTCAAAACCTGTTTTATATTACAGTCTCATACATTTTCTTAGAGCAGTTATTACTAAAATCTGTTCCAGAGAATATTTGTCTCAAGATACCTTCTCAAGGAATGAGGTTGCTTTGGTTTAAACAATTGGGAGAAATATAGGAGATACTGAAGACAACGAGAAGTATTTGTTTAACTCAGCTTTTCTGAAATTATTTTTTATACAAAAACTTTAGAGATCAAATATTATCTTTACAACTTTTTCAAAGTTAATTATTTTAATGACATCATAAAACATATGGGATACATATAACATATGTATCCCATATGTTGAACAACATCATCCTCCCTAAAAGTGCATCATCATATGAATTAATGTAAAAATAAATATGGATTTAGTGAAAACGAAAAGAAAAAATTAGAATTATGAAGAGTTAGAATAGAAACAAATCAAGGAATAAATTTTTATAAAGTGCCTACAGGCATAACTATAGAATAGGGAGTTAAAAACTTCTTTGGTAACTATTATAAGATTTGAACAGGCTAGAGACATGATTAAATTTCCATGCCAATGTTAACTATTGAGTAATATAAATCGGACTTAGAAAAAGACTTTCTAGAATCTTCTCATCTTTCATATTTCAAATACTTAAAATACATCAGCTTTTTGCTATTTTATGTTTTGAGGGTGCTGTATTTTGCTCTTTCCAAATTTATTATCATCATTGCTATTTAGTCTACCTTCACAAAGGATTTTGAAAAAGAGATTAAAATATGTGATAGAATATCTTTCTCTTTTGAGCTCTAGTCTGGCTTTAATATCACCTTGTAATTTATACCTCATCACACACATTTCTAACGGCTCCATTTCTGGTTAGCTCTGAAGGCAAAGCTTACTTTAGCCTTTCCATGAAGTTTAATGAGATTTCCTTCAAGTCATACATTTTTGAAAAGTGGTAGGTTTAATAATGGGCTTAAATTAAATGAACCTGGGTCTAGTGATAAAGTCTCTGATTTTAATTTAGCTCATGGAGGTTGGCCTTATAGTTGGAATGGTTGATTAGTTAGGAAACATGAATAGGTTCAGTCCTACCAGCAGGCAACAACAGTGGCTTATTATGTGATTTGATTTTAGAGATGTTGAAATATTCACTGATATGCAAAATAAATCACTAGTGTAACTTCAAGTATTGTTTATATTAGAAACCTGTTAAAATGCCAGTATTTTACCTGAAAGATTTAACACATTAACACATTGTAATCATCATTCTTCACATATGAAATGAGCATCTGATCATAATTATAATAACTGCAGCAACTAACTTTTTCAGCAGGTGTTCTGTGCCTGGAAATGAGCTAAATAATTAAAGCACTACATAATTTACTCTTTAAAATAATTCTGTATGTATTACTTATTAAACTAATTATTAGAATACCAACTATGAGATGCCCTTGTTGCTAGAAAAGCTTATATCAAAGGTAACACAACATCCTTCTTTCTTCAAGCTTCCTTACATTCTAGTACAGGGAAATAGACTAATAAACAAATAAATGAAAAATTCACAAATGAGAGTGATGAATTCTGTGAAGAAGGAAGCACAGTAATGTGACAAGGAATTGCTTTGAGTATCTCTTTTAAATCAGATTGTCAGGGAAGGGCTTTTTAAGGAGATGACACTGAAACTGAGTTATGAGAGGAGTCCAGCATCGTGCATACTTAGGGAAGGCATGACACTTCGGCTAATTACTGGCACAAAATCTGGGGAGACAGAATTCATTTCTGCATGATTTGGGGACCTAAAGGGACAGTATGAATAGATTGCTTGGTTGGGGCCAGATCATGTGAGGCTTTGTAGGGCATGGGAGAATCTGGGATTTCATTCTGTAGATGGCCAAAAGGGTTTCAAAGGGGGAGTGATCTGATTCACTGTTTTAAGGACTGCACTGCCTACTGTGAGGAAATCTATCCAGACTGAAGGGGGAGACCAACTGGGAGACAACTGAGTGTTGCATAGAAGATGATTGTGGCAGGAATCTAGGAGTCAGAAGAAGAGATTGAAAGAGAAAAATCAGGATACATTTCCGATAAAGCATATCACAGGAAAGGCACATCAAGACAGTGACTAGGCTTTTGGCTATCAAAATTGGTGAGTTGTGGAGTTGCTTCAAGAGATGAAGATGAGTAAGAATAAATTACTTTAGATGGGACCATTAGTTTTTGAACATTTTGAATTTGAGATAGCTGTTAGATATAAAATTAGGAATGTCAATCATGTAGGTCACTTGGTATATGAGACTAGAGTTCTGATGACAGGTCATGCCAGAAGATGCAAACTTAGGAGTCATTTAGGAGTTACTTCAGGAGAGAAAATAGAAAAATGATTGCAACTGGGGACATGTCACATTTAGAAATGGATATTTGAGGAGGAGCAAGAATAGGGTGAGTAGGGATGGTCTCACAGACGCCCAGGATAGAAGAGTGTTTCTAAAAGACAGGAGCTGTTACTTCTGTCATGTGCTAGTGACAGATACAGGGGAATGATGACAGCAAAATGGCCACTGTGAGAATGGAATTGAAAACGGAGAAGGAATCAAGGGTCTGAACTGAGGGATTGTCAATGTTTTCAGACATTTTGCTCTAAAGTACAGTGAAGAAAATGGATAGGAACTTTAGGAGATAGTAGGCTTTGGGAAAATTTTTTTTTGAAGTTTTATTTTTGAATATGTGAAATATTGCAACTTTTAGACAAAATACCATAGAGAAAGAAAAAATTGCAGTTCAGAAAAGAGAGTGGATAATTGCAAAGATATAATCCTACTAGTGGACCAAAAGGTTCAGGATCCAGAGAAGCAACTGGATCAGACAGGTCAATCTTGCAAAGACAAGCGAAGGCAGAGAAAACAGATGTAGATGCAGATATGCTAGTCTCTTTGGAGCTGTGAAGACAAGCAGTATAAGAAAAGGTCATAGCTGGGCACAGTACCCCATACCTGTAATCCCAGTTGCTTGGGAGGCTGAGGCAGGAGGATCACGAGTTCAAAGCCAGCCTCAACAAAAGTGAGGCACTAAGAAACTCAGTAAGACACTGTGTCTAAATAAAATACAAAACAGGGCTGGGGATGTGGCTCAGTGATCAAGTGCCTTTGAGTTCAATCCTGGTACCAAAAAAAAAAAAAAAAAAGAAAGAAGAAGAAGAAGAAGAGAAAAGACAAAAAAGTTATCTTCACAAGAGAGTATTTTAAGGGTTCAAAGACAAGGACAAGAAAAAAGATAGGAAATAGTTATCTCACATGTTAGAATAGAAATAATATATATGCAATTATGATTGTTGACCATTTAAGATTTGTTGTTATAAAAAAAGTCAGATTATAGTAAACTTACATATGAGTGTATTTTAAGATAAACCTTTTTTTAATAACTAACCTGAGTCTGACCTCTTTTCCCACCAAAGGGATTCTGGTTTAATCTCATTAAAAATCCCTAGCATTGTGCTATATCTGATATATATCTATCTAATATAACTAATCTAATCCATGTATATAAATATATATTTTTTCAATATAACTTGAGATTGAAATCAACTTATTTATTATGTCGTTCTTTCACAAAGAAAATGATTTTTTTTTCAATGATGTTCAGTACATTACTGGGTCTACCTGAAAACTCTGTGAAATCCATACAATCTAAGCACCTTTGTGTGTTTCCCATTTTAGAGAAAGTGCTCTCCAGAGTGAGGACAAATGGACTTTCCAAATAGGTTGAAAAATATGCTTTAGTAGGTAAAACACATTTAAGAAAAATTCATATTTTAGAAAATTAACAATATCATACTACCTATCTAATCTTAATTCAGCTAGAATATATTAATATATTAATGTGTCTTCAAATAATTTTGTCTTAAAGAGTAATAATATCATTTCTATTTTTTTTTGTAGTAGCTCAAGGTCCTCCTATTAAACATTTCTCAACTTTCAGAGAAATCTGTTTAACAGACCCTTTTGTGTTTTAACTGAGACACAGTAGCTATTACAAGATAGTTATCTGTTTTATTTTTACATGAATAAAGATGGAGAGACACATGCAAGATATTTCTATATGAATAAATGCCTCATACTGGTTTAAATAAAACCAACCTCTTCTGAAATATGAAGTAGAGTGTATATTTTATCTTTTGTGCATCAATGATTCTTATTGCAAACTGAGTGTGTGTGTGTATATATATATATATATCCATAGCTATAGTAGCAATGCATGTTTCTTCAGAGATATCTATATTTCAGTATTTCCAAATGTGCTTTTTTATGTCAAAGGAAGAGAAACATTTTTGTGTTCGTTTAGAGGCCAATACAGAAAATCCCCTTCATTAAATCAAATATAATATCACTTAAAAGAAACATTGCTAGTTGAAAAATAGCCAGATTCTCTCTTAACTTGGGAGTTTTATTAGAGAAAAGTTAATGAAGCATTTAAAGATTATTTCTGTTAACCATCTTGGGTTATGTTTGCATTTATTTATCTTCTCTAATTCATTTGTTTAATAATAAACAAATGATTAAGTACATGACATATATAACTGTCATAGAAAGCTCAAAACTTTAGCTCTCCCAGTTTAATAAGAGGCCTCTTTGGTTGCTTGTCCTCAATAAATTCTCAGCATTTCAGCACCTCCAGCAAACAAGAATTGACTTTTAACATTTTTAGAAATCTTGGGAGCTCAAAGTTAAACACAACCATCATTAAAAGCTAAATTACAAAAGCTTAAATTTAAATTATAGTAAAGACAAAGTAAATATATGTTAAACATACCACTTCTTTCTCATGTCTGTACATGCTAATAGTATCTACACCCTTGGCTTATTTATGTCAGATCATTGTGGTGGGAATATGGGGCATCTCTTCCTAACTCTGCTTCGAGTGGCATGACACGGGTAGCTTGAAATTGTCCCTGTTGCATTTATTTGTACCACAGAACACAACAAATGGTACAGATCAAGTCTTTTTCTCCCTGAGAGTGAGTTTTTGAGCATTTATTATATCCCAGTGGACAAGGGTGAGTGTGGAGGTGCCTATTTCTTAGTCTCTCCCTTGTTCCCTCAGCAGGCTCTGAGATACCTCAGGAAAACAATTATATTATATTATGGCAATGAACATGAAATGATTTTTCAAAATATAGATGAAGGAATCAAGAGGAATATCCAGTTCTTTATCATAAACACATGCATTTTATAAATCTGGTCTAAGGACTAGGAATCTGCACACTTTTCTCATATTCCTAGGAAAAAACAGAACAAGAGTAGATGCAAATAATTATTTGGCTACCAGACTAACCATTATATGATATTGATCACTAAGGTGAGGATATGTATATATATATATATATATATATATATCCAAATTTGATCTTCATTGGGTAGTCCAGAAAATAGTTCCTCCATCTTCAGTGTTGAATGATAGATAACCTCTATATCTTCAGTGGAAAGCAAGTGACCAGCCTGCGTAATAGAACTGCATTCAGCGTTTACTTTAGCAAATTTACTTACAGATGTTTTTCCTGCCTTCTGTCTATAACCTATACTTTTGTCTTTAAAACTAACCTATAATTTTATATGTCCCTGAAGTAGAAGAATTATATAGTGCCTCTAATAACATCTTTGTAATGAATATAAATAACTTCATTAGGAATGGATTATTTAAGCCTTTTAAAAGTGAAATGGTCAGATTTGGGGGGTTATTTAGAAAATAAAGTTCTTTTCTTAAGGGCTTCCAGTATCTAATTTTGCATAATAATATGCACTTTTGTGTCTGTTATTTGGACATTTATTCATTAATCATTTTCATTGATTCACTTATTCAACGAAGAGTTAATTTGCACATATTATTTAGCAATTAGATACTGGCATCCTTTAGGAGAACTTATCATTAAATAACCTGGAATTTAGAGCACTAAAATAAGCTGTCTGAATTGCAATACAACAAGACAAATAGACCAATATTTTCTTTTGTATTTCTTTGAAGGTTGTATAAAGGGATAAAATGCTTGCTGAAGAATCCTCACGTAAAATTATCAAATATCTAAAAATTCTATATACCAATATTCAGTTTAGAACACTAGATGAAAAGTATAAATTTCACTCGACCACTTCTCTGATTATTATGTCTATAATTGATAGTAAATTCTTGATTTTAGAATTATCTACAAACAGGAAATTTGGGGTCTGCTTTTCCTAAAGGCATAACTATGTAAAAATAGAGGCATGTTTATTGTATTATTCAATAAAAGGAATGTGCTTTTCTTCTGAGACTATTTTCTAGAAACCTAGTTTTGATTTTAAAATAGCTTTTTTCTTCACACTGAGGAGGACATGGATGTCAAGATCTTTACTATGGGATACAACTCGACAGAGTGATGCACACAGGAGTCAGATGTTACCAGTGAGAAAAATATACTTATTCTGTGACACATTGGTCTTGTGAGGAACTGACATTGATGGGAAGTGATGCTCTGTAGCCAAAGGGAAAAGCATCTATCATGCTGTCATTTCACATTTGGTTCAAACGACATAAACACTTTTGTTATGATACTGTTCTTGGGAAATATATTTCTGACTATGTTATTGACTTTTGGGATGAGAAGTCATGAATGACTAAAAAGTTCATAAAACAATACGTGTCATAATAATTACATGATGAGAGAAATCTATGATGATGATAGCTATCAATATCTCTGTGTATGAAACAGATAATAAAGTGTGCATCTCGGTCATGTGCCCCATCTTACCTTCCCACACAAACCATCAGCAAGCTTGCTCCTGCCTTTTCAGAGGATTGTGTCTAATGATAATGCAGCTTTGTAGAGGCTATTTTCTTGAAGAAACTAGAGACTTCCTTCAGCCCTGGGTTTTCTACTTGATAAACTAATTTTCAGAGCTCAGAAAATAATATTTAAGTGAGTTTGGATTTAAACTTTCAAATACCTGAGTCTCACACAAATTCTGTTTAATCCTCAAGATGTTATATGAATCTTCCAATATTAACAATTCCAATTCATTCCACTTCAACCAACCTCCAGTCTCCTCTGTTACATCAACAAAATAAAAGTCAGAATCACCAAGAAGGTATCTTAAACCTATAATTTTCATTTTGTCAATTTACAAAATAGATGCTGAAAGGTTTTTAAAAATCTCATTCTTCCATTTCTCATCTGATGCCGGAGTCTCTTTTCACTTTCTTTAGGCTTATGCCTAAACTATTCTGATGATAGGGATATTTTTTTCTCCCTAAACAACCATTTTTGTCCTATGGAGGACTAACTTTCAGAAATTTATATTTAAGTCTATTCCTTCTAGAACTCCCAGTCATTTGTCATAATAATTTCCCCTGAGACTATAAAGAACAAATCTAGTGAGTTTAGTGACTTTCTCTTATGGCATGACTCTGAATATTTGATGATGTCAGGCCCCCCTTCCTTCCATCAATTCTTTCCCCCAAGTTAAATGTTCTTATTTTCTACAAATATTTCTCATTTGCTTGTCAGGACTCTGCTTGATATGTCACCTTCCTCCACATAGTTCGCAGATGTCATGTGACTAGCAGACAGCTCTTCAGAGTGCCTTCCTCCTGTTAAATATCACAGTATTATTTCTATATTCTACAATCACACTGATGTTGAGTGTGGTCCTAATATCTCATGGACCCATTTAAGTATTTCATGAATTATGCTAACACACTGCATTTCCTTAACAGTGTTGGTGGCAGGCTTTGTCTTATAAGCAAGGCCCCTTTATTTATCTTTGTTACATTTTGTAGTAGATTAACCACCACAACCTCTTAAAGTACTAGGAAAAATTATGTATTAATTTGCCATCAATAAACAAAGATCTATTTCTTGGAACGTGTCAGGTAACGTACAAGATGCTAATTCTGTAGCCCACTTAATGTACAATCTCAATAATCTTCCCTCCTGCTTTAATTTACCTTGAAAATATTTACATTAAGAGCCTTAATTTCCAAAGTTATCATATCCGATGGCCATCTTTACTTCAGAGTTTCTGCTACTTTTACGCTCATGGTTCACCTCATCAACATTTTCACCTTGATCCCCTCATTTCTTTTCCAGTTCCTTGTTTTCCTTATTATTTTACTCCCTTTGGCAAATTGGACCTTGTGATTGATTAGGTGACTAAACAGACTTAGCACCCTCCAGAATATTTTCATTTTGTTGTTGGTTATTGTTTGGACCTGGAATGTTCCCTAAAGTCTCATGTGCTTGGTTTCCAGTTCAGCAATGTTCAGAGGTGGGTTTTTGGAGAAGTGATTGGATCATAGGCGTCTCACCTCATCAATTGATTAATACATTGATAAATTCATAAACTGAATGGACTGTTGGAAGGAAACTAGGAGGTAGAACCTTGCTGAAGGGAGAGGGTCTTTGAAGACATGCCCTTGGGACCTGCATATCATCCCTGGCCCCCTCCTCTTTTGCTCTGCTTCCTGGCTATCATAAGCCCAGCAGCCTTCCCCTTTCCCTCCTTTAGGCCATGATGTTCTGCAATAGTCAGCCCCAAAACAATGGATCTAACCAACCATGGACTGAAACTATGAGCCAAAATACAATTTCTTCGTCCAAGTTGTTTTCTCAGCATTTGTCGCTGCAGTAAAAAGCTGACTGTTGTATTATTAAGTTTTTTTCTTCAGTGCCACTCCCATTTATCTCTTATCAGTCCTATGGGCTGCCTTGCCTGTTCCTAAAGTCAAGCAAATGAATGCCAGGAAGACCCTCCAGTGGCACAATAGCACACACCGGGAGAACCCCAAACTGGCCAAAAAACTTTCACTCTTGTTGACCTTCTCTAGCTCTTTCCAAAGAGTTATCATGTCAGATATTAATCCAATATGTCTTCAGTTCGCTCTGTATTTCCCTATATCATTCACAAAACTGATTCAGATATTTATTCTGCTTTACCCAAAATTCACATTTTTTGCCTATATCTAAAAGGTCCAGCAGAATGCAGGGGTAGGACTCCTTTGATCAAGCCTATTCTCTTATAAATTAAAATCATATCAAGATAAAGTCGTTCTATATACATTTTTTCCTTAAAGTATTGGCAGCTCCTTTATTTAAATAATTATTTCAACTTTCAATTTCATCATATTTTCTTCAGTTTCAAGGTCAATATACTTACCACATTTCTCTTTCAAAGCATAACAAAATCAGGTGTGTTAATAGAAAAAAAAGTTTTTTCTGTTAGACTATATATTTTCTACTGAATTGTCTGATTTTTACTTAAAAGTCTGTTGAATTATCTTTGTGAATCATTCATCAAACATGTGAACCAGTGTTTATGACTAAGATTGCTATGAATATGTTTTTATGTGGAATAATTCAGGTGTCCAAGTAAAAGCAAAATACAGAAATGAAGGAAATGTCTTCTGCATTCTTCCTACTCTTGAAATGTGTTGGTAGGTTGGATTTTTTAACTGCTCAAGACCTAAGCCAGACATATACCACACCAATTATGTGCATGTCCTATGAAAACTCATCACTCTCCTGAACAGTGGCTATTAAGGGACAAACTTGAAAGGACTTTAGACATAAGGTCACCTCAAACCCTAATTTTAGAGACAACATAAAATGTAGACATGTCTCAATCCCTCCACAGTCCCGTGACAAAACTGGATGACAAACTCTGGTTTTCTACCCAAACTAGTGCTTACTTTTTGTATACTGAGAGAGCATAGATGTGTGTGTGTGTGTGTGTGTGTGAGTGTGTGCGCACGCGCACACACACTCAGCAAGTTGCTGATATTTTTTAAAAGCTAGCTCCCTTAAGAAAATAATGATTTGTTTCATAATGATTGATTTAAAGTTGAAGTTTTTGATAACCAGTTTGTTCTTTCTTTTCTCTCTTCTTCCTTATAAATATATTCATTTTATTATTTACACAAGACAAATATGTGTAACAAAGGGAGAGTCACATAATTTTTGTTTGACAAACCTCTTAAGTATGAAAAGGATGGCCTCCAGATAGCCGATTTCCATCCTTTTCATTCTAATGTTAATGATGTTATTTAAAGTTATTGGATGCACAGCATCAAATGACATTATTTCAAATGACTTCATGACACAGAGGGTACATTGTGTAAGGAATATCAAGTAGAGGTTCTCAAGTGTTTTACCCTTTAAAAATGCAAAGGAAGAAATGCAATTACTATTTATTATTTAGTTACCTAATGCCTGCCCATCATGTCTTTTTGAATTTATCCCAGTAACTTATAATTAAAAGAATCATTATCCCTGCTGGATGTGGGCACAGATTCACATTATTTCTGTGGAAGCCTGTCTGCTGTCTAGCTTTAATGAAAATTTAAACCTTTTAGAATGACATGTGGTACCTGGGATTATTTTTCTTTTGTCTGAAAAAGATTTGTATGGAGAAAAAAAACTCTTAGAAAAATAAGTCACCTCTCCTTTCCACAGATTCTCATCGTCTATTCATTCATTTTCTTTTGCAGGGGGAGGATTAATAAGGAAAGCATTAAAGTGTTCGCATAAAATCATAAAGCTCTTAAGTTTCTAATGCAGAAACAAAATATCTGGACTCGCCCCACCACACATATACACAATTTCAACCAAGATCATTTGGCAACTTTTTGTATATAGTAAAATATAGGTAGCAACATTGACTCTATTAACCATTTCAGTAGCAATTCATTGAAATTAAGTACATTTATATTGTTGTGCAACCATTAACATTATCTATCTCTGGAACATTCAAATCATTCCAGATAGAAACTCTGTATCTAGTAGATAATAACTCTCTCCTCCTCCTTCTCCATCCCAGAACTTGATAACCTCTATTCTACTTTCTGGCTCTGAATTTGTCTAATCTAAGTACCTCATATAAATACAGTCATAGAGAATTTGTCCATTTGTGTCTGGCTCAGTTCACTTAGCATGTCTTTGAAATTCACCTGCATTGTTGTGTTTTACAGTAGTTTGTTCCTTTTTATCTTGAAGTATAACTGCATTATATAGATATTACAAAGGATGTGTGTCCAGTCTCCTATTGATAAGTAATTAAATTACTTTACTGTGGAAACATGATAAAGAAATATGCTGCAACTTTCTTGAACTTGTTTTTAATTAACATAAACTCTCTTCATAAAGTATATAGGTATAAATCTCTTTATCATAATTTAAATATATATTCACTTTATTGGAAATAGTTCTCCAAAATGAATAAACCATATCAAATCCCCTGCATCAGTGTGCGAAAGTTTCATTTGTCCAATTCTAAAGATCAATGTGTTTTGTTAAACTTATTAATTATAGCAAATATTGGCAGTAGAGGGTACTTTTGTTTGGTTGTGTTTCTCTGGTAGCTAAACATGTTGAGCATCTTTTTCTATGTTTATTGACCATGTGGGCTAACCAAGATTTGACCACACATTAAAGTTGTTTTATTGATCTTTTAAATTATTGATCTTGTAGAAACTCCTTATTCTAGAAGTAAATTCTTATCAGATTTTTGTATCATAATGCTGTCAAAATTTACAAAGTTTACAATTTCACTTTCTTTGTATTGTGTTTTGATAAGCAGAAGTTTCTAATTTTGATGTCTAAGTTATTATTTTTTCTTTCATTAATACTTCTTTTTATCTATTTATGAAATTTTTAGTTCAATGTGTAAAGATATTTTGGGTGTATTTTGTTGGTTTTTATTTGTAGTTATATAATATATCTTGAATTAATTTTTGTATTTAAATTTGGGAAGGGGCCAAGATTATTTTTCGTTATGTAAATATCTAGTTTTGTTAGTGCAGGTTACTGAAAGACTCTGCTTTCCTTATTGAATTATTTAGTACATCTACTGAAAATCAGTGGACCATGTATGTTTGTATCTATTTCTGTATCCTGTTCCTTTGATCTGTTTCTTTATCCCTCTACTATAAATATTTACTATATTTTTACAGCTAAATGATGACCATCCATAATCCGAAAACTCAAATCCAAAATGTTCAAAATTCTAACACTTTAAAATTTGTTATCATAGGATTTTATTTGGTAATGTGTGATTTATTTGCATGTATACAAACAGATAAATTTCTGATGTTGGAAAATAAATTATTGTCAGAGAAAGATGTTACAGTTTAAAATTATTGAATTATAGTTATACATAATATTGGGGTCCATTTTGACATCATCATAGAAACATGAAGTATAATTTTCTCATCTTTAGTCCCTAGTACTTCCCCTTGTTCTTCTCTTTTCCCTTATCCGTTTCCCTTCTTCTGTTCTACTGATATTCATTCTTTTTATTTAATTTTAAAAATACACATATTTAATATATATTGATATAGATATAGATAGATTGTATGACTGTGTATCTATCTATATATCTGTTTATAGGTATCTATCTATATATGTATATATGTATGACTATGTGTATCTATATAGATATAGACACAGATAAATATAGTTGTAGATAAATACACATAAAATCAGTGGTCAAATGTTTTTCCTTCATATGCAGAAGCTAGACCAAAATTTGAAACTTTTGAGTGCCAAAATGAAACCACAAATAAAATTTCTACACTTGCCCTCAGGTGATGGGTCAAAAACAAACAAACAAACAAACAAACAAAATATATATATATATATATATATATATATATATATATATACACATATATATACACACACACACATTATTTTTAGTATACCTGCGTATACTAAAAATAATGTATAAAATTACCTTCAAGCTATGTGTATAATGTGTAAATGAAACTTAAATTAACTTTATGTTTTAAGTTGGATCCTATCCCTAAGACATTTCACTATGTATATGCAAATATCTCAAAATCTGAAAACATTCTTTAATCTGAAACACTTCTAGTCCTAAGCATTTCAGATAAAGGATTCTCGCCTTGTAGTTTTTTTAGTGTTGTTGTTTCTCCTCAGGCTGGAGCATCACTATTTGTGTTCCTTTTTTTTCACCATTATTTTCTACAAAAAAATATTATACTCTTTGTATAAAAATGATACAGATACACAGTAACATCAACCTTATTAGATTCTCCTTCAAATTAAATAAGAGAAGTCTCATAAAAGAACTTTGTGCTCAGAATGTCTACACAGGGTGACTGAAATAAAGTGGAGAGAGGCTAATGTTTTCCGAGTGTTATTACGTGACTGGCATTCTGCAAAGTGCTTTGCATATCTTGTCATATTTAAACTCAATTTATATTTGAGTTAGCTTCTGAGTTGGCTATAATCTTCATTAGTAGGTGAATAAAACAAGGGTCAGAGAAGCAATTTGTCCAAAATACTTAACTATATTTTCTTTCATAACCAATTAGTAGTCATCCGAGTGATCATGTGGGTGTCCTCCTTTGTGATTGACAATTAGATTTTCAGCTACCACAGGCCTGACATACTTCCCACACCAGTGTCACATCAAATACAAATATAACCCACACAGGTAGCTTTACTATAATTCTGTAAGAACTCAGTGGACCCTTCCTAAAAATTGTATCCAAAAGAACTTTAGTGAGTACTTGTGAATCAAATCAAATTCTGATTCTCATCATTCTTCAAAATCATCATTTGAGTATACTAAGTCAAATGAAAATAGCATTTTTTTTTCTGCCAGAAAAATCTGACAAACTGAGTTTATAGCATTAAATATTAGTAGTTGCAAAATTATCAGTAACAAAATGAATTTAAATATAAGACTAGATAACCATCATCATGCAACCATTGTAAAAGAAGACCTTAACATACAATTGGGTTGGATAATTTTATTGGTACACTATAATTACATAATATTGTTATTTATTATGTCATATCCATATATGCACATGACATAATTTGGTCAGTATAACTGCTCAGTTATTTCTTTCCTCCCCTTCCTGGAATTTCTTGCTTTACTGGTGTCCCTTAAATTATTATTGTTTTTTAATTAGTGTACTATAATTATTAAATGAAAGTGGAATTCATGGGTATAGCATAATTTGGTTGATTTTATTTCCCAGTACTTCCTTATAACCTCTCCTTCTCCCTCTTGATCCCCATCTTCTACTATGTTGGTCTGTCTTCTGTTTCCATGAGTTCTCCTTTTTATTCCTTTTGTTTTCTCTCTAGCAGTCTATTTCTGAGAAGACCAAAGAAGGCAAGTTTAATCCCTTTAAATCCGTTACTTGCTATTTCATGGAGCAGTGTACTTTATCTTCATCTGGAAAACTTTGTAGATGTCAGTGGTTAAAGGAATTTTGTTTCTTCTATTGAATTTTTCTAGAACATAAAGCTGAAGATTTCTTCATGACTGCCATTTTTATTATGACAGAGAAATGTATCATATTTGTGAGACTTCTGTGTGATTGCTACTTTTCTAATGAATGTTCTAATTTTTTAAGTAGGTGATATATTCAGTTTGAATCTAGGTAAATCTAAGTGATTTACATTTTGCTCCTAGAATTGTGTGGTATTCTTTCTTGAGGAGAAATGTTACAATTATGCAATGCTGTTGTTGCATTATATAACAATATAATTATATTGAGATGCCTTTATAAATATAATATTCAATGAGAAAGTATTCTTGCAATCATGCATATTATTCCTCACAAACATATATGACATAGACAGAATAGAAATATTTCCATTTCCTTTTAAGTTGAGGAAGCAGACCATCAGATATATTGATAAGTTGTTCCACCTCACAAACATTTCAAGGGTCCCCATATTCCTTGAATAAATGGACATTTGAAATGGCATAGATAGATGAGAAGTATCATTGCAGCTAAGGAATTCACAGCCTAAAAGAGCAAGACAAGAAGCTTAAATATATGAAACTGGATGTGGAAAATGATATTATAGAGACATGCTAAGAAAAGGGGAGAATTTGACCCACAGTAGGGAGGGAAGATTTACCTAAGGACAGTTAGAAAGCTCATATTTATTGAAACGACCTCAGTGTCTGTTTTGTACCATGTGCATTAGATGTACACAATCTTATTTAACTTTCACAAACCCCATACCAAAACCCATTACTATTATTCTCCATTTTACAGTTGCCTAAACCAAGGAGAGAAAAACCCAAAGAAGAAAAGAGGTGAACTGGCCCTTCAAACTTGTATCATTTTGTCAATCTTCAAGCCCCAAATAACCATGAATCACTACAGTTTACTTCCTTGTTTTTAGTTATTGATGTTCTCTCCTTTAAACTCCTTCATTCCAATCCCTCATGTTGAAAAATGCCATAGAGCAGAGAGGACTGTTGTTCTACAGAAATGATCAGGAAATTCACAGAGCAGAGGGGAGAAATTTACCACAGAAAGGCCCACAACTGACTATATCACTGAGCCCTTTGACTCATTAGTAGGTGACAGCATTAACCCACTTGAAAATATAAAACAAAACCTTATAAATTTCCTGCCCTTGGTAGAGATATTCAAACATTTTGTAAAATCAATACTTGACCCCAGGAATTAGAGAATTGTGTTGATTATTTTTCTGGGTTTCACTTAAGAAGAATAGAAATGATGATATGATTTACAAATTTCTGATGACCTATTAAAATAATTATTTTATGTTGAATACATTAGTGCTGAGAAAGTACTATAACTCCTGCCTTTTATCTTAACAAGTTAAAGTGTTACATAAGCTGAATATTAGTAACATAATATACATTTCAGTCAGAAGTAGGACAGAACAATGAAATTCATACTTGTCATTTAACTTTTGTTAGAGAATAGTGTGAAAACATGTAAAAATATTTAATTATCCAAAATTTTACATATGGAAGCAAAACACATGCTTTTCAACAATATTAATACACAGTCATGAGCAGGTATGACTTTGCTCTAATCTAGGATAATAGATAAGACAGATCTAATTCTTTTCATGTTTGACAATTTTTCTCTGAGTACTTTTTCTTGTCTTTTTTTTTAAAGGAGAAAGAAATAAGATAAAATTATAGGCAAATGCTCATGTGAGAAATAAATAAATAAAAAGCTACAGGAACAGATGCACAGAAAGTTACCATCTATGATCACTCTTGATGCAGAATATCTCCCCATTTCTGAGGCTACTTTAGCCCATCCTGAGTCATACAAGAACTGTAGGATTAGCAATTGTCTCTGTGATTGCCATAGTTAGGACCAATTTTAAATATGGAAAGCAGAAGAATAAAAGTGACCAATCTGGGTTTTCACTCTGAAAGGGTGAGAAATAGAGCTGTCCCATAGTATCTAGGAAGAAATATAGGTAAAAGCAGTATTAGTCAATGATCCCCAAGGCATAAAAGTTTTTGATTTCAAATAGACTGGATATCAAGTCCCTCTTTTTAGTCATGCGAGTTTTTCACAGTTATTAACCATCTGACCCTTGGTTCCTTATCTGTAAAATGACACTAATGTCAGTTCCCAACTCTGGTAAGATTATTATTAGGATGAAATGAGACAATACTGGTAAGCTTATAGTCCCTGGCAGAGGCTATCCTTGTCATTTCATTATTAATATTTACATTTTGCTCTAAGGCGATGTCTGCACTCACAAACTGATTTGTTAGTTGTTTTCTAAATGAGTGAATTTAGTTGGTTCATTTTAAAATGTTCATAATGATGATAGATGAAGTTTTAACTTCTATGGAACGTTTTTCTATTTTCACTTATATTTACACTTTTAGCATATTGGCTGATACTCTTGATGCAGAAGAACCATTCCAAAGTATCAGGAAGTCAAGGACTCTCTGGAAGTTTCCCTCATCTCCTTGGGAACCAAGGTCTTTGAGTTTCTGTAAAGAATGTAGATCCCACAGGTTATTTGACCCAGAAGCTATGATGTAGCCTTATTCTAGAAGGTCAGGGCAACCCAGGGCAGAGAGATGGGGAGGTGTGGCAAAGTATCAAGCTGCATCTTGAAAAGGTCACCTTGTACCTTACAAATGTGAATAGCTGAACTTGACTGAGCCGGAGAAAGCTGATCTTCTAGAAGTGAGAATAGCCCAGTAGCCAATCAAGAGAACAAGCCAAGGGAAATTAACAGTCAAGACTTTAATCACTGAACAGCCTTTAAATGAGCAAGAGACGCGCAGGAGAAGGGAGAGACTCTCCCCGACCCTGTTCCCCCCATGGAATAGCACCAGTGAAAGGCAGGTGGATCTACAGATGTGGAGGTTTTCTTATTCCCAAAGGAACTGTGAACCCAAAGGCTCCTGCAGTTCCAAAGAGAGAAAATGGAGAAAAGTGTATACCCCCATAAGGTTGGGAAGAGGTGGCTCAGAAGATTCTTCTGAGTAAAACAACTTGAAGTAGGAGGACAGTTATGAGAAAGAGCCTGACAGGCCAGGAGGACCCGATCCTTTGCCTGCAGCTCCCTTCAGAGGTGGTTTGCACTGGCTGAGCCTCATTTCTGGGGCATCAGGGCCACTTTCCCCTATAGGACCTGCCAGACACGCCCTGACAATTGCGGATGGTCAAACTTGTAAAATCGCACATGAGGTTTTAGCCAGGATCCAAGCTTCTCAATGGGAGGCAATCCTGTAGATCTCCAGTAATAGGAAGAACAGGCACTTCTTAAACTTGGCCTGTCTTTCTGCTTTCTATCTTCTCTTTACTTGCAGTAAAATTCTTAAAACAGAAAAAAAATGGGGTTTGTATTGAGGAAGGTACACAAGAAGAGATGTAAAGAAAACTAGGACCTACTCCATCAACAGTTGTAAGAGGAAACTAAAATAACTGTGAATTTTAAGGAGAGAGAATTATATTAAATTCTTGATGAGGAAAGTAAACGAGAGTCAATCAGCAAACCCAGACCTCCAAAGGGCCTCCAAGAACACCTTTAAGCTTAGTGTACTGCAAGTTTAAATGGAAAAGGCAAGAGGCTTATTATTTTGTTGTTATAAATTACATATAGGATTAAATGAGTTTTGATATGTAAAACGTCTACACATTATCTGAGATATAGTATGTGCACAATCATTATCTGTTCCACTTTCCCAGGGGTAAGTATAAGTGATGTGAGTGTAAAAATGATTCAATCAACAAACATGTATTAGATGCCCACTAATGCAAGCTTTAATCATGCTAAAAACAAATATACATCAAAGTTCTTGCCTAAAAAGAGTCTTTATAATCTTATTGGGGGCCTGGAAAGGAAGTTTAACTGCATAGTAATAATTAAGAATCAAATGAATGCAAAAAAAATAAGAATACCACTCTCATTGATACTTTACTGTTGACGTTAAGAGTTCAAACACTTCTACAAAATATGCTGAACAGGCCCTGATATGGGTCAATTTTGGAAAAATTGGCCAGGATCATATTCTACAGTCTGTCCAATAACTGTTTTTCACTGTGGAATAAGCCCTTTTATCTCTTAGAGATGTCCAGACTTTTCCTTTGGTATAGATGAGAATGATGAGGTAAATGTGTAGCTTTCTCTAGCATTTACCATCTGGCCAGCAAACTTGCAGATTAAAGCTCTCACTTGCTGTTGCTCATTCTGAGATGTGACAGTTCTGTAAGTGCTAAGGAGGAAGACCTACAGCTCTCAAAGCTCCCTGACTGCTATGCAAGAAGGAGCATTTTTCAACTCGTTGAACTGATGTGACTCCAAGCGATGGATATTTCTGGATTCAAGAGAAGCAGAATGAAGAGGAGAGCAGTCCTACTTGGATAAATGTGGCACAGATGCCAGCACTGAAGGAAATGTCACTGGAGCTGTCACGGAGCTGGGTCCTCATTAGGAGTGTGAAGACAACTTCTGACGGTACTGCAGATTTTCGGCGGGGAGTAGGACACCGCTTTCTTTAAAGAAGAATTGTAATGTAGCACAGCTTGAGGAAGACATTTCAACAGTGACCATTGAGAAATATCAAGGTGAATCCCGGGAGTGCAGGAAGACATTGGTACTTGACTGCTATCTTTAGTAATCACGTTTTTAAGGATCTCCTTGTGCCAAACACTGACAGTCATTTCAAATGCCTACCAAGGAGTCATGTGTTATCCTCTAAGCCACCAGAGGATAACAAATGGGATGCAGCAGGGACCAGTTAGTTCCCCACTTTATATCTAACTGTTCACAGTAGCTTCTATACAATTTAATCAAAGGATATAAACCTGGCAAACTCAGGGTTGCTCTCTGGAAAGAATTCTTTGCTGGCAGTTTATGTGATTTAAGAAGCTGCAAGAAAACTTGTAGCTTCCAAAAGTCTGAAACGATAGGCAATCAGGATTCAGGTTCTACCTTTAGGTGAGATTTTCTTGGAGTATCAGCCACCTAGTGTCCATATATTCAGCAGGTCATTCTGCTGAACCAAGGGGGATGAGAACATCAGTCTCACGCTACAGTCAGCTGGAATCTTTGAAGAAATTGAGCCCTTAGATTCTTTGCATTGTCCCACTCAAGGAAGGTGGATATGCAAAAAAGGGGAAAAAATGAGTTTTTCCCAGAGGCTGATTGGTCAAGGACAGTGTTCTAAAATTCTCAGCAATCTTCACAACATAGCACAGTCTCCCTGATAATTAGGAAGGACATGAGTTGGCCCCTGGGTGATGCGTGCTTTGTGTCATTGAGCAACAGATGACTGACTGTGCTCCAGAAGATGTAACAGCTTCCTTCAGTCTACTTTTCTTTTCTCACTCTAGGAGAAACTGTGTTTCTTCTTGGATGTGTAATACTTGATTACTTCAGTTTAATTTTATAAATCTGAAAAACATTTCCCTTTAAATATGAACTCATCTGCTATTACTTCCACTTCTATTTAAAACCAGCGGTGGGGTTCTTATGACCACTTATTTCTGTGTGACCCTCGGGATAATTCTGCAGGACTTGAGGAAAGAGCTTTTGTGCACTTGTATTTTGGTGATCTATTGTTGTGCAGCAAGCCACCCCATAACTATTTGATTATCACTTGGAGTTCTGTTTGTGGGCTGGATTCCGTTGTGGGGTTCTTATGTTTCATGTGGTGTGCACGATGGAAGCATCTGTGGTCTCCCCTGGATGGGGACATCCAGAATATCTTCCTCAAATTGGTGGCCTCTGGGGTTGGCTTTTCTTGGATCTCAGCAGTGATTCACAGGAGTGTGCCTCTGTTTCCTCTATTTGATCTCTCCTTGAAGGTGGGGTTTCTCACAGAATGGCCACTGGATTTCAGGAGACAGTCAACCAATGAGTTAGGACTACACCCAGGGAGGACTCATGGTGGTCCACCTTTAGAAACCAGAAATCACAAGTTGATATCTGTCTTACATTTGTCCAAGTCTTAGGAACCCCCCCAAATCATAATATGTGATATTGCCCATGTGAGACTGCTTACATTGTAATAAGTACTTCACTCTTCCTAAAGTAAGTAATTCTAAAAGTAAGTAATTCTATTATTTAAAAAATATATTATTTCAAAATTTTTATGGTCTCCTAAATTTAGATTAATGTCCATGGTAATTGATTCAGATACTTTTGATATTTAATAGTCTTCTCACTTCTGCCTGAACTTTGGTGTTATGAAAAAATAAAAATAGAATTCTATCTTGGGATGTCAGATATGTCATCTTACAATAGCCCACCTGAGAAGGAATGTGGACTTCTTCTAATTCACCCCTGTAGTTTTTCAGAAAAGAAGTTGAGACCTCTCAGGTTATAACTTGTTCAAATCATTCCTCCCTATTTCAATCAGAGCTACTTTTCTGTTACATTTTATAGATTGTGACTCATGCATGATTTTCTTTGCAATCCAAGTCAAATAAAATAAAGTTTGAGAAAGACTTCATGGTTGTTAAGAGAGCACACTCAGAAGCTAGACTAACTTGCTCTGTGCCTTCGTTTACTTGTTTTTTTTCCATGGGAGAAAATAAGAGTACCTGCCTTATAAAGTTTTTATGGAGATTGTATGAATTTATATTGGTAATGTGCTTAGAGCTGTCCCTGGCACATGAAGAATGTTATGTAAATATCAATGAAATAAATACATTTTCCTAGTAGCAAAGGGAGTTGCAAAGAAACAGCAGACGTATTAGATGACTGTTCAAATTCAGGTCCTAAAGTAGACCTATTTCCTTGATGATAATATATATTTAGCCATAATGGTAGTCTCCATAAGCAAGATTGTATTAGAAATTATAAACGTCCCACAAACAATAAAATATTTAACAGGAAGCCTTGGGTAACTGTAGGAATGCCTTAAACTAGAAGTAGCAAAAAGACTCCGCAGCCTCACACAATAGAGAATGTTTTGTTTCCTGTCCCTGTACACAGTCCAGAGTCACAGCCGTGCCTTCACTTGCAATTGCCAGGCTGCCATTAATCTTCTTCTATCTTCTCCATCCTAATCCCTTGGTTACCTCGGGTCTATAAGCCTTTTGCAGCAGCTCCTGGGGTTTGTATTTCTTATGACCTCACAGATCTTCCTGGGGGAGCGCTTCTGCAGTTTTCCTGAGGATCATCTTCACACCACATCTGCTCCTGGGATATAGAACATTGTGGTATTGAGTAGTTCTCCAGGAGGCTTGCTTTCACCTTCACTCAGGTTTTCCCTTCAGAGATTCCCCCTCAATCTCTAGGGTTTCTGCCAGTTACTACCACTGTCCTCAGAATCCACCCAGAGGCCAGGCGCTCACATTCTTCTCCAGAACTCATGAAAATCTACCCTGTTTCTGTTCCCGGTGAGGCAAACTTCATTGTCAAGCTGGAGTTGTTTATTCATTTACTTTCTTTCCAGTCAAATATTTATAGCCCTAACTATCATCTGACTTCCTTTAGGACTGCGGCTTTTGCATTTAGAACTGTTCACCTCTCTCAGTCCCCCTGTGAATGTGCGGGGGTGGTGGCCTCAGAATATGGTTACCCGGATGTGGGCTCAGTTAATGCAGCAGGAAGTGGAGTGAGAATTATCTCAGCTAATACTTTCCCTATTTTATATGGACATAGAGTGGAGAAGAGAATAAATGGATGAATTAAAAGTAAGGGAAGAGCTCAATAAATTGAGACCAAATACAGATGATACCTCAAGGCAATTAATATTATTAACTCAAAGAATTTAGCAGAACTGCTAAGGAATTTAGAATTTCTTCAGGACTGAGTTGGTCAAGGAAGGTTACACAGCAAGTGAGATTTTTTAGTGTGTATTAGGAATGATGAATAGTGGTTACTACGTTGGAAATGAAGGATCTCTGGCAATGAAGAATCTTTTTAAAATTTTTTTATTTGTTCTTTATAGTTACATATGACAGTAGAATTATTTTGAATATATATATATTGGAGTATAACTTCCAATTCTGGTGGCTGTACAAGATTTGGAGTTTCTCTAGTCATGTTTTCATATATGAACATAGAAAAGTTATGTCTGATTCATTCTACTATCTTTCCTATTCCCATTCCCACTCCTGTCCCTTCAGTCTCCTTTGTCAAATCCAAGGAACTTCTATTCTCCACCACCTCCCTTATTCTTTGTTAGCATCTGCATATCAGAGAAAACACTGAGTCTTTGGTTCTTTGGGATTGGCTTATTTTACTTAGCATGATGGTCTCCAGTTCCATCTCTTTACTGGCAAATGCCATAATTTCATTCTTCATTGTGGCTGAATAATATTCCATTGTGTGTGTGTATATACACACACACACACACACATATATATATCACATTTTCTTTATCATCTGTTGAAGGGTACCTAGGTTGGTTCCATAGCTTAGCTATTTTGAATTAAGCTTGCTATAAATATTGATGTGATTGTGTCACTATACAATGCTGATTTTAAGTCCCTTGGGTATATACTGAGGAGTGGAATAACTGGGTCAAATGGTGGACCCATTCCAAGTTTCCTGAGGAATCTTCATGCTACTTTCCAGAGTGGTTGCACCAATTTGCCATCCCAGCAATGTATGAGTGTACCTTTTCCACCAACAACATTTATTGTTACTTGAATTCTGAATACTTACAATTTTGACTGGAGTGAGATGAAATCTCTGTGCAGCTTTAATCTGCATTGCTCTAATTGCTGGAGATGTTGAACGTTTTTTCCATACATTTGTTGACCTATAGTATCTCTCAATGAAGCATCTTTCATGGTACATTTCTTGTAGTGAAATAGCAGAAATAATGATAGAAACCCTAGATATCACAAAATTTGTTTTGACATTACCGAATTCAACAACAGCTACCTCAAATTTAGAATTCATGGAGACAACTCAAAGAAAACAAAATCTAATATCGAAAACGTAGATGTTTTTTATGAGGTGGTAGAGCCATGGTACTCAAATATTCTGAGTAAAGGAAACACTGGAGATACATACAGCCATGAATCTGGGAAGCCTTGGCACGTAGAGAGCATTCTGCTTCCGCTCTGTGCAGGACAACATGGCGGTCTGTGATAGCTCATGCTCTAAAGATACACTGGATGTGCATCCAGGAAACCCTTATCTTCCATGATAATTGGACAGTGCCACAAGGTCAGACAAGTGAATGGCTTTCTCTTCTGCCTACATTTCCTTGGTCAAGTGTCCCTTAATTGGAAACTAGAGGGAAGCTGAGAAATATGAACTCCCTGGGAGCCCAGAAAGAAGAATCAGCTTTGTGAGTAATCTTGTTTGGACTTCTCTTGAACAGTTATAATTAAAAATCATGTTCTGTGAGAAGAGAAAAGACATTTCAAACAAACGCTGTATTTTTTCTCTACAGAGGTGGCTATTTCCAGGAAAATTATATGTGCCTGTAAATAGTGAAGATTATTTTTACACGCTGACATTAAACTCATGTGCTTTCATAACATAGTCTCACAAATGTGAAAGGGCACAGGAGAGTATCTAACACAATATGGGCTTGGATAATGCAAGGAGAAATTAGTGACATGGACCCCAGCTTGTTTTAGTTTTTGTTTTTTATTTTAATTTGTTTTGAGGAGGATGTTTATACAAAAGACAAAAAAAATATCAAGGTTGATTTGTTGTATCTATTAAGTTAATTAAACTAGTTTATAAGATGGAAAGTTTTAGATATTCCTGTTTGAAATTATTTGCCCAATTGTTTCATGATATTTGGCTCCTAAGGCTGCTCTTACTTGGGAATTAATCATACTTAGTTTGATTACACGTAGCAGTTAGATATGCCTTTAAAGTCCTGTAAACATCAAAATATTCCCTTTTTCTTCCTAACACAGTCACAGAACTCTTTTATTACCTTTGATCCCTAAACCTGAGTACATTTATATCCACATAGACATCCCAGCAGATACTCAGGTTTTGTAATTTCTAGACATCTTCATATCTAGTATACTCTCAGCCACTTACTGTAGTCCATTTGCTGCCTGGCTGCTGATCCCCTGATATCCTTGTACCCTTTGCTGTAGCAGGGTGCCAAGGACGTGACAGATGTTCCATGTTCTACTGAGTGAATAAATGGATTAATGTTTTGCAAAGAAATGATGAGTATACATGTATTCCTGTCTGATGACCCGTAGTCACACCACTATTGTCTTTCAACACAGAAGCTGCACTGATTATGTGTCTGTTCTTCATGCCCACTTTCTGGGTAGCTTGGGAGATGCTGACTTCAGATGAGGTTTCAGAGATGGGTTCAGATTAGTCTATGGAAGTTTGTTAATCCTACATGTTCCTCAGTGATTTCCTCCACAGTGTTCCTATGAACAAACTTGGGACAATGAGATGGGAGGATTAGATTATTAGATGGTCCTATGAAGGTTCTCCCTGTTCTTAGAAGGCAGCATTGGGAAACCATTTCCACTCTCTCCCACTGAAAATGATGAAGAATGTATATTGTCCCGGTTGCTGGCCAATGACAACTAATTTGTGACCATGAAGAAGCTGGATTGAGGATGAGCTTAGACCCTAGTCCCAAAGGTCATACTCCTGAATGCTATCATGACAAAAGATAAAATCCCCAAAGTACAGTTTGAAAAAAAATAACTTAAAAGTTCTTTAAAATTTATTTATTTACATTTTTAAAACAAGATTCATTTCAGAAATATATCAAAACCCAACACACTTTTCATAGGCCACTTTACAAAATTAAATGACACTAACAATCTTATGTTTGCAAGCGTAAACACTCAGGCAACACGAACAGCTATCAAACAGATATAACAAATTATGAGCAGAAAAACATTAGTAAAGAAGTAGGTCAAACACTGAACTGTGGAAATGCACACCACTATATCTGGTAATTGTGGACACCCAGATTTATAACTGCAGTCATCTGAAATGCTCTGACAGATGACTTAAGTTTTATGAAAAGATTGATTAAAAACAGCCTCCTGTGAGACTACTTAGATCTAAGTCTTGGAGTTCAAAGTCTGGCAACCTTTAGGAGTTTTCTTTTTTTTAATTAATTAATTTTTTAAAATTTATATCTGATAGTGGAAGGTATTACAATTCTTATTACACATATACAGCACGATTTTTCATATCTCTGGTTGTATACAAAGTATATTCACACAAATTCGTGTCTTTGTACATGTCATTTGGGTAATAATGTCCATCACATTCCACCATCATTTCTAACTCCATGCCCCCTCCCTACCCCTCCCACTTCTGTACCCTATCTAGAGGTGTCTACTCCTCCCATGCTCCCCCTCTCTACCCCACTATGAATCAGCCTCCTTATATCAGAGAAAATAGCCGACATTTGGTTTTTTGGGATTGGCTAACTTTATTTAGCATTTTCTTCTCTAACTCTATCCATTTACCTGCAAATGCCATGATTTTATTCTCTTTTATTGCTGAGTAATATCCCATTATATATATATATATATATATATATATATATATATATATATATATATATATATATATATGCCACTTTTTTTTATTCTATTCATCTATTTAGGGCATCTAGGTTGGTCAACAGTTTAGCTATTGTGAATTGTGCTGCTATAAACATTGATGAGGCTGTGTCCCTGTAGTATGCTGTTTTTAAGTCCTTTGTGTATAGACCAAGGAGAGGGATAGCTGGGTCAAATGGTGGTTCCATTCATAATTCTCCAAGAAATCTCCATACTGCTTTCCATATTTGGCTGCACCAATTTGCAGTCCCACCAGCATAAGGGTATTATATCCATCTACAACTAAAAAAAAAAAATCCTTGGAGTTTTCAAAGATGTTCAAGGCAGCAGAAGAAAATCTTCCCCAGCTTCTGAATGAAACTGGTTATTGTATGCCTTTGTTCTCTGCAGGCACCAGCTAATTGGATGGTGCCTACCAAAATTAAGGAACATCATTCTTAACTAGTCTACTCAGACTTTCATGCTGACCTCCTCTGGAAATACCTACTAGGCACTCGCAAAATAATACTTAATCTGTCTATGAATATTTTTTCTAACTCACATGATGCAGCTATCTTGTAAACAACCAAAACATACCAATTCCATCCCCCAAATACACCTCTTATATAGTACTCACTATGGTTTAGATATGAGGTATCCCCCAAAAGCTCATGTGTGAGATATTGCAAGAAGGTACAGAGGTGAAATGATGTGATGATGATAGTTGTACTCCCCAATATTGATTAATTGATGGTAACTGAAGGCAGATAAGGTATGGCTGGAGGAGAGAAGTCACTGAGATCATGCCTTTGGGGTTTATATTTTGTCCCTGGTGTGTGAAACTCTCTGCTTCCTGGTGCCATGTCCTGAGTTGTTTTCCCTGGCCACATCCTTCCACCATGATGTTCTGCCCCACCTTGGGTGGACCCAGAGCTTTGGAGTTGACCATGTATGCACTGAGACCTCTGATACACTGAGCCAAAATAATTCTTTCCCCGTCTAGTTGATCTTGTGAGGTTTTAGGGTCACAAAGATGAAAAAAGCTGACTAAATCAGTACCTCCCTGGCCCATCCACTATGGGAATTGAGGTTTCCAGAATTTCAGCGTTCAGAATTCCAGCATCTGTTAATTTAATTATTGGGGATTTCCAGGATTTTAGACTTTAGGAATTTTGATCTTTCAGGATTTCTATGTATGAGATTATGTTGTTTAGACCTGCATCTTTGAGATGAGAGGCAGTGACAGAGGACAAAGCCTCTCCATGGAGGACAATGAAGCTTGGGAAGTAGCCAAGATCTGGGGACCTATCATAAGTGACAACCCCCCGCCTCACCTCTGCACTTCAGTCCTATGAGCCAGTTAATTTCATGGTTTATGCCAGACGAAGCTTTCTGATACTTAACATCAAAAGTACCATCATGACACAAAATTCCTAGCCAAGTGGAAAAAGTATACACGGACTCTGAAAGAAGTAAACACCACCCTTTCCTCATCACCCCACAAAGATTCATAATATATTTTTGTCTATCTATAACCACAAAAAAGAGAAATATTCAAACAACTCAATTAAATTAGCAATTAAGTTTGTGTTTTTAGGAAGAGAGATTGGGGAGCGCATTCTGAAACAAATATCTCTGTCTGAAAGTTCCCATTTCCCTGTAGGTGGAATAAAAATCAAAGTGACTTTTCTTGCTTCTCTTAGGCCCTTTCTGGAGATAGGTTGTATTCCATTTTCCATGAAAAATTTCAGGATAGAAAATTCATTGACTTCTGTGAGTTTAACTTGCTTTCAGGCAGCAGGATCAGGCCCTGTGAGGATAAGTGTCATGGATTCCCAAACTTTTTTCATGAGCTTTAGAAATCATACAATTTGCAGAGCTGGTTTATTACATTTTCCAATTTATTATATCATTTATTAGAATATGTTTTTCTCTTATTTGAACAATTTTATTATATTATAATTAGCTTTTAATAAAGAAAAGTATATTTTCAAGTGTACGTTGTATCCCAAAATGAACTGAATGGATTCCATTCTGAGGAAAGTCTCATACTAAATATTGATTGAAGTTTCCATCAGGTCACTTGTTTTTGACATTTCCATTATTAGTGTTTTCTGCCAAATCAAGAGCTATGTCTAAAATTTGGGGGTATTTTCAATATTTAAATCTCTCTATTTCCTGAAGGAAATAAGGATTAAAATATATGTGCAAATAAAGATAAATTTGAAATCATTGTCCTAAAATGTGGAGTGGAATTAATTACTTGTTTGTTATTTATAATTTGGCTCTAAGCTTCTTGATATCTAAAGCTATAAGTAAACAGTGAATTTCATACTTTTTTTTTTATATGTGCTGAGTAGGAATCATAACAGTAGAAAGAGATGCTTTGATTTTCTAAGAACCAAAAATTTTAAAAAATTTTATGATACAGATATTTTTTTCTGGATATATTTTAGCCAAAATGCATCCATATGGTCATATGGTCAGCACTTACATAAATCTTCAATAAAAGTTAATGGAATTGTGATTAATTGTAAATCTCCGAAGACATCAATGAAGACAGTAAAGTAATGCCTTCCAGGTAGGTTGCTCTCCTATGATCAGATTTTTACAAGCATAAAAATCAAATAAGACTTTTCATTATAGATTATTCTGCTCAAATTTTAATTGGTTTTTTGATAGGAGCTGCAGATAGAATTTGAAAATAATGCCTTTCACACAGTTCAGATATTCTGTGGTATTAAAAAATTAACATATTTTAAAAATAAGATGCATAATGGAATTCTAGCCTTACAAAAGAATTATGCCTTGTATTTAAAAAAATGATGTAGGGTTGAAATTTCCCTCAGGAAGTAGTTTTATACATACTGATAATCAGATTAGGTGACTTCTATTCCTATCCATTTGTCTCTCACTACCTGTGAGGGATTGGTTGCAGGGGCCCTATGGATACAAACTCCTCACATGCCCAAGTCCCTTCTCTAAAATGGTGAAGTTTGCATATAAACTATATGTATCCTCCTATATACTTTAAATCATGTATAGATTACTCATGTACCTAATGTAACGTAAATGCTAATGCTATGTAGTAATTGACAAAAAGTATTACTCAGGGAACAATGACAAGAGGGAAAATGTGTGTGTTTGGTACAGAAATTTTTAGAATATTGGTGATCCATGTTTGGTTGAATCTATAGATGTTGAACCCACAGATGAAGACTATCAACTGTAATTCCTAACGATAAAAATTTACCACATAGTGTACTTGCATTCTGGATTCCACAAAGCAAAATGCATTAAGTTTTATTATGAAATCTTTCATTTTGGGCTAAAAAAAATAAGAGAAAGAAACTAAGAATAAATGCTGAATGCATAATGCTATGAGATAGATGGCTATATCCAGAAGAGTTCATAGCAGAGGTTGCAGCCAGTGACCTAATTCCCCAAAATAAGTGACTTAACAACCTGTTTTTCACTGACCCAAATGTCATGGGATTGGAAGTATAGTCACTTCTGTTTAACCTGTATCTCCAGACCTAAAGGTTATGCAGCGTCCAACCCCATTCTCCTCTTACTTCTTCAGGCCTGGAACTCATACACACACACACACACACACACACACACACACACACACACACACACACTACATACATACATACAGATAGATAGATAGATAGATAGATAGATAGATAGATAGATAGATAGATAGATAGATAGAGATAGGTATACATATATACATATGTATATATATATGTATATTTTAGTGTTTCTCTCTCTCTCTCTCTCTCTCTCTCTCTCTCTCTCTCTCTCTCTCTCTCTCTCTCTCTCCTGTGTTCTTCCCCCCACCCAGATTCCTTAAGGGTCTCACTCTGATTATCCTCTCTTGTATTTTAAGGCTTCCTCAATGGCCTCCTCATTTGCATTGGACTCTAAGCAACTTTCTACCATATTAACAGAAAGGTGCTTTCACCACTTGCCATAGCCCTACTGCACCTTTTATTTGTTATCCACCGTCTGCTCTCCACTTTCCTTCCCTCCCTCAATGCTTCAAGCCCTGGGATCTAGTTTCACTGCATCATTTTCCTAAACCTGGTCTCATCAAGGGCACCCATGACCTCTGTGTAGTTCATTCAGAACTGATGAGCCTTCTTGAGCATCGTTCATCTTTCATAAGTCTTCATTTGACTTCTGTTTTTGCTGTCCATTCTTCTTGCATCTCTTCTGTTGCCTCCCTTTCTTTAATCCATTAATTAAATGGGGACTCTTGGTCTCTTACACAATGGTCTCCAGGCCTTTTTGTTGGTCTCCTTATTAGAATCTATCTCCCTATCCCATATGGCCCCCCTGCTTTGAGACTGATATAGCTGAAGCGCTGCTCTAATCACATCAGTTTTCTTCTTAAATATTCCCCGTGACACCCCTTTGCATACAGTCTGTTCTTTTCCTTGCAGGTAAGATCTGCCATAATTAGCTTTTCTCCCTCCACACAAAATCTTTCCATTAATTCTATGTGTCCTCTTTTACATTCCACATTGATCTGTATTCACTTTTGTGCTTCTACATCTTTTAACTAGATTAGTTCATTTAAATGGGAATGAGCATTGGGCTATGTTCTGGGAATATAATTATCAGTAACATAAGTATGGTCCCAACATTCATGCACAGCATGATCGAGATCTTGCTCAAATCATTCCTGTTATTCAAATCTCAGCTCAATTTTCATCCATTTGACCTAACTTTAGTCTTCTCATGTAGAATAAAAAATGATTGTTCCTGAAAATACATACATCTTTTTCTTCGATTTTTTTTAAAGTTACATACAACATTACCTACGTTTGTGTATGCATGTGCACAGATACTTCACTAAGCAGACATAGGGATGGCCTATAACCCAAAAGTCATTGAACATCATTAGTTTAGGGAAATGGGTTCAGTGAAAAAGCAACACCTCCTACCATCAGCCACAATTTTTCACTTCTGCTATATTGAAGTAGATGACTAATCATGTCTTTCCCAGCTGGTACTTCTAATGCCTCTCCACCCTTGGACACCACATGGCATTGAATATACCCAGGGCATGGCACTCTCCTCTTCCACTGAGATTTCTTTCCCTCTGGGCTAACTCTAGGATGATCTTCCAGAACATGTATGCTGTATGATTATATATATGTACAGATACATATATATATAATTTTATATGTATATAATTATATATAATATATTAGTTTTATAATAGATATTATATATTAATAATAATTATATGTTATATAATCATTATACATTAATATATAGATATTATGTATTAACAATAACAATATATTATATATAATCATACACATGCATGTTCTGGAAGATTATATATATTATATTTTTATATCATATTTATATATATATATCATACACACATACATACACACACACAGAAACACATATCACAACTGTCTTTTCATGAAGATAATCCAAATAAGATCTAAGAAAAAGTTTTCAGATTGATTATGCCTGATAAAAATCAACAAACAGTGCTTCATATTCTTTATTCTATTTGACCTTTGGTTTTTGCAAGAATTTTCTACAAAAGTATACTACTTGTGTGTTTATATATTTTTGCCTGTATTTACATGTAACATAAGATTTGAGATAGTCCTCAATAAAGAGCCAAAAAAGAATGGAAATGAAGTTTGCGAACACACTAAGAATAAAAAGTTAAGATGAGAAAAATGGACACAAAAGACAGTCACAGGTTTTAGGTGTTCAGTGTGCTGGTATGTTGCCAGGAAGAAAAAATAATTATAAAATTGGGATTCATAAAAATATCCAAAATATGACATTTATTTTCAGAACAACATATATTGTCAAACTCCCATTTAAAGCTTTCTAGGTGGACAAATAAGTGTGATCTTAAAAGATTATAAGTTACATGAGAAAGAATGAAATTTTGATAGGTTAGCCAAAGTAAGGGTGAAGTATGAAGCATCACCTAGGACCTTTCTAGGTGTTATGCTGTGCCTGAAACTAGGAGACTGTGCCAAGTCCAGGGGGAGCCATGGCCTGATGACCCACTTCAAGGTATTGACTTACCTAACCATCTAGAGAGAGGCAGGCACACAGAAGACTCAATTATTGGTCCTGTAGAATGAAAGCTCTAAATTGGGTTAAATAAGCAATTTGGAGAGAAATAAATTATTTTAAAGCCTTAAGTTATGCTGATGTTTGGCAGTTGTGGAGTGTTTTTCACTGCATCCAATGCTCTTGTATTGCTTTAACAAAGTGAGGTTAGAAAATTAAGGGATAGAAAAATAACCTGTTGCCCCAAAGTCATAGAGATAATGATAATAACAGGATTACCACTTACATTTCCTGGTTCAAATCACTCATTTTATTCATGTTAAATATCTCTGTATTAGTTTTGAAATTATTGCTATATGTCAGAAAATAATGTAGAGATAAATAGATAAGAAAAAAGCTTAATTCATCCACATATATGAATGATAAGATCCAAGACAGCCAGGTGGTTCCAGAAATACAGCTACTTCTTTCCTATGTCTTTTTAAGCTGATAAGGTTCCCATGCATCCCTTCTTCCTATATGAATGGCTAACAACATTTATTGAAAGCTTATTTGGTGCTAAGAGTGATACTAAGCACTTTATTCTTTTATTCAAGCTTCCAAAACCCTATGAGGCAGAAATTGTTATCTCCATTTTGCAGATGAGAAAACAGATAGAACATGATTAAAGAACTTGTCTAAGGTCACTCGAGTATTAAATAATGGAGCCATGGTTTAAATTAGAGATGATTCTGAATGTCACACTGAGCTTCACATGCCTCATTCCACACCCAGTATCCTGCTGCCTCAAATAAGGTATAAACCAGTTTGGTCTCATTATTATAATATTCTATATTAATATTACATTTCCCTGAGGATTGCTTGGAAGAAATTAGCTAATTAACCATTGTGTCATTTATATTATATTCTCTCTCTCTCTTTTTTTTTTTTAATGGAAAGGGATGGTGAACTTTCTCCAAGCCAGCATAGCAGGAGTTTCAAGAAGAAAATGTGAATCAAATTTCTCTGACTCAGAAGTTACTTACACAGGCTTTGGGAGCTAGATCGAAGCTAATTATAAATACATGACATTTTTATTTACCTCAGTCTACAGGATGATCTCCTCTCCCACCCCCAGCCGTGCATGTTATCCTACACAACTACTGAGAACTGATGCTCCCTCTGAGACAGAGTGATGAAGGATACATAGGAATCAGTGTTAGATGGCAGGTGTCTAAACAATGCCTGATTAGATGAAATGTGTTTTCCCTCTGATGTATTAGCATAAAGTGTCATATAGCCTCACAAGTCAGAAACATCAGGAGAGTTGTAAACGCTAATGAGTGAAGGGATTTTTCCAGGCTTCCCTCGTTATAAGAATGAATGATTACTTAGTGTGTGTGTGTGGTGATGGTGGGGAAACCATATTTATTCCTTGTATCAAGCCAATACCCTCAAACCTTAGCATGGAAAACAATCATGTGAGGAAAAAGGTTTCTTCCAAGCCACTCTGGCAGTATTGGCATTGCTGGATCATAAGATAGTTTAGATTCACCTGTCATTAAATTGGTAATGAACACCTGGGGGAGAACTGCCTCTGGTACCTTTCAATTTGTACTGGACTTCTTCTGTTAGCCTCCCTCAGAAAGGAAGAATCAGGAGACGTTAGCATTAAAATAGAAATTTATTGCCCGCTCTAGCCCAAGTAAATCAGTCTCTCAATATAACATAGATGGAATCTACATTCCTGGTGATTCTTTTGTTCCTTCCCTATTTCCAACTGGTTCTTAATCAGGGGTATGATGCTCTATTAAAATACATGTATATTTCATTCATTTTTTTTCCTGTATCTATGGGTTCTGCATCTGAGGATTCCATCAATCAAGGATCCAAAAGAAAGAAAATTGAGATTGTACTGAACTTATACAGATTTTTCTTTCTTGTCATTGTTTTCTAAACAATAATGTATAATAATTACTTACCTAGAATTTACATTGCATTACGTATTATAAATAATCTTTGGATGATTTAAAGAAAAGAGGAAGATAGGCTTAGATTATGTGAAAATATTCTATATTTGGGGTTTGAGCATCTCTGAATTTTGGTATTTGGGAGTATCCTGGAAGCAAGCCCTTTAGAGAGCAAAGGACAACTATATACGCACTCAATTGTCTCCTCTTTTTTCCAAGAATCTAAAATGAAGTAAAGCAAGGCAACTGTATGCATAGGCCTTCAGAAAAAAACCCTCCTTTCTGCAAAATTTTGGTATTTGAAAGCCCATTCGATGGTGAAGTAACTCATGACATCCTAGCATAGTTTTTATCTTTTAACATTTTGTGCAGATGCAGAGAGTTCTCATAAATCATTGTTTGTGGTCTTACTGGTCAGCTCAAATCCTCTGTTTGATTCTACAGACCATAGAAGAGTTTCAGAAGAGATAACATTTACTAAATTTTCATGCACATATTTAAACATATACTGAGCGTGGTTCCCCAGGGAGATGACACAAGTCAAAGGGTTACGTAATTTAATAGGTGTTCTCCTTCCCTTTATATAAAAATGCAGCACACTGATAAATTCTGCCAGATAAATAAGAACAATTTGCTGCATAGACAGTCTCCCTTAGTCCTTGAAGAGAGGTTTACTAGTTGGTCTGAATTTTAGAGAAGGGTTAAGGTATTTTAAAGGAAAGTTTAAAATGGCAAATAATCACAAGTATCTTCAAGAGGTCAGTAAATTCATTATTCTGCAATCTGATAAAATATTGAATTCCATTTCTGCGTAGAAGGAATCTCATAATATTTCCAGAAAATGAGAAAGAGTTGTTCATTTGTAGCAAAAGATTACAAACATTAGATGGTGATAGTTACAAGTCTTTAAGAATACAATATGCATATATATGGATTTCTTGGTCTCTCTTGAAAATGAAAATGATCATTGGGAATTGAATGGGGTGGGATAATCAGCTATGGCCATTCTAGCAAACTCAGCAATAAATACACACATACACACAGACACAGATATATATATACATATATATATATATATATATATATATAAAATCAACTGAGATACATACTATGTATTTATATTAAAATAATCCCTGCTCTTCTATATAAGTTTAATGTTATACAGAATACATGATTTTAAAGTCTATTTATATTAATGATTTAACCTTTTATCCATTGTTTTTGAAAAATTGTAATTTTAAACCATGTTTACTTAATAAATGAAATTTTACTAAGTTGGCTTTATGACCGTAAGTAGATATAAGGATGGAAAAGATGGTGAACACACTTAATACTTCATTTATATGATGAAAATGAAACAATCAACATATGACCCAAACTTCTTTACACACAGTTAAAGAAACTTTGTACTAAAGTTATGCAGTGCGCTGTAGGTTTTGCTTTATGATATTTAAAATATATGCCAATTGAATAGTTACTGGATTAGATACCTGTTAGTAGCTTTACATATAACTTTTATGTTTTTCATAAAATTCACGATATGTATAGTATTTTTATAATTTTAGAATAAACCGCACACCTCCTAAAATATCATCCTTCTTAATTTCAGCTATTCCTTTTTGTAAATTTTTTTAAAGTTTTTTTTGAGGAGTTCGTTTTGGGGTTTTTTGTTTTTGTTTTTGTTTTTTAAGGGAGAGATGTTAGAATTGATTTTGATTTCTCTTTTCTATGAGGCACATTTTCTGATTTTAAGTGCAATGTAATCAATGTAATTGACCAAGTATATTCTCAAAGAAAAGCTAAATGCATTTTATTTGGCAAACACTCTCTTCTACATTTTGTTCTTAAAGTCCACAAACTCCATCTGCAGAGGAATTATTCTGAAGTTTCTTAATGGTAACAAAACCTCAAACTTTGTTCTGATATTTTATAAATTCACCATGAAATCATTTCACACAGTTCGTCGGCAAATGGTATTAAAAATGAACATTTCTCATTGGTAAACATGAGACAATCCCTGTTGAATTTTGAGTTGCCTTCGAATTTAACTGTCATTAATGGGCCTCTTTCATTGCTTCATAGATGAACCTCTGGTCCTCTTGTAATTTTAGAAGATTTTGTATCAGTCACTCTGGTGTAGTAGAAGACAGACCTGGTACTCAGTGTTCAGCTCATGATAAAATGATTGTCAGATGGATCTCCCTCCAGCTCAAAAATTTGTACTGTTTTTCACAGAATACAACTGAAAAAAAAAATATATCAGCAAGGGGCTGGGGCTGTAGCTCAGTGGCAGATTGTTTGCATTGCATGTATGAAGCACTGGGTTCAATCCTCACCACATAAAAATAAACAAAATAAAGACATGCTATCTATCTACAACTACAAATAAATAAATAAACAAATAAACAAATAAATAAACAAATAAAGGTGCATAGGGGCAGGAAAGATGGTTGGATATGATGGACATTTTTACCCTAGTTACGTGTATTACTGACCATGTAGCACAACACTACATGGTGTTCAATCCGAGAGATGAAAAGTTGTGCTGCAATTATGTACAGTGAATTAAAAATGCATTCAACTGTCATATATACCTAATTAAATTAAATAAATAAAATTTAAAAAGTGAAAAGTAATAAAAAATTTGAAAAATCAGCATGGACCAAGCAATATGCCATAAAGTCAAGTAACGTGATGGGCACATACTTAAAATCTTGAAAAAGAAGTGGCAGCTACTTTTAAAAAACAATCTTGAAGATCATTGTGTAATAATTATAGGGAAAAGGATTCCTACAGTTTTTATTACAAGACTTCTTGTTTAAACAGGAGCTGTATCTTCTCTCAGCAAGTGTTTGTTGAGTGTTTTTTATTCATGTAATGCCCATTATGTGCCCAGAAATGAGTGATGAAAGCAATTCTACACATCTGCGTTAGTGCAATGGACACATCCAAGCTGAGCACACTTCCTGTCAGAAGTAACTGTATGACTTTAAGGATGCAATCTATGGAAAATAGTGTGTTTTCTTGCAAAAGTGAGAATTTAGGTCCTTGGCCTCATTACAGCTAAGTGTTCTGAGTTATTACCTGGCTTAATATTAGTAAAGAAATAAAAGCCTATGAGAAATTAGATGGGGAAAGGTAGGTGAAGTGATTGACAACTGCCGATGTTTTCTACAAAAGAGAATCATGTTTAGGGAATTCAGAGACTATTTTCATTTTCCATCTTTTTAACTGACCATTGCCTCTTGTTTTCCTGAATCTTTGTCTGCTTGAGTTTAGCTTATTTCCTTGACCTTCCAATTATTAATGGAGAGTAAAAGATTTCCACAAATAACTTACTACTAAACAATGTCCAGGTTAAATATACAGATGACTCTTAATAGACACACACACTCTGACCTTTATATATAGGCTCTACAGAGGATTGTAAGATATGATTTTGCCATCATATCAACTCCAGAATTTAAAACCTGAACTCCCACAAAACTTTCTCCTATTCCCATAATTCTGTGGTGACTAGGGGTGATGATACCTCTGTGCTTCCAGATTCCTCTGTTGAATAGATGGGCCCTTCTTTCCAGGCTCCACACAGCTTACCACAGTTCTTAGAACCTGTTTCCTGCCATTCTTTCTCTTGAGATCTGCTTTAGCCCCCTGCCTCCTGGTCCTGGCCTGGGAACTTCCCCCTCTGTGTCTTGCTTATGTTCCTTCCTGTCTGGAACATTGTCCTCACTTCTTTCCAAGCATCTAAATCCTAACCAAGTACAAGGTCAGTGACTACCCACCCCCATCCCATTCAACTCAGAATTTCTGTGAAGTTTTACTTCTTTTGTAATCACCGGCATATAGTTTTGTACCTGATTTCACATTACTTTTCTTCTCTTCTGTTATATGTGCCTTTACAACTCATCTCCATTATCTTGCTCTACCATCTTGGAGACATTTTTATTGAAATCCTCATATATTGCCAGTCCATGTAAGATGCACTAGGAATATGTAAAAAGGTAAGAATACAGAGGGAGTAAAAGGGATCACCCGAGTTGGTATGTCTTTTAGTTGTTTTTCAGATTTTATGTTGTTTCAATTATTTTCAATGTCAAGTTAAAATGAAACTCCAAGATGAATTATTTTTTTCAAGAACATGCAAAGCTGAGACTCACCTAGAATCCTTGATCCCTTTTATCTGTCCTTTATTCTTGTTTCAACAGCCTTTTTTAAGTATAATTCTCATACTATAAAAATTTTTAAGTGCAAAATTAGCCATTATGTCTGCCCCATCCTCCACCCACCACAGCCCTAGGCAGTCACTGCACAGCATTCTGTATCTTAAGCTGTGAATTCTGGACATTTCCTACAAGTGGAATCATATGCTAAGTGGTCTGTTGTGATTCACTTCTTTCACTTACTGAAATGTTTTCAAGATTTTATCCACTTGATTTGTGTATCAGTTCTTCATCCCTTTCAATTGCCATAGGATCTGTATTCATACAATATTATTTATCCATTTTTCAGATGATGAACAGTTCTGCAGTTTTGTCTGCTTTAAATAACACTGCTATGAATATTCAAGTACAAATGAACATATATTTTTATTTTTCTCAGTTAAATATCTCAGAGTAGAATTGCTGAATCATAGAAGTTTATGTTTAAGCTTTTGAGGTACAGACAAAGTATTTTTCAAAGCCACTGTACCATTGAAATTCTTACCAGTAGTATGTGAGCCTTCTAATTTCTCCACAGCCTTCCTGTACTTGTCTTTTTGAGTACCCCCAACCTACTACTAGGTCTGAAGTAGCAGCTAGCTCTCACTGCATTTTTGATTTGCATTTCTCTTAATGGCTAGTGACACCTCCATCTTTTGCACAATTTTCTTAATAACTAGGTTTTATTTCCTTACTTGATTGATTGTGTATTAATTTTCCTTTTAATATCCTAAAATGAGCATATCTCCTAAGAGAGCCACAAGTCTATCATGGATCCCTTTAGAAAGGAATGTTTTTAAAAAGGTTCTTTAATTTACACCTTTGCTTGTGTTCTTCAACCTTGACTAGAATATTAATTAATCAAAACATCATCCAAACTGGGAAGTATCTGAATTCAGCCATAGTTATTGTCAAACATGACAATCTATTTTTTCTTGTACAAGAGCTGTGGACTGGATATAGTTCCTCATCATTTTTTTTCTCATTTATCATTTGATGCTTAACTAAGATTTGTCACATTATTCTAACTGTGAGTGTGGGAATCTTATATTGTCAAGCATATATTCAGTGTTGCTAATGAGAAATGATCAATACTTCAGTTTGGGACTCATCAAGTTGAGTGGACATAGCGAAAATGCATTTAGCTCAGTGAAAAGCAGATGTTCAAAGTGTAATTTGTAATGTAATTCAAACCTGGCATAGAATGGTTCCATCTAAAGAAGATTCTTTCATATTGCATCCACAGATATAATTATTTTGCAGTCATCGAAACCTAAGCACTTCAAAGCACTCAAAAATTCCCCAGTGTGAGCACCTTCTTGCAAACTTATTACTTTGGTGATGGCTGACTTCTTCCATTGTATCTATAATATTTGATTTCCAGTTGAACACAGCCAGCAAAACTGAATTTGTAGAATGCCTCTGAGGTAAATTTAGTCAGAAACAAGATGACTATAAAGTGTTGTCTCTGACTTTCATTCAAAGGGATTTTTTTCCTCAGGGGTGTCATTTTTTTTTTTCTGTACTCTGAAACATACGAATTTGTCCAAAAAAAAAAAAAAAAAAGTTTTCAGTATTTCAAATTGAACTTAATCTAATGTACACATTTTAATGTAAACAGGATATGTGATCATAAATAGGCGAAGTTTAAATTAGCCTCACACATGTTTGGGAAGAGAAAAAACACATTCTTTCTCAATAACTTTAACAATGAAAATAATTATTGCTATGTTAAGGACATCAGATAAAAATTAAGAAAAAAAAATTTTTTTTCTTTTTTTCACCCAGGAATCTGGTAAATTACAAAATGTCTTCATTCCTATTCCCTAAGCTCTTCTCAAAAATGTGTCTAATCGGGATTTCTCAGCCTTCGGATCTCTCGTTTGCAATGCCAATCTCTTTCTTCTTTCCTTCCTTCCCTTTATTATTTGGCCTTTAAAAAAAATGACAAGATTCATATCTCTGTCCAAGCGCTGAATTCTCCTAAGTTTAAAATGGCAATGTTCTTATAGGGGAATGGTGGCACTGTCACACTGATTGCAGGAAGTCTTGCCTCTGCTTGTCCTCTCTGGGTCTTAATGATGACAACCTGAGCAGGGTGAGGGGCTGAAGAGACTGTCACTGTGGACTAGAGAGCAGAGGGGCCTGGCAGCCTGCTGGGAGGAGCTAGAGGGCTGAGGATGGGGGACTGGAGACAGGGAGGCTGAGCTCCAAACACCACCTTTGGGATGGAGGGTAATTACTCTTTATGGAGTGTCATCTCTAGGTCATTGACACTAGGAAAGTTTTCTTAGAGGAAAGAATATACTCTGTTAGGGCACAAATGGAAAGACATCTCAGAGGCAAGTTTTACTCAAATGTAGATCTCACAACAAAAATATCTGATTTCTTATAATTCTGAGAGAGGTGTGCATTTGTGTGTGTTCCTGTGTGCTTGTGCATATGCATATGAATTAATGTTTTGCTTGGTTGAACAGTTTGATGAAAAGTTAGCAAATTTTTCACTTATTTGTCACAAAAGGATAAATTATGGTTTTAAGAAAAATGCAAGACTTTAATCTCCACTGCACTTTAACAACACAAATATATTAATTATCTCACATTTGCTAAATTGAAAGAGGATTTTTTTTTTTTTCTGATATCCCAAGTTGAACGGCAATGCTTTATTTTACATCCAAATGTGTTCTCATCCTTGGGCACGAATCCATCACCCTGTTCAGGCTGGGAACACTGGTGGGAGGGACAAGTAGTTCTGCAAATGGTAATGGACAGCCTATTTCTAGCAAGGACGAAGAGCAAAAGAGATAGGGAAAAAAATTCTCTGAGTTTTATTTGGCCTTCCATTTCTTCAGACAGATGCAAAATATCTGTAATTTGACCACCTCGCCTCAAAAGAGTGCTATCCGTAAGCTTTCCGTACCAAGAATGCTTTTGTTCAAACACTTTAGGGGGTTTGACAGACCTTTTAAAGTCATTGCAAGATGCTTTAGAGATGTTAGTCTGAATATTTTAACTATAATAAAAGACTGCCTACTTAAAGAGTTTTGTGATTCTTTGCTTTTTTAATTTTTAAGAATGGGGGTAAAGTCCTAAGTATTTTTGTGCAAGAGGAGCAGAGTACTTTAAGTCATCTTAAAATATAATTATGTATGATTAGTTATATGATCTTAGTCCTGGAATTTAGACAGATCTTACAATTAAAATGGCTGTTTGGAAGCTGTTTAAAGAGATGACTGTCATTCTGCTTTCTGGGATTCAGATGCTGGGAGGCTTCACCCTGAAATGATGAGAAGACAGAGTTTGAGATTAAAAAAAAAAAAAAAAAAAAAACAACTCCTTACTTCTTATAATTCTACCTTACACCTCATGATGCAAAAAAATGTAGCCAGCTCTGAAGTACTGTATGGCACACTGGTGCTGATTATTAGCCTTTAAGAATTACGTTTTATGATCCCAACCCTCACAGAATTAAATTATTGCATAATGATCCAGAATGTTCCTTTTATGCTTTTGGCCATGTTTTATTAATATCTTCCACTGATTATTAAGATAATACCTTCAGGATTTTGTTTCTAACATAAGTAAATAATATCTATGTAGCAGTCACTATGGGCTGAGTACCATTGAGTACATTATGTTGCTTTAATTCTCACAGTATGAAGAATGAACCCTTTTCTCTTGTGAAGTATATTATTACCCATTTTACTGTTGAGCGAATTAACACAGAGAAATTGTAATAGCTAGCACAATAGTACATAACTATTATATATCAGAGCTCAGTGTTCAATCAGGCACTAGAGACTGCTGCTCTAAAGATAAGATTAAAGTTGCATGTCACCCATATACAATACTGGAATATCTGGCTTAATACTTATGAGCACATGCTTGTCAACAATAGAGAAAAGCATCATTAAATGGATTTTTCCTGGGTGGTCCCCCAGCATAGGTACAGGTGAGATATCTGAAGGTGATTTTTAATTATATCACTAGTTAAGAAGTGAAATATATTATGAGATGGGTAATCTATTATTGTAACAAAAATCAAATTGCAGAACATAGTAAGAAATATTCATTGTCTCCAGTTTTTCTGTGAGTCTGGAATCAGGAACACCGCAGATGGAGCCCTCTGGCTCAAGCTCTCTCACAAAATTGCCATCAAGGTATCACTGGACCACTGTTCTCATCTCTAAGCTTGACTGGGGAGGGTCTGCTTCAAGGATGTCACACTTGGCAGGTGACAGCCTGAGGTCCTCTGGCTATGGACTAGAGACATCAGTTCCTTGCTATGTGAACCTCTCATAAGGCAGTTTATCACATGGCAGCTGACTTCCCTCATTGCAAGTCATCAAGACAGGGCTACTCAAGATAGAAGCCACAGTCCTTTTGTGACCTTTTTGTGAATTAAATGTGCTGATGTTATGATTATATTTAAGATGTCATAATCTCACTTATTCCCACACTTTTGCTGTATTCTGTTCACTAGAAGCAAGTCCCTCGGTCCAACTCAGACTGTGTAGGAGGAGATTACACCAAAATGTAAATACTGAGAGGCAAGGCCCACCAGGCACCATCTTTGAGGTCACCCATCAAAAAATATGTCTTCCCTTGACCAACTAAGATGGTATCACTTGATGTAGTAAAGAAGCATTGAATTTACTGTCTCTTCCCCTGTTTTATGTTAATAGATTGCAACTTCTTCTCTACTTAAAGCTTTTTGGGGGACAAGACCATTTGTGTGCCCTCCATTAACTTCACACCAATTTCTCTCAGTTTGCTGTGTTGTGAAAAGATGTGTTAATTACATCTTCTGTGCTTTGGAGTGACTGGTCCTTTTTTACAAAATTGGAGACTTAGTATTTTGGCAGAATTGACTGGTTAATTTGTTTAAACAAGTGGCTAATTCAGGCGAACAACTGACTTTATTTATGTGAGTTCTTTTTAGTACATGCTTGTTGGGCTGAGTTAGTCAGATGGAGTATTCATTTAACTCTAGATCAAAATAGTTCTGAAAAAAAATAAATGTTTTTGACATTTAAAAAGTAATTCTGAGAAGTAGAGTGAATATATTCTAGCCTATTTTCCAGATCAAAATAAGGAGACATACGACCGTGCACCACATGACATTTTGTTCGGTGACAAATCACACATCTAACAGTGTTTCCATAAGATCATATTGCCTAGTTTACTCTATCACATTTGCACAATGGAATTATCTACAGTGCATTTCTAAGAAAATATCCCTCTTGTTAAGAAGCACATCTCTTCATAGGATTCATTAATGAAATATTTGAGGAATACAGCTTATAACTAATTTTTAATGTAATTTTATGTTTAATGGGTGATTGTTCTTTTCATAAGTATCATTTGTTTCAAAAGACTTCCCTTCCCAAGAACGTATCAATTGCCAATCATTGCCAGAATGTTCTTCCAAAGGTGAAGGATCTTTCTCCTAATTATCATTACAAAATGATTCAGAATTGTAGGATGAACTAGTAATGGGTCTACTTATGATATACATGTTGATATTTTGGATTGTCTTTATTTCCTCAAAGAAGTCATTCAGTCATTTTTTTTTTCCATTTTTTCAATGCATGTGTTTGTTGAGTGTTTACCTTGGGTCAAGAACAACCTCTAAAACTCGTCACATAGCTTTGTATATTTTTCTAAGTATAAATATGTTTAATACCTGGCAATGAATTGAGGTAGCAATATTTGCTTCTTAATAATTTTTATTAGTTAAACAATCTTCAAATAATTGTTCTCCTTTATTTCAGAAAAGCTGCTCTCTTTAACAAGCATTTAAATATTACCCAGAATTGATATATGGTTGTCTAAAAATGAAACTTCCTATGGAGATAAATAAAAGGTTTAACACAGATAGAGAAATATAAATAAAAAGAAACACAATTATTGATTGGATCCAAACCTTGATTATGAGTCAGTAGCAAATAGTGAAAGGGGATAATGATCCATTACTAAATGGGAATAATTTAGCTTGATTATTCCTGCATTTTCAAGAGCAGCAAGATCAGCCACATGCAGATAAATGGTACTGAGTTGTGAATTAAATGTGCTGATGTTATGATTATATTTAAGATATCATAATCTCACTTATTCCCACAGAGCCAGAAGTATGTGCTTTTATGAATAATAATCACCTTATGATTTTTTTGGTCATTAGATAAAATTATACAAGAGTCTCAGAATTCTCTTCAGGTTGGTGAGAATTTGCTCTTATGTCTCTTACCACATTTTCTGTATGTGTGCATGGAATATCTGACCTGATTCATCCTAACTCTATACATTCATAACGGCTGTATTGAATAACTTTAGCTAACAGAAACTTGATTTGTAGGATTTACACATGATGGACTGTTTAGGACTTCAAGAACAAAAGTTATTTAATGTATTTATAAAAGCCACATTATTCAAATTAGTAGTTCTTCAGCCAAGAAAATATAAGGTACTTGGTTCAGCTTTACAATTAAATTTTAAATTCCATAGTGTTGTCTGAAAGCTATTTAGCAATGTGCTTTAGGTTTGTTTCATTATACTGGGTTTCCATGACATTGAACACATTTTTTTCTACATGTTATATCTTTTTTTACCCATACATTATCTCCTTAGTCATATCATTTTCTACTATTTTTTTATCCCATTTACTTCAATGTAATGCTTCTATTCAAGTCAGCAACACTTCAGGGCTCTCTCCACTTGTCCAGAAAAGTTACCTGAGTTGAGTCTGCACATAACACATATGTCCCCAGTACATGACAGATGTGGCCCCAACATATTTGCAAGGCACCAGCATACGTATTCCATAGCCACTGAGAAACTGCTTCTTCCCACTGATAATATTGTGCAGGAGAGAGAAATCAATAGGGCCCCAGGCAAGCCTGAGGAAAAGAGTTAATTAAGGGATGTGGAAAAGAGAAGCATCATCTACAAGTAGCAAGATAAATTTGAAAGGAATTTTTCCTAATGTATTTAACCAAAATGAGAGTGGAGGTTGGGGCCAAACAGGAGAAAACCACACTTTACATTTTCAAAGACATGATTATATAGAATTACAGTTCTATGTTCTATTCATTTATATCATCTGTAAGTTAGAATCCCTTTAGGATTCAGTGACAACAGTATGTGAAGGGCTGTTATTGATTCTACAGACGAATCACAGCATGTTTCATCAATCATGTATTGTGGGTGCAGGGGCATATGTTTCCACAGTTTTTGTTCCTATATCATCTAGCATCCCATAATCAAGTGACAATTTTGCTTCTTAAAGTTCTCTTTCCATCCTATTGGGAACAGACTCGCTATGGTAGACAATGTTGTTTCTGAAGGATTTTAAGTGGAATTGATTGCTGTATGATGTCATTGCATGTGATTCTAGGTTGGAAGTAAGTGATATGAGTACTGAGACATCAGTCACATCAGGCAGTCAGTTCTTGTTCTTCATCACTAGTCTCATGACTCCATTCCGACTGGGTGGAGATCATGTGGGATAGCAGCAGAAACTGAGGAATTCAAAGATTCTACTGATGCTGATGTACCTTTAATCTCTAACTGAAAATCAAAAGAACTGACTGTGTCTGTAAATGTAGAGGAAAATATATGTACCATCTAAGGCTATCTTCAATAGCTAGTGATGAATTTTCAAAGAAACTATATATTAAAGGGTTGTCAGTACAGACCAGAATTTTTTGTTTCATTTTTGATCAGACCCATTAAAGAAGTGGCAGGGTATGCATCTCTCTGTTGGAACAAGTTCTCTTTCATGGCAGAAAGGACAAGTATGAAGAATCTCAAGATTTTCTTATACAGCAATTCTGGATCTTCTCTTCTACCTTCTTCATACCATTTATAAGTAGTTAAAATTGTCTTTGGGATCAGTCAATGTGATTGTCTTCCCACATCTAAATGTAAATTCTATGAGGTTAAAAAAAAGAAGAAGAAAGAAAAAAGAAAAACTCTATCTTAGTAATCTTTATGTTCCACAGATTTTGAAATAGGGTCAATGGAATGAAGTATGCACACTTGTCTCCATAGACTATGAATTAACTACAACAGTGTTTGCTTTGACTGTTTTATATGTATCCCAATGTTTATAGGAGCACAGAAGGTGGAGCTGTTGCTTCTAAGTAGAAATTCAGGGGAAGGAAAAGATTATGGGAACCTTCAAAGAGAATGTGACACTTTAAATAATTTTAAAGAAGGAAGAGGAGTGGAGAATACAAGAAAGTCTTCCAGGTATGGGAGATTATTAAATAAAACTATATAAGAAAGTGGAATGGCAAGAATATATGTGTGGCAGGTGTATAGAGACATCTGATAAGTGAAGAAAGGATTGGATAGTAATTCACTAAAGTTTATAAAAAGCCTCAGATGCCAAATTAAGATGACCCAGTGTTTTTACTGTGGTTCAAGATGTTACTGAACATTGTATAGAAGCCCACATGGATCGAATCCTAAAATTACCTTGGATTTTCAGAAGTGTATTATTCCCAGGGAAATTAGAAGAAATTAGTTTGAAAAACCCAGTTAATTCCTACCTACATTACAGATGGTATGATTTCTAATTTTATACAGAAACCAGAAGACTAGATTGCCAGTTGTTTTAAATACAAACTATATAGTATCTTGTTGGTCCAAGTATGATCTTTTGGCTACCAGCATAAGTATCAGCCTCATCTTGGATTCCATTAGAAAGTAATCTCAGGCTTCAGATTAGTATGTCTGAATGCAAATCCACCTTTAACAAGATTATTATCTGATTCTTATGCACATTTCAATGTGTAAAGCACAGAGCCCCAGACAGTTGCATGTTGGGTAGGGAAAATGTAAAAGGCAGGAGAGAAATGTTTCAACTGCTGTTTCCAAATCTTGTCCTCTAGCTATAAAACCCAACTGCACTGAAAATTTTAAATTGCCAATCAATGCAAATAAAGATAATTAGTATTTTGTGCCTCTAGTGCATGATCAGGCTAGTAAAGAATGCACAGAGTGAAGGAAAGATGTCAACTTTGCAGAACAGTAGAATTAGTTGATATCCTGATTGATTGCCTTCTTACTCTAGCAGATAAAATATGCATTGCAAAAAGAACAGCGTAAACCCAAATTTAGTCATGTGCTGGTTTCTGAGCTGAAGGCTATCACTGCCTGCAAGTCTCTCTCTCTCTCTCTCTCTCTCTCTCTCTCTCTCTCTCTCTCTCTCTCTCTCTCTCTCTCTCTCTCTCTTTCACTGCAATTACTACAAAATTATACTGACCTATGAAAAACTCCATCAACTGTATGATCTCCCCCTGGTCCAGAATTCAATAATCTGAATAAACTTGTCACAGGAAAACTTAATTGGTTTTAAACTGGTAGTCACTTCACTCAACATTTATTTTGCTGGCTTCCTTTAGTTTATTGTATTATAGTGTAGCACAGAAAAAAAAATGGAGCAAAAACCTTTTACCAAAGACTATGCATTTGGAGTCAAGTAAAAAACACAGGTATTTTGAGAAATTTGTTCCAACTGTATGATGAGCAACAACTCTTAAAAAAAAATGAAATAAAGGAAAAAAGCCAACTGCACTAGTGAATGTCTCATATTTAATTTCCTGTTTTCTTGTTGGTTCTGATGTTTTAGGTAATTCTGGTTTTGCCAGAGCTTATGTGATAGTTGATATGAGCAGTGCCATTCAAAATGTGGAAGATAAAATATCGTTAATTTTAATTTTTTAAAAAATTTCAAAGTATAGTAGTTTTTATCCCTTTATATTTTCCGAGCAAGAAATGAAGATATTCTTTAGAAGTTAAAGCAGGATTTCTTAAGATTTAGCCATTATTTTCAAGCCATTAATAAAGTTAACTTTCAAAAATTAAAAATATGACTCCCATATAAATATAAAATGAACATATCAAAGATTTTATTCATCTCATTAATTAGTGACATAACTTGGAAGATGGCAAGTCTGGTATTTATGGGCATTTTAATAAAGAAATTTTAGAAGAGGAATGCTTGGATAGTTGTGAAATTGGTTATTGTCAATTAGGGTAATAAAATATAAACTTTGACATTTTGCTCCTGGTTAGATAGAAATTATTTGCATTTCTACTAGATAGAAAATCTGCAAGATAATGTATAGCTTCACTAAGTTGGAGTTCTTTAATCAATAGAAAACGGTGAATTTAATACAGTACATTCGCCTGTATAATTAAATGATCTTTGTATGGGCCTGTTAAATCACCATGAAAAACCATGAATAAAAAAAAGAAAACCACATGACCATCACAAAAAAGGTCAAAGCCTTTTTTCTTATTTCCAAGTTTGAAATATTTTCAACATTGTCCTTGTTTTGTTTCGATGGCAGTCAATTAAAAAAAAAAACTTTCATTCTGAATTCTTTGGAAAATAAGAGCAATATTGAGCTAGTCTATATGTTCACCTTCCTACCCTTAGTGATCTTTCAATGTTAGACACTCCTACTGCTATGTGAATCTTCATACAAGTAGGGACCAAAAAGAGTTTATTGATGTGACTCAAACCACGTGTTTCTAACTGAACCAGCATGACAATCATGTAGATGGAAAGAAAAGGATGGAGCTGGAATATATTTAAAATCAAAAGGCCTCATGTCTGATTGAATGTGAAGAAGTCTGAAAGAAAAAAGACCCAAATTTGATGGCATTACCCTAGGAATAAATATGATATTTGATCTTCTGCTTTTACAGTACCAATGGGACCCTGAGTTTGATATTGAGAAGGCAGTTAGAAATTTCGATGTGGGATGGGAAGGAAAGGGAGGGAGAAAGGGAATTGCATGGATGGTGGAAGGAGACCCTCATTATTATACAAAATTCATGTATGAAGATGTGAGGAAAAAAAAGAAGTGTGTTACCCTAGATTAGGTAGAGAGAAGTGATGGGAGGGAAGGGGTTGGGGAGATAGGAAGGATAGTAGAATGAAACAGACATTATTATAACTGTGTGTATATATGTGAGTGCATGACCAACGTGATTCTGCAACCTGGACACAGAAAAATGAGAAATTATATCCCATCTGATTCAAATGTATGATATGTGAAGGTCATTGTACTGTCATGTGTAACTAATTAAAACAAATTTAAAAAAAGAATACAAACAGCAAAAACAACAAAAAGAAATTTTTATTGTAGGATTTGGGTCAGTTTTGGAGTCAGAATCACATAGGGGATAGGTACCCATTGATGATCCCATGTTCCTTGTTATTCTGTACATTGAAAGAGGTACTTAAAGCCATGGAATTTGATTTTAAAAAACAGTCTCTTTTAAAAGGGTATCCTAAAGATACACCAACTTCATGAATACTAGGTACTAGAGAAAGACCAGGCAAAGAAAAACAGAGAGTAAAATATGCAATGGAAGTGTATGCAAATGAGGTTGAAACTGTAAACAAAAATTTAGCATTTTCGTACCTAAATAAAAGAATTTAATTTCCCAAAGATCAGCATTGCATTCTTCTTTTCAAATTACTGCAAATAGTATTTTAGGCATCCTTGTGAGCCTATAGGGTTGTTAAAATGGAAATGAGGCAGATGGATCTGTGTTCTTCCTTTGCAATAGGAACCAACATGACCTACCTGTCTGAGAAATTTAGGAAACAAAAGCAAGAACTGAATTTGAGGGATACAGGTGGCCATAAGTCAACCACCAGTCAGTCTTTGGGGCACTTGCATTGTGTCTCTCTGTATCTGAAGTACTTAAGGTGGATTTTACTAAGCCGTGTATACTTTTTGAAGTAGCAGTTTGGAGCCCTGAAGACTCTGGGTGAATCATTTTACCAGATACACTTCACTATAGATGACAGCCTGAGCCACTGACAAACTTCCCATCCAGCTTAAATGTCAGCAGTGAATATGAGCCAGGAACAGAAGTGGAAGCCTATTTTTGCCACTGGACCCGGGTACACACTCTGAGACTCCCTCAGTCACCTCATTCATCAACCTGTGTTCCATTTCCTTTGTCTTCGGGTTGAAGGAGGATGATCCCATGTTCCTTGTTATTCTGTACACTCACCACATTTGCTTGCCAAATTCAAGCACGACTTGTGTATTCACCCAGCACTGTCGATTTTTCTCCAGCTACCGCATTCCAATAGTTGACTTGACAGCAGATATAATTTTGACAAAATTAGAAAATCTTGTGGAATGGGTTTGTCTCATTCAATTTCTGATAGCAATGTTAAAGAATTGTTTCCCTGCTCCCTCCTCTTCTCCCCCTTGAAGTTTTAATGATCGAGTTGAGCAGAAAATCAGTGAGCTAGGTTCCCAGAGAAATCTTTCCTCTTCCAGTGGACTGTGCCCAAGGGATCAAAGGAATAAAGCCCTGACTCTACAGAAAGCCTCAGCTCCAGGGCACCTTAGCATGGGAGCAGATTGACAGCCATCCTTCTTCTTCATAAACCGTGGGACTTGATGCCTTTTCTGTGCCTATCATAAAGCCATCAGCTATGATGATGGTCCATGAGACGGCAATATTCTGTTGCTAATGTTTCCATGCAAGATTCCAGAGAGAAAGAGAAAGGTGTATTTGGGCATAGTGTTCGTAATACTTTTGCTTGTTTTGAGCAATGAAATGACCATGGATTTATTTTGTGGTTAAATAGAAGTCTGTGTCTTTATAAGTATAGCTGCAACTGGTACTTTGCTTAGTTTTCCTTCCAAAGAAGAACAGATGAGATTGGGCATACTCAGGATGATTGTGTGCATGTGTGAATATGTAACAACGAATCTCCCCACTAGGCATAATTACAATGCACTAAAAAAAATATGGATAAAAAAGGAACAGAAAACACTGCAGCTGTTTCATAAGTGGGCAGATTTTAATAAATAACAAGTTTATATTCACAGTTTTAATAAATAAAAAAATATGAATTCACAGTTATATGACTGGAAAATAGTGTATTATGCTAGAACATATGAACAAAAATACAAACAGGCAGATGTTTGTCATTATATATATTAAAATATATGAATAATTAGTCTCCTGGATCTGTCATTCACATAGTGATAATTGCATGATCCTAGGATGTGGTAATAAGTGCTATTTTCATTTTCTAGAAAAGACTACAATGCCTCTCTATACAGAAAGAAAACATTTCTTTCGGTTAGGAACCAATATCCATTTTGTGCAGGGACATCATTGTAGTAAGTTTTTGTACATGGTTCTTCGGGGAAATGGGAATTTAGCTCGACATACAACCTCTATTTTTTCTACGAAATTACAAACTTTATTATAAAGAGTTCTGTTATAATTACTGCTTCATTTGTCAGAGCATTAATATTTGCTGTTTCTGCATTACTGTGGTAGAGGTAAAACAGATGCTCTTTTTGCTCTGCCACCTTTTCTTTTGTTCCCTCTTTGATTCTGTGGTTAATTTTCACAAGTCCTTGTAGATTAAAAAAAGAAGAAGAAGAAAAGAAAAGTCTGGTGTTGTGACTCTATCCTTTGTTCTTAAAACAACTAATTTCAATCTCTTTCTTTGAGGATTAATTGTTAGACTCAGCTTTGAGCCTCCTGTCCTAGGCACTCATAGAGACTTGGTATCTACTGCTCATGGAACCAAGCTGGTTTTGTTCTTGCCACTGTGTAGACAGAGAAAGTGAGGCACAGGGAGGGCAAATCATAAGCACCTGAGAACTCACGCTGCTAAGTATATAAAAGCTGATCTGAAACTATGTCTTCAAGACTTTGGGTTTATCTTTGGCTCTCTTCCTTATTAAGGGAACAAATGGAAAGAGTGAAGGATCTGTAACGGATAATGGGATCTAGTTACAATACAAGCTGCTATTTATCTTTTCTCCAGGCATTTCCATTGAATGTACTTTTCATCCCATAACTGGATATATTTAAAATAACCTAGAGTCTCCTTTCTGTCTGCATTTCAGAGATTTTTGCAGGTTTTGTTGTTGTTGCTTGTTTGGAACAATATACTGAGAAAAAAAAATCATGAAGTTGACAAAGAGAGACATTCTACATTGTAACGCCAAAATTTTGTTCCTAGTTTCAAACTTTTGAATATCTACCTGATTTATATTCCTTTGCAAAGATCTCTGGGTGGGATAAAGAAACAATCTCTGGATTTACAGAGTATTCTGTTCTTTCCCATGAAACTCATCCTGTTTAATTTATAGTGTTGCCCATCTCTCTAAGAGAAAGGTAACTTCATCTCCAATAGGTTTTCTTGAGTATGAAATATATTTTCTTTCTCAAAATCAATATTAATTAATATGTTGGAAACAACCTGATAATTTTGAATCTGAATGTAGTCAATATGAAAAATTTCTAAGATGTCTGAAGTAAAACAAAAAACACTTCTTTGAAGCTTCTGTTTCTTCACTTATACCCTGAAAACGTCAGACTAGATAAGGAATGACAACCATTATATTAAATTGAACCGTATGAAATCATCATTCTTGTTGGTCGAAACCAGTGGATTGTGGGCCATCTCATATGGCCTACTCTATTTCATAGTTCAATATTAAATATTTGTATGTATTTACGTAGAGAGCAAAGAGCCACGTGTAGCCTCCTCCTTTTGCAGAACCTCCAATCAGAGGAAAGTGAGGCAAATGTTATTTGTTCTCATGGCATGAGTGCTAGTCATTTAGGGAGACTCTCAGAATCTTGAACTTCTGCAATTTTGTGAAAGTGCAACTTTTAAAATGTTTACCACATGATGCACTACGTGGCTATCACTGACTGTACAATTGCAAACAATATATGTAACTCTTAAATGTTGTTACAGAAACTTTCAGTTTTTTTAATACATTTTCTTGGTCTGAGATGTTTTGAAAGTATCACTACACTATGTCTAGGCTTATGGTATTACTTAAAAATTTCCCTCTCGATTTTCATTTTTTTTTTTTTTTGTAGCACTGGGGATTAAACTAGGACCTCACACATGCTGATCTAATACTTTACCACTCAGCTACATCCCCAGCCCTCTTTCTGATTTTATTAGTAGAAATTATGCTTAAATATAAAAGAACAACACAAGAACTATATTAAGCGACCATCTGAGTTATACTCTTTCCATCTATAAATACCTTAATTGCTATTCGTATGCAAGATAAAAATATGGAATCCGAAAAAAAGCCTTGTCCCCAGGGTTCTTGTAATCAGTTTTCATATATGGCTCAATCTAAATGTGCCTTTTGCAGGAAAACTGATTTCATTGTTGATACATCCATGGACTAGGCTGAAACTGGATCACAATTGCCAGATATCCAGGAATTTGGCCAGATGGTCATTAAATCTCTGGTAGCTTGAAATCATTCATGATGGAAGAATTAACTCCTTATGAATTGGCAGAAGGAATAGCTTGAAATCAGTCATGATGGAAGAATTAACGCCTTATGAATTGGCAGAAGGGACCTATTGGGGCTTTTTGGTTGGAGAACTGACTTACAGTGTACCACCCAAATGTGCGATGCTTGTGGTTACAGTAGAACTGTCTGAAAGCTTTACTTCCTATTAGTATTCAGATAGCTTATCAAACATCCAATATAGAACTCTGAAATATTCCATGCAACTAATTGAATAAAGAAAGAGAAGTTGGAGACCTGTGAATTAAAGTCCTTTGAAAATAAAAACAAACACTTTCAGTTCAGATAGTGGGTTTACTTTTTCCTTAACACACTTTTGAAGAATAATGGTAAATTCTCAATGGGGAGGAAATGTTTTATTCACCACTTACACCCTGAACTTCAGTAAACTTTATCATATGTAATTCTTACAAAAAGACTATGAGGTTAATAGTTTCTGGTTAGTTATTCTTTTTTTTGTGTGGGGAAAGGGATGTTTATTTTTAATTCTCAAGTAAAAATGGAGGTTAAAAGCACAGATGTGTCTGTCCCATAGTTAATACAGATGGCTCCTGACTTGACCCTGCTTCCATGTATGATTTTTTTCCTTCATAGTGGTGTGAAAGCAATACACATTCAGTAGCAATCATACTTTTCAAACATCTAACTTTAAGCTTTTCCCAGGCTACCAATATGACATAGGAAGCTCTCTTCAGATAGCCACACAATCACAGGGGAAACAGCTGATACTTGACAGTAGACTGTGTTGCTAAACTGTGGTGTTCTGCAGGTTATGGGGATATGTGTATTTTCAGTTTATGATGGTTTTCTCCTTATGATGGGCTTATTGCGATATGTCTCTGTTAAGTCCAGGAGACTCTGTAATTGTTCTGGGATTGAAACCCTGCCGTGTTGACTTCCAGTCTGTCCTCCCTCTACCCCTGGGTTACCTAGACCACAGCACCTAATGAGTAGGGCCAGTAATCAGAGTGTCATCTACTCTTTTATTCTCTAACACATCTTCCTCTAGATAGGTTGACACACTCAGAAGGCAACAAGGGTTCTAGAAGAAAGTGTCTGCAGTAGACATTCAGAAAATTGATGATTTGCATAATGCATACCCAAAGAACCAAAACAACTTTGCCTTTATGTCCTCATTCGTTAAAAAAATATAACAAAGGAGACTAAATAGGAAAAAAGCTACTTAAAATCTTTGGAGTTTATTATCCTGCTATGTTATATAAATGTGGAACACTAGAGTTTAATCATTTCTGCATGCTAGTATCTTTCCAAATCCTTCCTACTATCTCTCACTTAAAGACCAATTTGTAAAATATTCATGTGTTTTGAGATGGGGAACAGCAAAGTGAAATTGGGGGATTTATTTTTATCTCTAAGTTAAGACACAAGACACAGATGATAGTGCTGAGCCTCATGTTATTGAATTGTGCAGGAAGCAAAAAGTGGGCGGGGGGTCTCTAATTAAACAAACGCCACTAGATACAAAATTTAAAGTCCTGCACTAAACAACCCTGGTTATTAATTCTTAAAAAAAAGGAGAATTGATTACACTAAGCATTCTCTGATGACTGCTGGTCATTGTCTCTCACAGTCATACACAGTGGCTACATCACACAGTCTTTGCATGACTCACTAATGAGCAAAAGAAAGAAACAGGACACAGAAGAAGGAACCAACAAGCCATCTCTGACCTAATTATTACAAAGTAAATGTTTTCACATCTGACCTTCAGGCAACTAAGAAATGGAGAATCATTTTTGTTTAAGCATCTTAATATTTCATGTGAATCGTAAAGCTTAGACCAAAGAGCATCGCGTCAAGCCAGCATTCATGAATAATAAACCCTGGGTTTAAAGAATAGGAATGTTTACCTGTGGGTTGGCTTTTGCACAACCTGGGACAGATCAGACGAAGGTTGCTGAATGCGTGACTACAAGCAAATGTATTCCAATTTATTCCAGGGACGAAAGAAGAACTAACATTCTTTCTTTCTTTTTTCTGCCTCCCTCTTTCCTTTTCATTTATTTTCTGACAACTTTAGGCATAGGGTCTCCAATAAAAACTTTGATAAAAGAAAGAAGGGTTGCTGATTTGATATTTCAATCTAATTTAGAAAGCAAAGATAATAATGGGTGCAAATCAGAAATTAAAAATAGAATATCAAAAGCTACATTTTGGGTCATGATTGATTATGCCATTCTTCTTCTAGGCTTCTTTTAAACAACTAGAAAGGAAAGCTTGGGATAGAGCTCAGGGATAGAGGGCTTGTCTACCATTCATGGGGCCCTGCATTCAATTCCCAGCACTGCAAGAAAGAAAAAAAGATCACAACAAAATGACAAGAGATGTTTTGGATTTTTAAAGTTTTTTAAATAAAAAAAGGAAAATTTGGGGCTGGGGATGTGGCTCAAGTGGTAGTGTGCTCGCCTGGCATACACAGGGCGCTGGGTTCGATCGTCAGCACCACATACAAATAAAAATAACTAAAAAAAATATTTAAAAATTCTCTCTCTCTCTCTCTCACTCTAAAAAAAAAAAAAAAAAAGGAAAATTAGCCAGATACTCAGGATACTGAGACAAGAGGATTGCAAGTTCAAGGCCAGCCTCGTTAACTTACCTGTCTTAAATAAAAAATTTAAAAGTCTGGCGATGTGGCTCAGTGGTTAAGTACCACTGGGTCCAAACCCTGGTACCAAATGAATAAATAAATAATAGATAGATATAAAAGGAAATTAAACCATAGGTCAGTAATACAACTCTAAATAATCAGTATGATAGGAATGTGTCTATATTTCCAATCTGTAATTTTATCAAAACCAAAAAACTTCATGATTGCTGCTGGCTTGTCATTTATGCAAGTCGGCTTTGTCACGAAGTCTACTTTGTCAGGGTTACCTGTGGGCCCACCTTATTGCACAAGCACCCAGCCTGGCCACCCATGGCCCTGGTCTTGCCAACTCTGCCCCCTCCCCTGGGCATTTCCGACTCCACACTTTCCTGCTCCTTCCTGTTATCCTTTGCCCCCTCCTTAGCCAGTGCCTGCTTTTCCTCCAGTGAACTGAAGGCATCATCTGGCATAAGCTTTAGAGAACCATCATTTGTGCTTTTATCACTAGAATTTGTTTCTTTGGGATTTAGGTAATAAGCCTTGTTCATACAAATCTGCTTCCATTTTTAGCCTCTTTCATCTTTTCCTTCTGGCTTTTGTGAGGTTCCTTGAGAGCTATTCTCCCCGCTATGTACCACTCCTTTCTTTCTTTCCTCATTGCTTGGGTGAGCCAAAGCAGGCCCACAGAGTGTCTGCTAAATGCAGTGGTAGTTTACATGATGAGAATAAGGAAGAGGAAAGAACTACGATTTGATGTGAAATCAGAGTGAATGAAGAGCCAGTTTTATTGAAATTCTTATTCATCAGTGTATCCATCAACTCTCTGTTGAATGTGTTCTCAATTTTCAATGTTGTTGTTGGCATTAGTGATCTCCTGGTAAGAGAGGGCAGGAAAGTCGATGAGTTTTAAGTTCTAGGGAGATAAACAGACGAACAGATAAACAGAAACCTTCCACTATGAGGAAAAATGCATCAACCATGAACATATTACATACATTCTCATTTGGGAAGCTTATCAAAGACATCAGCATATCAAGTATGGTTTTTCTGAGACTGTACATAATTATATGCCAATTTAACCATATCTTTGTGTGCAGTGTTTCACCAGCTGTACTATACCCTTTCTTCACTCAGACAAAACCAAAGCAGCTCATGTGGGCTGGAACTACCTTGTCCCCTCCGGTTCCCTTATGCAAGAATCACTAAATGGAATTGGATCCAAGCTTCCAAGATTTTCCCATGGACTTTATTAGAGCTCTTATACGGCTGAGCTGTTTGCAGATAATTTAGGGCCTTAATTTTGCCTTGCTTACTACAGGGTCCTTGAAGGCAGAACCTGAAGCCATGGGGTGGGGTGCAACAGTCTGCAAGCTGCTGTCTTCTGCAGTTAATTAGTCACCAGGGTCATCCTCAAACATTGGAGAATACCATGTGTACCCAGCATCACACTCATGATGGGGCATAAAAACAGATCAGATTCACATGAGATAGGACTTTCATCCTTTGGTTTTGGGGGATTGGTTATTTTACTTAGCATGATAGTCTCCAGTTCTATCCATTTACCAGCAAATGCCATAATTTCATTCTTCTTTATATCTGAGAAATATTCGTGCCACATTTTCTTAATCAATTTATCTGTTAAAAGGGATCCAGGTTCCATAGCGTAGCTATCATGAATTGAGATGCTTTTGACATTGTTGTAGCTGCATCTCTGTAGTATGCTGATTGTAAGTCCTTTGGGTATAGACTGAGAAGTGGGATAACTGGGTCAGATGGTGGTTCTATTCCAATTTTTCTGAGGAATTTCCATACTTCTTTCCATTGTGCAGTTATATATTTTTTGTTTGCTTGGGTATATACTTAGAAATAAATTTCTGGGTTGTATTTAATTATATTTTTAATCTTTTGAGGAATTCCTACACCATTTTCAAAGGAGCTGCACCTGTTCACCTTTCGATGAGAGTGTGTGAGGGTTCCAATTCTCCACATTCTCTCCAATGTTCTTCTTCTGTCTTTCAGATCCTAACTTTCCTGGGAGTTACAAAGCAGTATTTCCTAGTGTTCTAATTTTGTATATGCTTGTGATTTTTAATAATGAAGAATTTAAATAACTAATTTCTCCAACTCACTGAATCTATTTGAAAAAGTGATTTGCACAAATATTTCATTTATCACAAAAGAGATTGTAAAACCATTACATATCTGCTGCCTTGTTAATGTTTTGAGATCCTTAATCCTCAAAAAAAAGTACTGTAACAGGAAAGAATTGAGTAGAAATTTTTATTTTAAAATTTCTTTCAAGTTTGGAAGAGTTATTGGTTCCTCCAGAGTATAGATACACTAAAAGTGTAGTACTTTACACATCAGAATATTTTGGTATTATGGCCTAGTTTTAAGGTATGTCATTAAAATTTGACTTTTTCTTCTAGAGAAAAAATGTTTGGAGTTATTGTTTATATTGTGTTTATGGCTAGAATATAATCTAGAACCTGTTTGGAAGATAACTATTCTGTCATATTTCAGAAAAATGGATCAACAAAACTTCATATTTAAAACGTGAATACTTAATAAAGCAGATTAGAAATGGGACTTTCTTCTTGTCTGGTGTCACTTTGGACCTTGTTTCTAATACCCACCATTTTGATGGACAGTGGTATATTCTGAATTACTGCCACATCTTCCAAGAAAATGGTAAATGATTATTGGTCAGCTTTACTCTTTGTTGAATATATTAAAGAAAATCCATTAACATTACTTAGAAATAAAAATCTTTAAAAACAATTTTATTGAATTGGCTTTAATCTAAGTTTTAATTGACTAATTATTTTAGAATTGTTTTATTCTTTCTTTATAGTCTAGTGGTGCTCATGCAGATATCATTTTAAGTAATCAGTCATAATGTAATCGGTAATTAAAATTATGGCCAACTACAGGTGCTGCTAATTGTTAATCAATTAGATGCATAATTATTGCATATTTAATTGAAAGACTGATTGAAGTATTGATGGTTACCCATATTTTATTTTTCAAAAGTGAACTACCTCTTTCTGTTCTTCATTTGGAATGAGTTGTTGAGAATATATTCCCAACTATTCTCTCAATTCTCTGTATTCAATGTGAAATGGATCTGTTCTTTCTTCGTGTGTGTAAATAAAATTGGTATAGTTGATCAGAATTGACCTGACTGGCTATTGAAGGAGTCTGTGAATTTTAATTAGTTTATTTGCATATTAACAGGTAACATTCTGCAGATGGTTCTGTGGGCCCTGGGTATCTGGATTTGGCCAATTCTGGGGCCATTATATAGGAATGAAAATTTGTTAAATGCGGATGGACCCTGTTTTGCCAGGAGGCTGTAGTGGGCATCCCTGTCAACCTTCTGATTGGTCTTTGCAGACATTAATTAGTTCACATATTTAAGGAATTTGACAATTAGAATATATGCATGACAAAAATATTTGACATTTATTCTTTTTGAAAAATCATTGTTGGAATGTATAAAAATGGTTCAAAGTTAGAAGAAATATTTTACCTATACTATCACAACTAAAAATTATTTTCTACTTTCTAATTACTGAATCACATGAAAGAAAGGCAGGCCACCAAGAAGCAAACCCTGGATAATATTATTTGCATTTCATGATTCATCAAATGATGATAGTTCTAATTTAGAGGCATAATTTTTTTTCTAGTATTGGGAACTCAGGGTGGCCCTATCACTGAGCTGTATCCTCAGTTCTCTATATTTTTTGTTTTGTTTTGTTTTGTTTTGTTTTGTCTTTTGTTTTGAGAGAGGCTCTTGCTAATTTCAGAGGCTGATTTCAAATTCATGATCCTCATGCTTCAGCCTCCCTGGAGTAGCTGGGATTACAGGTGTGCACCACTATATCCAACATAAATTCTTATTATAAGGCCAGAAATTATTTTTCCAAACACCCTAGTATGGTATATCTAGTGAGCTTCCTAGATTAATTAAGCCAGTCTACCAACAGCATTATAGAAACTATCACTGGGAAAGATCATGCTCTTCAAGTAAAGTTTTATAGGTGGACTTAACCTGTTCTTTTGTCATTGCTGCTGCTGTTGTTTTTCAGTGCTGGGAAGAGAGCCAAGGCCCTTATTCATGCAAGGAAAGTGCTCTATTAATGAGCTACACCCCCAGCCTATTTCTTAAATAATAATAGTAATAATAATAATAGCAACTATTATTATTATTAAGACAATGTCTTGCTAAATTGCACATACTAGCCTCAAAGTTGCAATCTTCCTGCCTTAATCTCCCAAGTAGCTGGCATTGCAGGCACCTATCAACAAATATGTCTGAACACTATGCCTAGAACATAGCAGGCTCTCAGGACATTTATTGAATTGATTAATAAAGAAATGAATGCAAGTAATAGCAAGACTTACAATGGTCCATAATTCAAAGATTCAAAGAGTCATTAGCAATCCAAATGGAGAGATTTTCAAGTTTTTTTTCCTTTTTAAAATCAATGTGATTTTCTCTCTCTCTCTCTCTCTCTCTCTCTCTCTCTCTCTCTCTCTCTCTCTCTCCCCCCCCCTCTCTCTCCCTCCCTCTCCCTCTCCCTCCCCTCCCTCCTTCCCTCTCTCTCTCCTTGCCCCTGCCCTCCACTGTGTGTGTATGTGTGTGTGTTTGTGTGTTTCTGGGGTTCAAACCCAAGTCTTTATTCATGCTGTGCCACTGGGCTACCCCTTCAGCCCAGTAATGCAATTTTGAGGCCACTGAGGTTTCATGATGATGCATATGTCCATGTAGCAAGTACAGAAGCCTTTGCTCTTCGCTAGCAAAACTCGTCTGCCAGAGTAAATAAGAATTTCCAAGTATAGATTAAAATAAGGCAAAGAAACTTTGGGGGATAAAAAGTATCTTCAAAAATTAACTAGAAACATCTTCTTATCTAAAAAAATAAAACAAAAAGAATGAGAATATTTAGACTTGTGTATTTGAGGAGACGGTTCTGAAAATCTAAGTAAATGTCATTTTCTTCCAAAATTATAGAAGCGAGAAACACAGGACAACTATTTCATTACTCTGTCTAGTTTCATGGTGTGCCATTTATGAATACGTTGTATGTGACATTGTTTTTAATCCTGAAGTTCTATTGATACCTGGATATTCATGGTTTGGATGTAAGTGGTACACAGTAAATTATACTGTGGGCTGTCTTCTGGCATTACCTGAAGATTGAATTTGGGGAGAACGATTTCATTTACTTCATCTTTGGAGGGAATGTTTGTCAGAATGCCTCAAATATTCACTTCCAGCAGAAATGCATTGCAAAACACTTGTGGTTCTCAAAGCTGCCAGCTGTTAATATGAGTTATGTGGCTCTGACCTATAATCTTACCTGACATTTGAAACTCAAATATTTTCCCTTATTTCTCCAACACAATTAAAATATTTAGTCTCACTTCATTTTACACGACATAAATAGCTATGTAAGTACTCTGTAATTACTGTACATTGTAACAAATGACCTCATAAATACATTGTAATGTCCCATGTAATTACATGGTAAGTCATGTCTTTGAGATGTCTGTGCAGAGATTGAAAGCCTGCTGGTTTCAGAGATTAATTACTTAAGGCCTAATTTGACAGTTTGCTTGAGGATATGCTTCAGTTAAATAGCCACTTCTGCTGTTTTTAAAAAGAAAATTGGTTCATAGTAAGATCTTATTTCTGTATTTATTATAGATCCAGCTGCATTTCTGTGTGCCTAATTATTGGCCATGCCTAAATTTTCTTGTACCTAAAGCAAGGGCTGTTTTCTGTGCAAGATGACACTAAACTGCAGTCATACTTCTTCCATTAAACACTGGCTAGAAATAATTTTTGTGACAATAATTCTAAAGCTTACAGTTTATGATTTTAAAAATAGAATATGACATTGTCAAAATCATAGTATTTTTTGTCTGATTAAAGATACAACCCAGAAACTAATTTATTTTTTAAATTTTTTAAGAGCCCTTGTAATGCCCTGGTCATTTTAATATAAGTACATTTTTATAATACCTTGAGTTTTTTCTTGTTTTTTCTTGATAAATGTATTTTATCCCCTAGTGAATGATTTTTCACATGCCATGAGTCAGCATTTAAACTCGTCTTTCCTCTTTGACTTGGGACACTTAACTATATGGTGAAATCAATTATCCTGAAATTTCATTATCCACCTTAACTCTTGAATGATATGTTGGTTTCTATATGACAAACAAACAAACAAAAATACCAAAATGAGAAATAAAGAGGACTCGGTATTTTCTGCTTTAAATTATAGATGGCCCATTTTCTTGTTCCTCTCAGAGGTATAATTTTATATATAATTCCCCTGATGTAATTCTATTCTGGCTTTCTTTGCTTTAGTTAATGTGTCAAAGCTATCACATAGCTTTTAGTCGTTTTATTTAGTAGAAATGAGTAGTCTGAGAAAGGACCTAGTGATCTCAAAGAGTTAATGGGCATCCTTAAACATCCAGTATACTTCCAGGGAATGACTTAGGCACTGGAGAATAAAATCTATTGATACTGACAAATTCTGAAATGTATTACTTGTAATATTGCTTTATCATGACTCTAGGGAGCAACCAAATTGCTTTATTGTAATGGAATTTTGTCAAAATGTGAATATCTCCTAGAAATTACATTCCCAATTTCTAGGACCTAGAAGAAAACGGGGCTGGCTACTAGACTATGAAGGTACTAGGAAGGTACTATTTATTATGTGAAAAAAAGAAATTCATTTTAATCCAGAAACTTAAAAAGAAGAAGGTGGAGGTACACCCCAAACTACTTTTTTCTCTCTCTCTTTCTCTCCAAAACCCCTCTTTTATTTTATCTTTCTCTTAAACTGGACTATACTCTGTGTTTGGGTAATTTGAGTAGACTTTTTCTTTATTAATTTCGGAGTTTGGGGTTAATTTTATCTTATTATCCAGGAAAGTCTAGGTAGAAAGAAAAATTAACTGATTTTTCTTTCAGGAATAGAAATCAAACAGTTATCTATCTGACCACCAGCTCCAATGTGTTTTTGTACTCAGTAGGCAGAGTGAGGTTTCTGTGGGCACTCATCAGAATCTGCCATAAATAAACCACCTCTTCAAACATTACACTGAAGGAATTTTGATTGGCAGAAATGTTGCTTTCGGAGACTTCTAATCTAGTGATCGTGATCAGATTGAGAATTTATAGAAGTCATTTAGCCTGATTGAGAATCACTTATTCACTTTGTGGAGGTCTACAAAATCTAATCATGTAAGGCCAAAGTGACTTAATAATTCAATTCTTTAAAAACCATTCTTTTATTTTTTGGTGTCCTTTTGTATAATTCAAAACAGCTACACATACTATTTCTACTAATAATAATAACAATGTAAAAGGTGAAACAAGAGTAAAACTTTGAATTTTGCAGTGTTTTCCATTTTCTAAACCCCTTCTCATTATCACCTATCAAAACAATGGAAGATAGGTATGATCTTATGATGCTGTTAAGTTAATGGTTCCTACCAAAACTTAGCAAATTAATGAAAATCTGAGCATGGAATAGTATGCTTCCTGTTCATACATTCTACTACATTTATTGAATATATTTTATTTACAGAACACTGTTCTTTCTCTAAACAAAAATTCAGAATTGCATGCTAGATAGAACACATATTAAGATTTGCCAAGCAAATCTTGCCCCTGTACCTATGCATACAATTTGAGATTTATTTAATATTTGAGCTTATCATTGAATAGATCAGTAACATTTATTATACAGAATGATTGTGCAAGTTTGGAAGCAGAGTTCAAATAACCTATCATTATAGAGAAGTCTGTGTGCAACCCTCAACAACTGTTCCTTCTTCCTTCTGAGACTTGAGTCTTGTCTTGAAATAATCCAGGCAATATTTTTTTTTTTTTTTTTTTTTTACATTTGGAAGTGTAAAAAAAAAAACTGTCTTTCAAGACAGCAAAATCGTCAGCCTACCTGGGATGCCTGTGTCTCCGTGAACCGTGATGCCTTGGGATCTCACAGTGAAGATTGGGAATCTACTTAGCTCTAATTTATTGGTTCAAGTCTCCTGTGCTGCTAAATGAAGTAGGTTGGGGAAGTTATTAGCCTCCTTTTTGCTTTGGAATTGTGAAGGTCAAGCTTTCAAAATTTGATTCAAGGAGCAGAGAAGAATGGTGGCATGTCCATTTCCTAGCATCCATTTATATTTATTTCCATTTACTTTAGCTGGAAAACATAAAAAGGAAACATAAGAAAAAGAGCATATTCCAGATGACATCTCCCATGGGGTGTGAATGAGCTTTTTTTAACCTGAGATGAGTTCATTGACTACACCTAAAACAGACATCTGTGGGATGGGCATGGAGTTCAGAGCCAGTGTCAGGAGGGTCCTGTACCTAAACCAAAAGGAATGTAGTGATTAGGAATGTTTATTCAGGAATTACTGAGCATGGCAGATATCTGTGCCTGATGGGTGGCATCAGAACAGGCTGAAAGGACATTTCAGGTGGTGAATCAAAAGGCCAGTAGGCTTCAGAGGTCCAGAGTGTGGTCAGAACTGGGACCACAGTAAAGTAGATTTGTAGTATTTGATTGGAACTTGAGCAACCTTAGAGATTGTCTTAGCTTGCCTTGGCTTACTGTAGAAGCAAAGACAGAATTTTCCTAGAGGGTATAGAATTGGGCTTATCCTTTAGGTAAAAGTTCCACTGGGACTACTTATAAGGACAAGGGGCCACCAGGATAGAAATAAAGGTCAAACTATTTTATGGCTAAATAAATATATTGATGAAGTAAGGGTTGTATTATTTCAGTCATTAAATAACATCAATGCCTGTTAGCTTTTTTTTTTTTTATCAAACAAAACGATGTTTCCTGCCTGAATTACAAAATCTTTAGAAAATGTAATTTAAAACGAAGTATTACCCAATTTGTATAAATTCATACTTTTAGGATTATACATCTATTTAACTCAAACTTCATGTAGCAGTGGCAGAATTCACTTTGGAAATGTGTCACACTGAAAGTGTTTACGAACGTGGCTTCATGTTGTTTTGGATAATAGTTGCCTATATGAACATAAGAATGCCAGTTTTTGTATATTACCCACTTTATAACCTCACTTATTCACAAGAGATTAGGTATTCATAACACTAAAGTAAAAGCATGTCAATTCAACAAAATAAAATATAATAGCTTGAAAAAATATAGGGCATCATGATATTTTATTGACATTTTATCAAATCCATCATTGGTACCATAGGTTTATAGATTTATACAGTTAGTACATTAAGATTATAGATTTATATAGTTTTTATAGAGTATAAGCACTATTTCTTAATAGATTAATTTCCATTCCAGTTTGGAATTCAACTAGATACTTTCAGCATTTATGGGCTATTTACCAAATGTTCAAATAAATGCCAAAAATTAAATATTAAATGTGTTACCTAAATGTGATCATATGAAAATATTATTTACCCTAAATTATATTATTGATAACAGTTTTTCTAAGTGATTTAGAAAAAAATCATTTAGATTTTTATTTATCTTAACTTTTCTCTCCATCCTTGGTGGATTGCTATATGTTTAACTCTCAATAGGTATGGCCTGTGATGCTTTTAAAATGAATTATTTTTTAGACAATCTTATCCCCAGTAAATGCATTATAATTCACTAAGTTGTTTGTGTTCTAACCCCAAGTCATTATTTTATTTTATTTTGTACCAGAGTTTGAACTCAGGAACACTTGGACACTGAGCCACTTCCCAGCCCTATATTATATCTTATTTAGAAACAAGGTCTCTTTGAGTTGCTTAGCCCTCACTTTTGCTGAGGCTGGCTTTGAACTCGAGATCCTACTGTGTCAGCCTCCTGAGGCACTGGGATTTAAGGCATGCATCCTCATGGCTCCTGGCCAAATCCTGAGACACTCTTGATGATTTTTCCTCCTTTGCACACACTATTGTTGAATATATCTCCAAAAATTTGTGTTAGGTCTCTTCACTTTTCTGCATTCCTCTACTACCCTATTTCAAGGCCTCTTCACTACCCATGCCTGAGGGTTCCATTTGCTAAAATAGGAAATGTTACTAATACTCTACACAGACTAAGGTGCTCAATAAATACTCATAGAAGAGCAGAAGTTGCAATATGTTGCCAGGTGTTTATCACTTTCAATGCTCCTCTCAATTTACAGCAGAAAATTTGCTAAATTGTTGAGTCATAAACAAATGAGTAGGCCCTTATTCTGAACATGGACAGTGTAACACTGTAGGCATGGTGACCTTTTAGCAAATGGAATATTCTGGGCATTTGACAAATAAATCTGAATTAGAGAGAATGAAAATAAGTAACAGATGGGGAGATAAAATGAAATTAAGTTCTTTAGATGTGCCCATGGGCACTCTAATAAAAATACATAGGAACTCATGAGTACAGTACGGGAAGACTATTTCATTCTCCAGACTTCACATGAGATCCAAGTCACCAAAGATACAGAAAAGAAATAAGTCATACGGTCTCAAAATGATTCTGAGTTAGTTTCAGAATTCATGGATTCCTGCTGGGTTCCAGCAAAGGAATTCTCAGTTGCAGCAAAGGACTTCCTTTCAAATGGTCCCTCCCAAGTCCTTTCTGTGGAAAAGTGAGCCAAATAATACCATCTTATCAAAAAGACTCCTTATAAAAATTAAAAATGGCATACTACAGGGAAACTGCCACATCAATGTTTATAGCAGTACAATTCACAATAGCTGAACTGTGGAACCAACCTAGATGCCCTTCAGTAGATGAATGGATAAAGAAACTGTGGTCTATACACACAATGAAATATTATTCAGCATTAAAAGAAAATAAAATCATGGCATGGTAAATGGATGGAGTTGGAGAATATAATGTTAATTGAAGTCAGCCAATCCCCAAAATCCAAATGCTGAATGTTTTCTCTGATTTAAAGATGCTGATTCATAATGTAGTTGGTGGGTGGGGCATGGGATGAACTCTAGATAGGGCAAAGAGGAGTCAGGGGGAGAGAGGGGGGATAGGGTATATGGGAATCATTTTATGCAATCACTGGAAATCCTGAACTATGATAAAGAAAAATTATTAACTTCAAATACTAAGTATTACTCATGTAATCATTACATAATTAATATATCCAGGGGTGGGAAAGACAGTGGAATGAGATGAACATCATTATCCTAAGTACATGTATGTAGACACTACTTTGTGTACAACCAGAGACATGAAAAATTGAGCTCTATATGTGTAACATGAACTGAGATGCATTCTGCTGTCATATATAACAAATTAAAATTAAAAATAAATAAAATAAAATAAAAACAGAATGACTGAATATGTTTGGAGAGGGCCTAAAATGGGCTTTCCTTCACCAGAATTGTACTCCAGAGAAAGTAAGCTACAATGGTTATATGAAATGAATTATATAGAATTAAAAATAGAAATTTATAAATTGTGGCTTTTGAAAAAAATGTGGTGGGTATATCAGTTATTTTTGTTCTGTTTTTTCTCTTACTTCTGATAAATCTAGAGTGATAGAAAAATTAACGTTGGCTGGTGTTGTGGCATTGCGGTAAAGTGCTTGCCTAGCATATGTGAAGCACTGGGTTCCATCCTCAGCACCACATATAAATAAATAAAATAAAGGTATCGTGTCCACCTATAACCAAAAGAAATTTTTAAAAAAGAAAAATTAAGTAATGGTCTAATGGGACCCATGAGAAGAATAATTTCACATCACTGAATTGTAGATGGCTTTCCCTGGCAGTGGGTGATATATGTCCAAGCAGACCCTTTTTAAAATTAGTAAGCTTAAACTGCTCTCTACCAAACGTATTTGGAAAATAAATGAAAGGATTTGAGAAAGTTCAAGTTTGTCGTTCCTTTTCTTGAAATACAAAAAAAAGGTGAAATTAATCTTCGATTGAAGTTAGAAAATTATAACAATTCAGAATATTAATTTCTCTCACCCAAGTAATAGAAGGACCAAAAGTCAAGTCACAGCTACTAGAACTGATTTTTCAAAAGTCAGAAGTCATATGTTAAGGACTTTTAATAAAAATCATTACCAATCTTTCCTATAAAATGGAGTTGTTTTAAAGGAAGGTTTCTATAATGGGGCCAACCGTAAATGGCTTGATGAGGGAGTGGGTAATGAAGTCTGAGTCACTACACAGTGGCACAACAGGTGTCATATAGAAAATTAGGTACATTATATTATTGAATAAGGAAACAGTGGCTGAATACTTTCTCTTACTTCCCAAAATAATATAATTAGAAGCATCCAGCCATATTATCTGTAAAAGAAGACCCTAAAATGAAAAAACAAAATTTGATCACCAATCTGCAATCTGCTGGTACTTGCTTGAAATCGATGAGAAATCATAAAAGATGCTCATAAACTTAACTGCTACCCAGAGATGAGGATGAATAAAAATGATGAAATTACTTCCAAAGATGAATAATAACCATTGAGGGGGTTCACCTCCTGGAGTGTAGAGTGTATAACTGATTCTATTAATGAATTGCTCTTAGGCATTGATATTAAAGCACCGGCTATGTGGGAATCATTTTATGCAATCACTGGAAATCCTGAACTATGATAAAGAAAAATTATTATCTGTCAAATATTAAGTATTACTCATGTAATCATTAGCATAATTAATATATCCAGGTTTATCAAGTGATTTACAAGCATTTGGTAGACATACTAAGAACAATTATTCTTCTACTTTTGATTCATATATTGAGATTTAGGTCATTTATAAGACTTAGGAAAGGTCACTCAGCAAAGCCACAGCAGACATTAACTGGAAATCAAAAGGTTCTAACTCTTAATCTAAGTTTTAACATCTACATTTGTATTTTTACTTTCTGTATGAATTTAATTTTGACTTTAAAAACAAACTTTCATCCTTAGAAAATGATTTTCTATTTATTTGCCAAGGTTTTTATGAGAAGGTTTACTGGATGTCCTTAAAACTAATTATTGAAATCCAGCTTTATTCTTGATAAGATTGTTTTATAAAAGAATTTAGATGTGTAGAATTATCAAATAGAAGCCCACCAATCACTTATTTAATATGAAACAATAAGAACATTGGACTCAACAGTTAAGAAATTTTCCAACAATCTTGCAAGGTGACCTCAGACCAATCACTCATTTGGTTCTGTGCCTTAGCTCCCTCTTTTGAAAAATTGTGAATTGGTGATAATATCCACCACTACTACCTTGAAGTACTGAAAAACAGAAATAAGATGACCAGGGAAATATAAATATAAGTTATGACTGTTTATCAAATTATAGTTTTGTTTACTAGTTTCTAAACACATGGGAGGAAGAACAGTTCCACTCAGGGGTGTGGTGGGAGAAGGAGATGGGTAGGTTTGTGTAAGTTAAGTTTTGCCCCTCTAGTACCTCTGGGACATTCTTTGGTACTTAGCATTTTATTTTTTCATTATTAGTTTACTTGTCTATTTACTCAGAATGGGTAAATTATAACTTTATTGCAATTTGACCCCAAGGATATATTTTTAATGAATAATAACTACAATGAATTATACATCACGCTCTTGAACTTACTGGGAGAGGCAATATTAAATAGCCCCAAATGCCAGATTTAGACTCATGGTATCCCAGTGAAGATGCTGCCTCTATCACTTCTTGGCTGCATGACTTCAAGTTACATGAGCACTTTGTGTCCCCACTTAACATGTTTATACCAAGGGCATACCGGTGAACCTTAAGTCACAGAATCATCATGAGTATAAAAACTAATTCTTATGTAGTGTGTGCAGATCTTTGCCAGATCTATAGTAGGTTAAAAATAAATGTTAACAAACCTCAATAGAAAAGGTTCCTCTCAGTGAATGACCTCAGTGGTATCATATTCTTTAAAATATTTTCTAATAACCTGAATAATCTGAGCATTTATATAACTAGATTCTCCAAAAATTATTAAAACATGTTTAATACAGAATTATAGTTGATCCTCACCATTTGCAGATTCTGAGTCTGTGAGTTTGTGTACTTACTAAAATTCATTTAGAACCAAAAATAAATACCCATGGTGCTTCACTTTTGTCTTCTTGCATAGAGCAGTGAAAACTTGGAGTCATCGAAGCACATGCTCACAGCTGAGGTTGAACAAGATTACACCCAGCCTTGTTGCTTCAGCTCTCATACTGGAAACCAGTGTCCTTGTTCAGTCTCTTTGGTGCCATCTCTTTGCATTTGTGTGTATTTGCTAGTGGTTTTGCTGTTTTAAATGGCTCTCAAGTGTAATACTGCCGTGTTCCATGCAAAACAATGGTGATGTGCCCTCTAGACAAAACATGAGATAAATCACTTGGCTTAAGCATTAATATTAACATTCGATGTTAATGAATCGACAATAATATATAAAAAAATATCTTTAGAACCCAGAAAAGATTATGTATAGTCAAGTTGACAAAAATATTGTAAGCACAGATGGAAGGAACCTAAATCTATATTTCACCCAGGAGCAATATTCCAGTTTTCACAAAGTTATTGTAGGAGCAGCTTCATAGAATATAACTGGCATAAATAATGAGACTCTACTGAGGTTGGCACACTTTAAAAATTGTCCAAGTGCTTAGCAAGTAACGGTGACTTTAGCTGATTTTTATCTTCTTTTACAAAAGAATTTAATTATCTGTAGAGCAGCAGCTGTTTTATAGTAGATGTGGGAAAAAAGATCTTGAACCTTGTTCTCCTGGAGATTTCTGGCCAACCTCGGCCACCATGCTACATGATTAAAATAGTGTCAAAGAGACCCTGGGCTTATGGCCCACTCTCTTGGGAATCTGTCCCTTGACTTCAGGTTTGATTTTCTTGTATCACCCAGGTGTTTCTTTCCACCACCTCACATTTATTTTTTTAATTAATTTAAATTTCCATCAAGTGTGACATGATATTATTTTTTAAGAAAAGGAGCACCAACTAACATAATAAAAAACAATAGACCCTTCCCTACTTCTATTCTCACCATTCCCTACAGACACCCAAGTTCATCATCTTTGGTGTTATCTCTTTCTGTGTCATTGCACTTTTGCAAATGTCTCTTAGTTTACCAGTATTAGGTCACATCTAAGGGCTTATTTTTCTGTTGGAATCTAGTGCTCACACATTTCCACCCTCATTTCTCTTCTACATTCTTACTTTTCTCCTCCTTCTCCTACTTCTTTGTTTGGAGTGTAATTAAAATAAAGTGAAATGTACCAATAAGATTTCAATCCCATGAGTGTAGTTTCCCAGGGCTGCCGTCACAAATGCCAGAGACTTGGTGACTCAAACAATAGAAATTCACTTACGTACAGTTCTGCAGGCTGAAAGTTCCCGGTCAGGGTGTTCACGGAGTTAATTCTGAAGCTTCCTTCTTGGCCTAGAGATGACTGGCTTCGTCTCCAGTGTCTACATGTGGTTTTCCTCTGTATCTGTATCCTTAACAGTTCTTCTCTAAGGACACCAGTTATATCAAAGTGGCGCCTACCCTAGTGACATCTTTTAATCTTAATTACTTCTTCAAAGGAACTCTCTACAAACACAGTCACATTTTGAAGGACTGGGAGTTGGGAATTCAACACACACTTTGGAGAGACAGAGTTCAGCTGATTACAGTCTATTTTGACATTTGTATTTGCCATTATAACAAACATAAAATCAATACGCTGAAGATTCCCATCATCTCCAAAAGTCTCCTTATACCCAATTCAGTCTCACAGTCACACAGTGCAATGATCATAAGCAATTACTCTTCTAAATTTCTATTAGTATAGGGTAAATTTGCCTGTGCTAAAACTTTATATGAATGGAATTATACAGTCTATCCTCATTTAAGTATGGTGTCTCATCATATCAGACTTTATATCACATTGAGATTTTCTTCCTTGTCCTCCTGAGAATTTCATACTTATCTCTCTATTCTGGACTGATTTTTCCTTCTGTTGGCTTTTGGACTTTCTCTCTCTTCCTAGAGTGAGAAACTCTAGGAAAGTTTGCACTCTACATCTCCTAGAGTGTATCCTTCATCCTCTTCCTGATACAGGGAGCACATGGAAGGATGTCTTTAAAACCATGTCTGTCTGGAATTTCCATACACTATGCTTACACAAGTATTTTTGTCATTGCTCTGGACGTGTGTTATTTATTTGAGTAGACAGAATTCTAGATTGAAATTTGTTGATTAGAATTTTATTTAAGTATGTCCCACTGTTATCAGACTTCACATGTTCTGGTTGAGAAACCTGAGGACGTTATTACTCTTGATCATATTTTATGTGACCTGTTATTTTTCTCTCCATTCTGAATCTCCACCCTAGTGAGGCTCTGGTATGTTACAGTGATGTGCTTTCACATGATTATTTTACATGAATATTATGTAAAATATTCCATAGTCCCTTTAAGACTAAAGTCTCCAAATCTTCCAGTTCTGCAAGAATTTTATTGAGAAGGTTAATAATTATTATTATATTTTGCTAATTATATCTTTTATTTTTCCTTGGTTTTTTTCCTATTCAGTTGGATATTGGAATTATAGACTAAACATCTAATATCTTTTATCTCTAATTTCCTATGATTGTATTTATTCCTCAGTGAATTTTAGGAGACTTCTTTGAATTTATATTCTGATATAACCTATTGAATATTTAATTTGTATAATCAAATTGTATTTGTCATACTTTTTTAATACCTCTACATTTGTATTCTTTCATGGATACATGTTTTATTTTAGATCATAAGGGTATTTTCCTCCTGTTACATGTATTATCATTGTTTCTTTGAGGTCCCATTACCTTTGAGGGTATTACTTTTCATCTACCTTTTATGCTAAAGGTTTTCTTTGAAACCTAGTAGTCTTAAATTGTCAACTGACATTAAAATGAAATACTGAAAAGCTGATTGCAAAGTGTAAATTCTAGTGTCTGGTGGCCTTGTTAAGTGGTGGCCCCCTTATTGGGAGGTTGTTCAGGGATCGTGTTCTCTAGGATAAAGTTATTAATTTTCTCTAGAAAAGGATTACTTGATATTCTCTCTGGGAAGCATACACCTGCTTGTTATTTCTCTGGGTAGCAGAAGAAGGAAGAGGACATTGACTTCTCACATCTCCTATCTAGTAGCTTTTGCCTACATCCAGTTCCCTTCTGTGCCTGATATCTGAATCTGTGTCTTTGTGTTCAGTATCTATAGAGGGTAAATCTTCCAAATGCTGCAAAATCAATGTGGGTTAAGGGACTAGTTTACAGAGCATGCACAGGAACATGGAGTTTACCTGATCCTTAGGAATTTTTTGTTCATCCTCTCAGTTACTTAGGAAGCAATAATTCCCAGAATTCCCTGAATATTTTCATATAAATTGCCTTGCTTTTCAGGAATATCTCTAAAGAAAGGTTCTAGGTTTCAGTTTTCTTCTTTGACTCAGTTTCCACACTTCTCTCAAATATGCACCTTCCAAATACATTCTAATTTTCATTTTATGGTTTAGAACATGTAAAATATTTTGCTATCATTTCAGTAGTGCTTACATAGAAGAGGTGGTAATGCATGTATTTATAAATAAAATGAATTATGTGCATTTTTATTAAAATAAGACATCTATGGATACTGTCAGATTGCAGGAATGGATGTAATTTGGTCCTAGGTGATAATCCCTCTCTTCATGCCTCTCTATTTTATTTACACTTCTGTCTGGGTTACTTCTTTGACCCTCTCCTGTTGTCCTTTTTTCCTCCAATGTTTTAATTTACATTTATTATTTTACAGAGTATCAAAGTAAGCTGGCTTCCTCCTCCATCAGGAACACAGAATGGATTTATTACTGGCTATAAAATTCGACACAGAAAGACAACCCGCAGGGGTGAGATGGAAACACTGGAGCCAAACAATCTCTGGTACCTGTTCACAGGTCAGTGTTCACACAGTGCGGTCTGGCAAGGTTTAGATGAATTAAATGCTTTAGGAATAAAATATATTCTCACTTCAAAGGAACATTGATTTTTTTTTTCCTGGCAGGTGACATTTATCGGCCTGAACAGGAATAACCTTTATATTTTTAACTTCATATTCGCTATAATGCTTTTCCTTATGTATTTTGCTTCTGGATCATCATCTTAATACATCTATTGTAGAATTTATATCTATATTACCTTTTCAGCATTGAGATTCAACAACTCCTATTATCTAATGAATGTTAACTTTTAAACTAATATCTTTTAAAAGTTTTCTAATATAATGGCTCCAGGTTTAAGTCATTTTGGTCCCCCTCTCCCAACCACCAGGGGTGAGGATAGGGAGAAAGATGGTAGATTTGGGATATAAAAGGAAAAACAATTATATGATTTCCATGAATATATAAGTAATTTTACCTTTAAACAATATTGGTAGAATTCATAGTGGGTCAAGTTTCTTTATGAAAACTAGTTCCAATTTTCATGAAGAGAATTTCCCACCACCTTATGTGTGTGTTTGGTTTTTTTTTTATGTTTATATATGTAAAATTTTAACATAATGGTGAGAATGCATACAAGGTAGGCCACCAAAAATCACATTACCTGTTTTAAATCTGGAAAGAATCTCCTAGGCAGGTATGATTGAATGTAGGAGTAAGTTCTTTGAAATGCTTTCACAAAGCCAGTCTCCTATGTTTTGTTCCTTTTCTCCTTATTAAATAATGGGAATATGATAAAAATCATTGAATAGGATTCTTAGCACAACATGTAGTTTATAGTGGAGAAAAATGACCCAAATTGAAATATCTTGTTAAAAATATTGTAGTATAATTCCTAAGACATAAAAGACTCGATTAGAAGGGACCCCAAGGATATTCTAATTCAAGTGTCTTTGTTTACAGATATAGAAATTTGAAGTCCTAAAAGTTGTAATTGTTGACCCTCCTCAAATGAAAAACATTAGAAATATAGAATAAACTTATTTTTGTAAAAGAAAGGAAAGGCATTACAACAGAAAAACTAATGATTGGATATTCAATTCACAGAACTAAAAATAACTAATAAATGTGGTAAAATGTTCACTCTCATAGGTGAAAAGAGAAATTCAAGTTAAAAATGAATTAGCATTTTCCTTGTCTAAAAACACACCTGGAAAGCGTTTGAGCAACATGAGCTCTGGTATACTGTTTTGGGATGGAACATTTCTAGAATCTTCCTGGAAAGAAATGTATTCACATGTATTACATATAACTAATTTTAAATGTGTATATATCTGTGTGCTTATATATTTTTTTCATAGAGATATTACCCAGCTTTCCCACATTCAGGCTTATCCTAGGAAATAATTGTACTAATTGTTTTGCAAAATTTTAAAGTTAAAACATGTCATTGCAGTATTATTTTCATAGAAAACCATTTTTTAAAATATACTTTAGGCAGTTACCTAAAAAGACTCTGACACAATCTTTATGAAATATACATCTATTGAGAATGATGCAGTATACAAATATTAAATTTCATATTAAATACTTAAAACATATCATTAAGTGAATAACTCAGTCTTGAAATGGTTTTAGTGCATAATTCCACATTTATAATAAAAATATGTATTCATGTTCATATTTAGAATACATATGTGCTAAAATATTAATTTTCAGGGTTACTTAATTTTGTAACAATAAACTATGTAACTGCATATGTAAAGGAATAAAAATAAAACATCAAGACTATAGTTGTATTTTACAACTTTTAGTTGCCAAAATTGAGAACTCCCTCCCACTAATGCTAACTCCCTAACAGCTGAACAAGTGAAAAGGAAGCATTCTAAAACAGATGAAGAGTAGTAGTAGCCTTTGGCCAACAGAATTTGTTGATGTGCGTTGTTTAGTATTTAGGAGTTATTTTGGCAGATATTAAACACATTGAGACCAGTATTATAAAATTAAGACTCTGACCCTCTATGTACATAAAACATCAGTACTTTTCCTCTACAGAAGGTAAAATCATTTAAAAAAAGAATGATAGGCTTTAGCTTTTTCACTGCTAAAGAACCTGTATTCACCCTTGAGCTGCCATAAGAAATTGCTAAAAACTTGGTGGCTTAAAACAATGGAAATTTATTGCCACAGTTCAGGAGCCTGGATTTCTGAAATCAATGGGTTAGCAGAGCCGCTTCCTTCCAAAGCTCCACGAAAGAATCCCTGCTGCTTGCCAACAGGTCTTGGGTGTTCTTGCCTTGTGGGTGAATGTTCCCATCTCTGCCTCCTCCTTGTATCACCCTCCGATCTGTGCATGTCCTTTCTTCTCCTCTTTGATTGAGGACAACAACCATTGGATTTAAGCCCCACTCTAACTCCAGAAAGATTTTATCCTGAGCTCCTTAGCTAATTGTATCTGCAAGATCATATTTTCAAGTGAGGTCACATGCTACTGTTTCAGTTACACATGAACTTTGGGAGGACATTATTCAACTCTTATAGATACTTTATTGTTTTTCCTCTTAAGGACAATCATTTTCAATTGTAAACTCTAATAAATGTTACTCAATCAAAAATAAATAGTTCAGTTTTACATCTGTATTCATCTAAAATATGAATTTCAAATCAGCACAGGGTAACCCATCACTTTCCTGGTTTATTATCATTCCAGCCAAAGACTGAATTAGAAAGAATTAGGATGGATTAGGTTATTTTTGTGTATAGGCCACAAATACCCATTCCCTTCTTTATAGATTTGTGGAAACCTGGAATTTAACCTTGAAGCTTTATTCATCTTGTTCTTCATTTCAAGAGTTATAAAAATGCATTTAGGAATGAAAATATAATCTGAGCAGTAATATTATAACTGCTCATGATATTTATTGCAAAAAATGTCACAAGTACTCCTTTTTAATTTGAATCCAAGCAATAAAAAAGTTGGTGAATAGTGTCATACTCTTAAAAATTTTAAAACAAGCTTTGTAAATTTTCTTTCTTCTCCTCTACCTTGTAACTTGGCTTCAGAAATACCTGTAACATTTCTAGACATTTGGGGAATATTTCCAAAAGCATTAAGATGCAAAAAGTACTATACTCTGTAAGATTGGCTGTGGTTTAGACTTTCCCCAGGACATATCTAGCAACGGATACACTTTGTAGTAAGTAGAAGTAATTGATTTTTCATATAAATCTGCAGCACTGTGAAATGTACAGGATTTGACCCCATGTTTTCAGTGCCTGTAAGATACATGGATATATTGATTTGGCTGTTAGAAAATTGGAAATGCCTGAATGATTCATTTGTATTTTATAAATATTCAGGTGTAGAGACTCAAACCTTTTTTTTTAATCCTCTCTTTGTTAGACAGGTGTTTTTTGTTGTGCATGTTTTTTGCTAAGATAATGAGACATCTGCAATAACAAAGTAATTCAGGGTTCTAACAAGGATTTTAAATGGCTGCTATCAGTTTTATTGTAGGAAGCCGTGTCAACTAAATTTTAAAGTGCTGTTTTTTATTTTTGAGTGCTCTTCAGAAAAGGTTATTTGAGATTGAGTTTAAGAGAGTTCTGGTATTTCATGGCCAATATAGAATAAGCATAATGGTAAACACGAATTGATAGTTTATAGACTGAAACATTGAAACAATAGCATAGCAATTTTATAACAAGGTTAACATTAGGGAAATGATATTATATGAATAATGTATCATCATTTACCATATGATCTAAGAAATTGAAACAGAAGAATTACAGACCTTGGCATTTCTTATTAGGGACAGGAATGGGCAAAGATAATCTGTTTTCAACAACAGAAACTTTTACAACTAAGAAAAGCAGTGCTAGTGACAACACATGTGCTTTAGAATGAAGTTGAGATTGGAAGCATCTAGGAATTAAATACACACACACACACACACACACACACACACACACACACACACACATAGACCCTCTGAGATTAACTTCAGGGTTGACAAGCACTACACTGTTCATCTCACCAAACCCTTTGCTTTACAGAAGAGGCCTGGAGAGTGACATTGCTAAAATCTGCAACTAGTCACGGCATCATCTCAATTAGATCATAGATATTCTAACCCTCCATAGATGTTCCTTGTCTATACCATATTGTCATCTTTAGTTCATTTTACTGTAAGTGACTCGATCCTGTGCTATATTCCTCTATAAAAGATCACTGACATTAAATACAATATTAACATGTTTAACAGTAACATCCATATCATTATTTACTGAACTTTGACAGCAGTCACTATGTTAAAAGTTTTACAAATGTTTTCAAATTTAATTTTATAACAATTTTTATTTATATATCTCTATATTGTTGATTTAAAAATAGATACATAGAAAGAGCTACAAAGTTTTTCAAGGTCACACAATTAAGAAGTAGTGGAACAGAGCATAGTGGCTCATACCTATAATCCCAGTGTTTCAGGAGGCTGATGCAGGAGGATCATGAGTTCAAAGCCAGTCTCAGCAAAAGCAAGGCACTAAGAAACTCAGTGAAAGCCTGTCTCTAGATAAAATACAAACATTTTATATAGGCAGTGTACATGTGAGGGTATGAGAGTTAAGCAATAGTGCAAACATGCAGATACCTATTAAATAATAAAAGTTGAAGGTGACCTTTGCAGCTAGAGGAGCTGAGGCATTCTAGAAAACATTAACTCAAAGCTTTGCCAACCAATTTGTGTAAAAAATATTATTTAATAAAATTCCCATTGTCTTTACTTAGGAAATACATACAAGATAATAGCTTCTAGAAATATACATACAAAAAATCATTATAGACTGACTTTCCTTTATTCCGCTTCTAATGAATGAATGAAACATTGAAAAGAGTTTTTGATATCAACCATCGGAGTTGAGCCTCCCCCAAATTTCTTGGTTATGGTGACTGCTGGTTTAACTCTTAAAGATACTTCATCCTACCCTGGGGATACAGTTCAGCTGGTAGAATGCTTGCCTCATAAGCATAAGGCCCTGGGTTCAATCCCCAGTACAACAAAAAACAACAAAAAGATATTTCATTTTCCTAACAGGATAACAGTTTTTTTATCTTTATTCTTTTTATAAAGGGATATTGGGGTGTTAATGATCTCTTAAATTAATCCACTGCCAAAATATAATAGGACCATCAAATCTATCCTGTCTGCTTACCCCTGCCTGACTTAATTCTGGAAATGATCTTCATGATTACAAATTCCTTGTATTCCTGAAGAGTGCCTTATATTTGTTTTTGATGTCCCTTTTGGGTTCAGCCTAGACTGTTGGTCCTTTAAGGAGAGTAACAGTATCTAGAGCATAGCAGGAATAAGGACAGAGAAAGGTTCTTCACCCAAGGACAGAAGCTGCTGATTAAAACACCAGTACCCTTGTTTAATTTCTCTGTGCCTTATTCTCCTCCTATCTATCTAAAATAGGGGTAATGTATTCTGTGCCAAAATCACAGCGTATTTGAAATTAAGTGAGAAAATAACCAACGAATCACTATACAAATTGTTAGATATATTTATATCTATTGAATGATTAAATATGTAAATTGCTTTTATAAGTACTTTGTCAGCTGGCCCTGACACAAACAAGGTGGAAACATGTATTATTAGCTAATAACTTGTAATTGGAAATTGAAATTGAAGGAGCTTTGAGAGCCAGTCACTGTGGTGCATACCTGTAATTCCAATAATTTTGGAGACTGAGGCAAAGGGATTACAAATTTGAGGCCAGCCTTAGCAATTTAAGAAGACTCTCAATTTAGCAAGACTATCTCAAAATTAAAAATCAAAAGAGGTGGGGATGTATATCAGTGTTAATATACCCCTGGATTCAATCCCTTGTACAAAAGAAAGCATAAAAAAAAGAGAAGGAAAAGCTGTGAGTACTCTAAAACTTACCCAGCCAAGTCTACCCCCTCACAACACTAAAGCAGGAACTTCTGAAACTTTAAAGGTAATTTCCAGTCAGTTTCTGCTTCTGCCCACCATGGCATCCTGTGCTTAACTAGATAAAGTAAAGGGTCACAGTCTTAACTCTGCTGAGAAATAATTAATAACAATGGCACTGAGTTTATAATCCAAAAAACTTGGATGAATGTATCCTAACAGAGGAAAAAAATTTTTTTTAAGCCACTGGGAAACTGTGGTGTATCTGTACGTTTATTATGGTAAAGTAAATTTAGTACACTTTCCTACACTTGTAAGAACTTTTCTTATAAACATAACTGTTGCCAATGAGTTCCTCCCTTGGTGAATTTCTTATCCTAAAAGTATGCCTGCTGCATCACTTTTTCAAATGCCCAGCATTAGATCAATCATTTTACTAGACATTGCTTAAGATTTCCTTTAATAGAGGAATTCTATCTACACAATTAAACTTTTTTATAATTAACCTCATATTTCTAGGTGTTTATGATGAGAGAGATTCAATAACTCAGCTATATTCTAGAATAAAATGTAAAGCCAAAGCTATTTTAAAATAAAATATGATACTTCAAAGAAATTTGGCAGGATTTTCAGAGGGACCTGGGCCACTGATCTTTTTTGGGTGCTAAAACTTCATGGCAGAAGTGGTAGAGGTGACGTGAAGAGCTTTTCCACTGGATACGTATGGATGGGATATTCTCTTTGCCACCTTGCTCATATTGAGCATTCTATTTTAATCTAATATTTCCTTTGTTAAGTATCACTGAACCCAGTCATTTTTGGTGGATTTTTCAAGGGTGATTTTGTATGTGTCTCTTTCATACAACAGGTACTCTTGGGAAGTCTGTGGTTATACCATACAATAGATAAAAATAAGGACTACAACATTACCGAGTTACATTCTAATACATGGAGCTTCTGTTCTACTTTATATAATTAAAGTTCTTCAGAGAGTAACATTTTGTATTATAGACATGTTTTTGCATGTGAATTTATTGGACGATTTTCTCTAATAATACTATCCATTGGAGTTAACTGCACTTGACATTAACAAGTTCTTTCTATCCATCACTTAAAACATCATCTCCTACTAGCAGCGAGTTAGAATTCTTCTTAATATTAAGTTATCATCTTCCTATACAAAGATCTACAAATTTGAAATTTAGTCTTGATGTAGCCATTATTTCCTAAATATGTCATTTCAATTGTATACATTTCTAAATATCAAATATTTCTGCTTATTTCATATTAATGGGGGAAACAACAAAAACAAACTACATTTTTAATCTTTACCAGGGTTGTTTGAATCTTTGAAATTTAAGGTCTTAACAATTTAACTTGAGTTCTCATTGTCTCAAGAATGTCACATAGTCTTTTGCTAAGTGGATTAATCCATTTTATGCTACTAATACAGAAATATAATGACTGGATAATTTATAAAAAGTAGTGGTTTGTCTCATGATTCTGGAGATAAGGAAGTCCTAGATCATGGCACCTATACCTGGCCAGGATCATCCCTTGGCAGAAGGTGGGAATACAGGAAAATGCACAAGACAGAAGAATATTGGGCTAAACTTATCCTTTTTATCAAGAACTCTCTCCTGCAACCACTAATTAATCCACTCATGATGGCAGAGTGTTCGTGGCCTGATCTTGGAGGTCTCCTCGACACTGTTAGAATGGCAATTAAGTTTCATCATGAGTTTTGAAGGAGATATTCAATCATAGCAACAAGTATCATTAGTTTTACAATGATTTGTCATGTTAATAAGCTACATTGAAATTTAGGTAAGAGGAAAGATCAAAAAAATCACATCAAAAATTTACACATTCCAGATTAATGGTCTACAGAATCTCTCTAGTCTACTTGTATTCTCTAAAATAAGCCCTGATGCCATCATTATATGTAAAATAATGTGTCCAAATTATCATAGAGATTGACTTCCTTCCCCCTTAGTATGGATGCTGATATGAATCCAAGTTTACTCAAAAGATGGTTTCAAGAGATGAAAGTTCTTGTATTTTCTACTGAAGTGCAGTGGCTTTGGAATCATCTCTCTTGGCACCCCCCAAAAACATAATCACTGACCTTGAATGAATGATGGAGACATACATTTTTAGGTTGCCTATTCTTGATTTATAGGCATGGCTGTTCTGAACAGTGAGGAAAAATGATTCTTGCTATTTTTGATTATTTCTTCATCATTCATATTTTATATTCTGCATCTGCCCTGAGGCTATGTTCATGATACATTTTTATAAACTGGAAAAAATACATGAGAATATATGAAAAATAATTTGATTTCTTGCTGTTATATTTCTTCTCTTTTAGTCAAAATAACAATAATTACCACAATAGTCACAAATAATGTAAACCATATCAACTATTTTTTAAATTTTGCTAAAACTTTGGTAAGCCAGCTAGAAATACTTGTTTTTCAATAACTATTTTTGTTGTTGTTGAAAATATTTTCATAGGCCTGGAGAAGGGAAGTCAGTACAGTTTCCAAGTATCAGCCATGACGGTCAATGGCACTGGACCACCTTCCAACTGGCATACAGCGGAGACCCCAGAGAATGACCTAGATGGTAAGACTTTTCACCAATCATTCACACTCTGATTTTGGTATTCTTCTGGTGTCTGTTGTTCTCTGACTTACATTAAAACTGAGACTTGAAGATAAGTGAGAATTAGGTATGAAAAAGTGTGCATTAGAAATTGAAGATGAGGAGTGCAGAATAAGATCAATGCAGCTTTCCCTTAGAAAAGTAATGAACTACAACTTGGGGGACATTTATTCAGATGCAAACAAAACAAAGTCCAAAATACAAATTTAGGAATAGAGTCTTCAACAGTGCCAAGAAGGAGTAGCATTTAATATGCATTAATTATAATCCTCAAAATAGATGACTTTTCCCCTGGTATAATTTGAAATGAGATATTTTCCGTTTATTTTACTTTAAGTAATTGACCAGAAACATTTTCTTCAGAAGAATTGCTCTGCTTTCTGACAGTAATCAGGAAATAAAATTATATTAGTTACCTTGTCTTCCTTTTTCTTATCATGCACCTGAAAAACATCAGGGTGTGTTTTTTAACTTGCTTATGATATCATCATATTTGACATTGACTTCTTGACAGAAAGGAAAACCAACTTTATTTGCTTAATTGAGAGTTGTCTTGAGGCATTCATGAATGAGATATTAAAGTTCATATAAAATTCACATACCAATAAATAAAATATGAGTAGAAGGTTTAAAATTAGTAGATGAGAAATTGCTCCTGAAATTAAAAACATCATGTCTAGGTAAAATTTAAGAGAAATGAATAAAGGGAGAAATGGAAGCAATTCTAAGTAATAAAATACAAATAAACTACCTAGAATTTGAGGTAACAATTTATGCAAATGAGAGGTGCTTGAAAGAGAAGTAGGTTAAGATCAGTGTACTTAAGTCTAGGTGATTAAAACCAGGACCAAGAAAAATTTAGATTGAAAAAAAAACATACATGTTAGAAATATCATGACAAGATGACTGACTAAATACCGGATATTGAAATTATCTTATTCTTTTTTTTTATAGTTCTTTTTTTTTTATTGGTTGTTCACAACATTACAAAGCTCTTGACATATCATACTTCGAACAATAGTTTCAAGTGAGTTATGAACTCCCATTTTTACCCCAAATACAGATTGCAGAATCACATAGGTTACACATTCACATTTTTACATAATGCCATACTAGTGACTGATGTATTCTGCTACCTTTCCTATCCTCTACTATCCCCCTCCCCCCAATCTTCTCTTTCTATCCCATCTACTGTAATTCATTTCTCTCCTTATTTTTCTTCCAATTCCCCTCACAACCTCTTTTATGTAGTTTTTTATAACCATGAGGGTCTCTTTCCATTTCCATGCAATTCCACTTTTCTCTCTCTTTCCCTCCCATCTCGTGCCTCTGTTTAATGTCAATCTTTTCTTCCTGCTCTTCCTCCCTACTCTATTCTTAGTTGCTCTCATTATATCAAAGAAGACATTTGGTATTTGTTTTTTAGGGATTGGCTAGCTTCACTGAGCATAATCTGCTCTAATGCCATCCATTTCCCTGCAAATTCCATGATTTTGTCATTTTTAAGTGCTGCGTAATACTCCATAGTGTATAAATGCCACATTTTTTTAATCCATTCATCCATTGAAGGGCATCTGGGTTGGTTCCACAGTCTAGCTATTGTGAATTGTGCTGCTGTGAACATCGATGTGGCAGTATCCCTGTAGTACGCTCTTTTAAGGTCTTCAGGGAATAGACCAAGAAGGGCAATAACTGGGTCAAATGGTGGTTCCATTCCTAGCTTTCCCAGGAATCTCCATACTGCTTTCCAAATTGGCCGAACCAATTTGCAGTCCCACCAGCAATGTATAAGAGTACCCTTTTCCCCACATCCTCGCCAGCACTTGTTATTATTTGACTTCATAATGGCTGCCAATCTTACTGGAGTGAGATGGTATCTTAGGGTAGTTTTGATTTGCATTTCTCAGACTGCTAGAGATGGTGAGCATTTTTTCATGTATCTGTTGATTGATTGTATGTCCTCCTCTGAGAAGTGTCTGTTCAGGTCCTTGGCCCATTTGTTGATTGGGTTATTTGTTGTCTTATTGTCTAATTTATTGAGTTCTTTGTAAACTCTGGATATTAAGGCTCTATCTGAAGTGTGGGGGGTAAAAATTTGTTCGCATGATGTAGGCTCCCGATTTACTTCTCTTATTGTTTCTCTTGCTGTGAAAAAACTTTTTAGTTTAAGTAAGTCCCATTTGTTGATTCTTGCTATTAACTCTTGTGCTATGGGTGTCCTGTTAAGGAATTTGGAGCCTGATCCCACAATATGTAGATCGTAGCCAACTTTTTCTTCTATCATACGCAAAGTACAGCATCCCTTTATGTTCAAAACATTAGAAAAACTAGGGATAACAGGAACTTACCTTGATATTGTAAAAGCTATTTACGCTAAGCCCCAGGCTAGCATCATTCTGAATGGAGAAAAATTGAAGGCATTCCCCTTAAAATCAGGAACAAGACAGGGATGCCCTCTATCACCACTTCTATTCAATATAGTTCTCGAAACACTGGCCAGAGCAATTAGACAAACGAAAGAAATTAAAGGCATAAAAATTGGAAAGGAAGAACTTAAATTATCACTATTTGCAGATGACATGATTCTATACCTAGAAGACCCAAAATGGTCTACAAAAAAACTACTAGAACTAATAAATGAATTCAGCAAAGTGGCAGGATATAAAATCAACACGCACAAATCAAAGGCATTTTTGTATATCAGCAACAAAACCTCTGAAATGGAAATAAGGAAAACCACTCCATTCACAATATCCTCAAAAAAAATAAAATACTTGGGAATCAACCTAACAAAAGAGGTGAAAGATTTATACAGTGAAAACTACAGATCCCTAAAAAGAGAAGTAGAAGAAGATCTTAGAAGATGGAAAGATATACCCTGTTCATGGATAGGCAGAACTAACATCATCAAAATGGCGATATTACCAAAAGTCCTCTATAGGTTTAATGCAATGCCAATCAAAATTCCAATAGCATTGCTTGTAGAAATAGATAAAGCAATCATGAAATTCATATGGAAAAATAAAAGACCCAGAATAGCAAAAGCAATTCTAAGCAGGAAGTGTGAATCAGGTGGTATAGCAATACCAGATTTCAAACTGTACTACAGAGCAATAGTAACAAAAACAGCATGGTACTGGTACCAAAACAGGCGGGTAGACCAATGGTACAGAATAGAGGATACAGAGACTAATCCACAAAACTACAACTATCTTATATTCGATAAAGGGGCTAAAAGCATGCAATGGAGGAAGGATAGCATTTTCAACAAATGGTGTTGGGAAAACTGGAAATCCATATGCAACAAAATGAAACTGAATCCCCTCCTCTCACCATGCACAAAAATTAGCTCAAAATGGATCAAGGACCTTGAAATTATCTTATTCTTTAATTTATGGACCTAAAATTGTTCAAGTAAATATGAAGAATAAAGATTCTATGTCTCAGCTGGGCACAGAAACGCAGGCCTGTAATCCCAGAGGCTTGAGAGGCTGAGGCAAGAAGATAGGGAGTTCGAAACCACCCTCAACAAGGGCAAGGGTCTAAGAAGCTCAGTGAGACCCTATCTCTAAATAAAATGCAAAATAGGGCTGGGGATGTGCCTCTGTGGTTGAGTGCCCCTGAGTTCAATGCCTGGTACCAAAATAAATAAATAAATAAATAAATAGAGATTCTATGCCCCATGGGGTGTGGTGGCACACACCTGTAACCCTGGAAAATCAGGAGGCTGAGGCAGGAAGATCACAAATTTAAGGTCAACCTGGCCAATTTAGTGAGACCCAGGCTCAAAATAAAAAATAAGGACTGGGGATATAGTTCAGTAGTAGAGTGCTCCTGGGTTTAATCCCTAGGGGGACAGACACACACACACACACACACACACACACACAAACACACAAATAATTTTAAAAAGATTCTATGCCCCTTCTTTTTTCCTCACTCTTTATTTTTTTATTAGTTGCTCAAAAAATACAATGATCTTGACATATCATACATTTGATTCAAATAGGGTATGAATTCTCATTTTTCCACGTTTACAGATTGCAGGATCACATTGGTTATACATCGATGTGTTATCTTCCTCTTTCTTTCTCATTCTTTTTCTTATTCTACTTCTTCCATTATCCTTTCTCAAGTTTTTCTGTCCCTTCTTGGACTCCTTTTTGTGCACTCTCCTCCGTATTTCCTATCTTCTCTTTTTAAATAACACAATGTCATTCATGATTACAGGTTTAGTTTTATTAAAGAAAAACTATGGTGGCGGTAAATCAACAGATTCTGTCTTGACATTCACAGTCGTAATGATCATTGCCATATGATAGCATATTAATTCAAAGAATATTTACAGAAAAGTTACCAGGCAATGTGCTTAACTTGAAGGATACAGTAAGAAATTGAAAAGACATTTTCCTTCTCTCATGGAGCTTAGAGTGTAACAAAGACAGACATTTTAGTAAAATCGTAGGAAATTGCATTGTTATGGTTTAAAACTGGTTGGATGTTTATACTATCTTATGCTTGAACATAGATTGGATGGATCGATGGATTGATGGATGGGCTGATGGATGGGCAGATAGATAGACAGATGGATAGATGCATATCTATATAGGTATCTAGATAGACAAGTGAATGGATGGATGGATGGACAGATAGATATAGAAAAATAAATATAAAGAGGAAGGTGAACAAGCAGACATATAGAAGACTTGCATTAAAACTAAGACTTGAACATAAGTGAGATTTAGCTATTCAAAAGTGTGCATTAGAAATTGAGGATGAGGAGCACAGAATAAGATTAATGCAAGTTTGCAATCAAAAGAGACAATGGATCTTAGGAAACTGCAAAAAAAATTCATCAAGGCAGAAACAGAAAAATGGCATATGATGAGGTTTGTAAGACAGGGAGGTTCTAAACCTGGCAATAGCAAATTAAAGATTTTAAACATTGTCTGAAGTATGCTTTGAAAGCATAACTAGTTTGTACTACACAAGTCATTAATTTTTTTAAATATATCAATTTAATTAAGATTGCATTTTGGAGAGATTACTGTGAGGCATAAAGATGTACTAGAAGTAGGGAAACATGAGCAACCCAATCAGAACAACCCTATGGGTAATATGGGATTTGCAGAAAAATAACTTGAGGCTTAGAGAGGTTAACTTGTCTTAGGTTACATAGTTGACCCAAAGTCCCACTTCACCAAGTTCACATCCTTCACTAACAGGGTAGGGAGTGTTCATCAGTGCTTTTGTTTCTTCAAATATTTCTAGTTGAAAATCTATATGTGTCAGGCATTATTTCAAGTTCTAGGGGGAAAGCAAATAAATAAAGTTGTTATTCTCAAGGAGTACACATCTTATTGATACAGAGATAAGTAGTGGTAAATATATCTAAAGAAAAATAAAGTTTGTAGAAGCAATAGAAAGGATTAGGGAGTAGTGTTCATTTACTAGATTGAGAATATCTCTCTGATTAGAAAAATTACAGCCCAGGCATTAAGAAAGTGGCTGTGATGGGGTAGCAGCCATGCTAATAGGTCAGTCAAGAGTCTTCTGGCCAGAAGAAACAAGAACAGATGCTCTGAGTCTGGAGCCCCACTGATACTTGAGGTATGGCAAGGAAACCAATGAAATCAGACCTGAAATCATGAGAGGTGCTCTGTCTTATACAACAAGCTAGACACGTACTTCATTTTTCTTCTCACTTGAGAAATAATGTTCGAGTTTTATATAGTTGTGTTTTATCCTCTCATCTACCCTTATGGAGCATATTATTATTGGTTTTACATTAAAAAGAGGAACTTAAGCTAAGGAAATTTCACTAACTTGATCAACTGAAGCTGGTCCTGCTGACTCAGCTCTGTGAATTGGGATTCAGTGCAGTGTAAAAGCAAAGTCTCTGCGGATCCCTTACAACTGACCTGGTGTATAGCGACAGTGATCTAAAGCAAGAGATTCTAAAGAATGAGGTCACATCATTTACCCAAACCTGGAGAGCTGTATCTCTTCCTGGAAGGAGTGAAAATAAATGGAGCTGAGGTGCTGAAGGTCCTATAAAATATCCAGAATGAATGGGACTCAGCACTTGAGTTATGTGCTCTTTCTCCTGACTCTGCGTCACAGTCTAAGTAGAACCAAAATATAAAACCTCAACTTCTTAAAGGGTCCCTGCCAACTTCCCTTTAACGCCATGCTTTTTCATGTCTGTGCATTCTGTGCATCATGCAGTTCCTACGCCTGCTTTAATCAAGAGTCTCTTAGTAGGACTGAGACGTAATGTAGTGATGAACGGTTCTTTGGATCTATTTGAACTTTCCCATGCCACATTCCTCCTTTTTCCTTATTTGAATATTGATGCAGTTATCATGAAATCCAGTTAAGAACTTGAAGAATGCTGACTTGTGGGGAGTTCCAACATGAAAAAGATAAGAGCTCTAGAGAAGCATAGACAGCTGTTTGCTGCAGTGACAGAAACAGACTTGGTAGGAACAAGTAGTACTTGAGCATTCTGTCCAGGAGGGTGTCATGGAGGAGTGTCTGATAGCAGGCAGACATTCTTTGAAACAAATGCCTTTAGCAATATTCTTTCTGCCACTACTGGTTTTGAATGCATCCTTCCTTATCCAATTGTTACTCCTTTACCCGCTGATTATCTCAATACGTTTCAAATATTGCCTCTCTTCATTATCTTCACTTGGATGAAAATTGCTAAGACAATTCCCACATACACATTAACAATCTGAAGATAAAGGGTAAATAAAAACAGGAAGCTAGTGGAGTTGATACTTCTTGCAAATGATACCATTAGAAATGAAGATTTGAGATTGTTCCTGCTCAAACATAATGGAAATTAACAGCCCTTTCAAAACATTTAACTATGAAAGTGAGGAATGTAATTGTTTAACTTGCTTTGTAAAGCAGTGTTTCACTTGCTACAAGAAATTAGTAGCAGTGATCCTAAAGCCTTCTCAATTTATTGACTGATGATTGCATTCCACAAAGATACTTTCCTAAAATGACTTTGATGCCCTTCCTTTCTTCTGATTTTCTTTGAAATTCAAATATCAAAAAGTAAAACTCTTGATCTGGGGATGTAGCTCAGTGGAAGAGTGCTTACCTAGCATGAGAAAGAACCTAGGTTCAATTATCAGCACCACAAAAAGTTTTAATTTCCTTTTTTAATTTTAAAATGTTTTTAAAAATATGATAGGAATTAATCTATGGGTTAATGGACAATCACAGTAGTAGTCACTCTTAGCTCCAAAAGAATATTCAGACTGAGTATGTGTATGTATATGTGTGTATGTGTGAATGTGTGTGAGGAAGAGAGAAGCTTTGTTAAAAATTATTTTTCATTTAATTTTAACTTATTCATATAAATATCTAAATATTGAATAACATATAAATGATCTCCACCAAAGTCTTCATAGCTAATGTTTGGAAGCTTTGAATTCTAATGGTTTCAAAATCAGAAACTTCCAAAATAACCAGGGGGTGACAAGCAACTTGTGAAGGTTGATACAGCGGGAGCCGCTTTATTGTAGGACAGCAGAGGTATTTATACCTAACTCATTATACACAGCTTGTTTCAATTAACATCATCTAGATATATCAATTAGTCATTAAGGAATCCTCATCATCTTAATAATTACACACAGCTTAACTTAATTAACATCATCTAGATACAGCAGTCAGTCATTAAGGAATCCCCATCATCTTAATGGCTCGCTGGCGTTACTTCTCAAACCACTCCTCCTGGCAAAGTGCCAGGCACCACCTTGACTTGTCTGTGGCCCTCAACAACATAGAATTGCTTTGATTTCCTTTAATGGATAAGGAGGATGGATTCATTTTTAAATCAATGTGAAATTGTGGTGGTGGGGTGGTGATGCTCAGAGGTTGTTTTACTGAAGAAGAAATCCGTGTTGAGGAAAACTACAAGAATAGCTCTCCCTGCTGACCTCTGAGTGTGTCTACTCATAATTCTGTAACTGAGTCCTGAGAGCCACCCAAACAAGGTAGCACTATTTACAGATGCTAAAGGCACCCCACCTTGTCCCTTCTTTGACTTTAGTTGTTCCATTTGCCTTCTCTGCTTGGTGTAAGCATGCAAAAATAAACACTAACATGGAGAAACACACCAATTCCTTATGGATGGCCCTTTGAATTGGTATGTTTTGTTAAAGTAATTATAAAACCAAACTAAACTGTTTGCTCAAGGTTCCCTGGAAAGTGCATTGCTATTACTGACAGCTGTGAAGTTTTAAAGTACTTATTTTGTGCCTCAAAATTTCAGCTTAAGAAAAATACAAGATCATTAGATTTCCCCAAGGTCTAATATAAAATTCTTGCATAAGGAAATAAGAGAATTTGTGATAAAGTTCAATAAAGGTATCCTCTAGGAAATTGAGCCTGGGGATGGGTTTGTATTGCCTTTTTTTTTCATTATTAAGTGAACAGGTGGAAATTGGTTATACACCATCAATAACAAAGTGATTTAAAATTAAACCTCTACCCTAAACTGGAGTAGCTTGGGTAGCAAAGATCTGTATGCAAAGACTTCTGTAAGCACAACAATGACACAGCAAACACTTGTGAAGGTAGGAGCAGCTCCAGTGTCCTGCCCCGGGGAAAAAGGTAACTAGCTAGGCTATCCTGACCCACTAATATGGAGATGGGGGTCACTCCACATGCATCTCCCTGGAGAAGTGAAGCACAAAGGCAGTCCTGGCATGAAGCATGCTACTTAGAACAGGGATCTGAGAAGCACACATGGAAGCTTATTTTCAGAATAATGATAAAATCTAAGTTGATGAGACCACCCAGAAAGAAGGAATATTGCATATCCAAACTTCCATATTTACTTAAAAATAGTCTCCAAAAATGAATAATTTTAAGCAGAAGAGTGAGAACTCAGAAGAATATAAATTTGGGACTAATAATTGAAAGAAAAAAGAAAACTCAAGGACTAAAGTAGAGTTATAAAGTGAAATAACTTTATAATAACTATATAAAGTAGAGTTATATAGTGAAATAACTTCCTTTCCACGTTCAAATGCTAATCTCAGAACGCGTCCCCCTCTGAACGTGTTACCTTACCTGGCAAAAGAGACTTTGGAGATGCAACTGAGTTATGGGTCTCTAGATGGGGAGATTATCCTGGATGGTTTAGACAGACCCAGTGTAATCACAAGTGTCCTGAGATGAGGAAGGCAGAAGGTACTGGTGTCAGAAAGAGATATGACAACAAAGATAAGTCGGAGTGATGCAGGAGGGGGTCAGCTTGTAGAAACTTGAAAAGACAAGGAAAGTTCCCTAGAGCTCCATCAAGGAGTGCAACCTGGATGGCACCTGCATTTCAGCTCCCTGTGGCCGAACTTCTAACCCCTAGAAATGTAAAATAATAAATGTGTGTAGTCTTAAGCCTTAGGTTTATGGTAATTTAAGCCACTAAGTGTAGCAGCAATAGAGAAACTAGTGCAGTTACCTGCAAAACAGCAATTTAATGTTGTTCAAGTCATTGGCAAAGATAAATATGCTTGTACCAAATGTTTGCATAACATAAGGTAAATTGGCGGGTTTGTGATTTATTTTACTTTTATATTAGCATCATTTTGAAGCCAAAAGGTATAAAAGAAGAAAGCCTAGACATGAAACAGAAAAATAGGTCAAAAAAAGAGAAGAAATAAAGAGGCTTAAAAATCTGAAATTCCACATAATCTGAATATTTAAAGGAAGTTGAACAAAAATCAAAGATAATCAGCATATTCTATTATACTGGTATTTACCTAATTGATACCTAAAATGAATAAATAAATAAAAACCTCAATTTTCTGAGTTGATAGAAAGTAAACATATTGAAATTTCATATTCATTAAGTATTACTTTTTAATAATATAAAATCTATATATTTAATCAATGTATCTTTGCAATTAACACTTCAAGATAAATTGATCATGTAATCTAATAGGAAGGATCTATTTCAAAATTATAACAATGCCTGAGTGGCATAACTGATTCCTTTTTTTAATGTAAATTATATATATATATATATATATTTATTTATTTATTTATACTTTTTATATGATAGCACAATGCATTACAATTCTTAATACATGTATAGAGCACAATTGTTCATATCTCTGGTTGTAAACAGTATATTCACACCAATTTGTGTCTTCATACATATACTTTGGACCATTAAGTATTACTTTAAAAAAAAATCTTCCAAATAAATATATTCCAAATCATTGGAGAAACTTTTAAAAACACAACTCTGTATAGCAAAATGCAGTAAATAAAAACAACTGGAAAGGAAAAGCTAAAATGCACCTAAATGAGAGAAATTCTAAAATCGAACAAAACTGAATTTACCTATTTTTAAAAGAGACTTTTAGGTCTTGTTAAAAACAAAATTACCAATATAATTTTTAATACATTTTTAGTTCTTCATGGGCCTTTATTTTATTTATTTACTTATATGTGGTGTTGAGAATAGAACCCAGTGCCTCAGACATACAAGGAAAGTGCTCTCCCACTGAGCCACAACTCCAGCCCATCAATATAATTTTAAGGCAAAGAGAAAACATTATTAGGCAAGTGAAAATAGACAAAGAAAATTTCAGATTAATAAAGTGACTAATTAATAATAAAAATAGATACATAAATACATGCATACAAAATGAAATAGATGAATAGGTGATATTGATGATACTATGTAATAAAGATGCAAGTAATAAAGTATCAAATGTCAAAAATGTAGCACGTCAAGGATACAAAATATGTAAATAAGATAGTTTACCAAAAACAATCCAACAGGACAAGATTAATTTGAGAATGAATCCTTTGAATGCTTAGAACAAAATAAAAACATGAACATGAAAAATTATAGCCATTGACTTATGTCATTAAAATAAAAAGTACTCAGTGTGTTTTATAGCACACTAAACATAGTTGAAGACAAAATATAATAAACACAAAGATAGGTCTAAAGAAATGGTGCAGATCACAGCAAAGAATGACAGAGGAATGTGGGGGAAAGGAGATATTGGAAAACAAAGGCATAACACAAAAATATTTAATATGCATCATTCATAATTCCAAAAGAAAGCAGAGAACTGAGGAGAGAGGGTTTCTGAAGAGATAAGCAGTGAGAATTCTTCAAAATTGATGAAATTTGAATTGTTAGATTCAAGAGCAGTGTTCTACCTTTGATACTGGGTACTACCAAAAATAAAGACAAGGAAAAGAAAGCATTTTAAAAATGACCTTGACACCATATTACTTATTCACACACAATTAAAGTGATGAAAACTTACTAGCAACAATTATACCAGAGAACAATAAAATAGCTTCAAAGTACAGATAAAAATTAAAACCACTCTAGAATTTTACATTCAACTAAAATAATTATTCAAGGAAAAAGAGACACAGAAACACATTTTACATTAAAAAAATAATAAATGTTTAACATAACCATGTTTTGGTAAAGAATGTTAAGTACCTTTTTTTTAAAAAAAAAAAAAAGAAGAAGAAGAAGAAAACAGACTGAATATTAAAGAAAACCATAAGCACCCGGGCACAGTAGTGCATACCTATAATCCCAGCGGCTTGTGAGGCTGAGGCAGGAGGATCACAAATTCAAAACCAGTCTTAGCAATTTAGTGAGGCCCTAAGCAACCTAGTGAGATCCTGTCTCAAAATTAAAAATTAAAAAAGCTAAGTGCCTTTGGGTTTTATCCTTGGTACAAAAAGAAAAAGAAAGAAAGAAAATAGAAAGAAAGGGAGGAAGCAGGGAGGGATAGAGGAAGGGAGAGAGGGATAAAGAATGGAAAATGATAAGCAAAATAATGTCCCCTACAAGCACATCAAAAACTATAATATAAAAAACAATATTTGGAAGGGTAAAAAGAATGGATGCATATGAGTTGGTAAGAAGACCAGAGAGATTTGAGGGTTTTGCGCTGTTCTTGTGAAAAGTAGAAATATAATTCACTTTAGATTTTAAGATGAGAGGGAAAAGTTAAAATCATAGCAGAGCATGTCACCCAGGAGAGGAGAAAAAAAGCAATGTGGGGAAGGAGAACTTTCAGCCGGTTCAAATGACATCATCCAAAAAGAAAAATAACAATTTGTAACTAAAAAAATAAAATAAAATAAAAATTAAATAATAAAATGGCGGAAAAAAATCCTGTTATGATAAGACCATTAAATGGGTTAACATTACTAGTTTAAGTACAGATAATTGTTTGGGATTTTAAAGGCATGCATAACAATTGTGTTTATAATTGGCACACCTAAAATATTAATAGATGGGAAATTTGAACATAAAGATAAGGGGAAAATATCAAACATCCCCCCAAAAAAGGAAATGTAGGGTTTTGTTGTTGTTGTTTTGTTTTGTAGTTTTTGTTTTTGTCTCTGGTACTGGGGACTGAATCCAGGGGAGTTTAACCACTGAACCACATCCCCAGACTTTTGCTGTTGTTATTGTTCTAATTAGTTATACATGGCAGTAGAATGCACTTTGACACTTCATATCTAAATGGAGTATAACTTCTCTTTCTTCTGGTTGTACATGATGCAAGATCACACCAGTGGTGTAGTATATTTCTATATAAGGCAATAAAGTTTGTTTCATTCTACTATCTTTCCTATCTCCATACCCCCTCTCTTCCCTTCACTCCCCTGTGCCTAATCCCAAAGTTTATTTTTTATTTTGAGATAGGATCTTGATAAGTTGCTGAGTCTGGTTTCGAACTTGTTATCCTTCTGTCTCAGCTTTCTTAGCCACTGGGATCACAGGAGTGCTCCACCACTCCCAGCTAAGTTTTTCATTAGTAATTTTCTTAAGACTAAAAACATCTTTAAGGATAGAGGATCATAACACAATGATAAAAGTATTATGTTACAGCAATATATACATTGTAGAAATATGTGGCAATTATAAACATAGGGCTTTTATTATACACATTTGTACTATTTAAGAAAACTTTGACAGTTATTTATAGATAAGCCAGCTAGCTCACTGTAACATCTGAATACTCTGATCATTTCAGAAGCAGAAAATATACACCTTAGCCATTAGAAAATACAGACCAAAGTCTCACTGCCAGATATTATCAGATTATCATTTTTTATACCTAAAATTCATATTCTCTAAGTTTGTCTTTATACACACCTATAAATATGTTCATACATACATGAAACATATTTAATAAATAGATAAATATGTTTATTTGAAATAATATATGCTACATGCTACTTTTCAAACTTAGTTTTTTAATTGTTTTTCTTTTTGCTGATCATGAACTTACCTAATATTCTGATCATAATAGAATTTCCTCAGGTATCCCAAAATTATACTTAACAAATCATTTTTACAAACTGGAATGCAATCCAGAACAACACATTGCATGTAGTTTTTATAGCTCTCAAATCTCTTAATCTACCACAATCACTTTATCCTACTCTAACTTATTGGAAGGTCTGAATTTCTGTCCTCTAGAATGTCCTAGATTATCCAAACCTTTGGTTTGATTTAGTTATTTCTTGTGGTGTCATTTAAATTACTAGCCTGTTTAACTATTTAATTTCTATATTTTCATAAGTTGCAAATAATATAAAAATTCTAGTGTCATATTCAGAAATTTTAATACTCCTTTCTCCTTAGTTGGGGAAAAAAATGAAAGGATACAGAAGATTAATCTGACATTTATATACACACAATTAAAACATCAAGTTTTTCTCAAGCATCCAAGGGATATTTTATGCTTGATTATAAAGAAATGGGTTTTAAAGCTCTTGAATCACAGTAAACATATCTATTGATTGCAATATAATTAAACTAGCAATCAATAGTAATATGATAGTCAATATGTTTGGAATTGTAAAAACATACTTGCAAGTAACAGACTGGTCCAAGAAAAAAATCATATTAAATCTAGAGTAGAATTTTAGAGTCCAGTATATAGGCAGCCTGGTTTACTGTTTTACCTATTAGGTTAAAAATACTGGGTGTTTTTTTTAAAATGGACTGTTATTTTTAACAAATATAGAAGTTGTATTTGTTGGTATAATTTTGGTAAAATTCTATGTGAAAGTCAAAGACAAATCCTCGAAATAAAAGTAAAAATTCAGAATTAGGGAAGGGAGTGGGGATGACACCAGTCGCCAAAATAAGATTTTCTTCTGTCAACTTAGCTTGATGTCAATATGGGATTTGGTGTGTAAACACCATGTCTTGAAAGAATTTTTTTTCTTGTAGACCTTTGGTAACAGCCATTTGTGACAATATGGGCTGTTCCTTGACAAGCTTGGGGAATCAATGGTACAGCAACTATGCCATCATATAATTGAAGAACTCAGCCCCTTAGTGTGATTCAATGGATTCAATGGAAAATAGGAGGCAATGCCCTAACTAATTTTTAGAAGCAATTTTAAATCTGCTTCAATTCTTGGGCAAATGGCATTTAGGATCTCTGAACTATAATGAACAAAGGATGGTACAGATTTGTACAAATGTCAAAGTTTCAAGTACTTTCCTTGGCCACGGGAAACTTTCTGTTTGTTCATAGAATGTCCCTTATGACTTGCTTGGGTGAACTGATCACTTCTTATGTAATTAAAAACAGTTATATATAATATGTGTGTGTGTGTGTGTGTGTGTGTGTGTGTTCTGACGTCCTAATGACTAGACTTGAATACTGATCTACTCACTGTGTAATGTTGAGGAAATGACTTTACCTCAACCCTGAGGAATAGCAAGAGTAGAGCCAGCTTAGTGATTTCTCCTAAGAATTGACTGTGAGAGTGGCAACAGGGCACTTAGCAGTTCTGTTTTTGTTGCTGGTTTTGACAAATTAGATCTCACACTTTGACTGCAGTTCTCTCTGAGAGCTATATAAAATACTCAGAGTCTGAGAACAGTACGAAAGGAAACACTTTTACTGTTGGACTCATGAAGCTTCTCCTTGTTCATGACTATACAGGGAATAGATGTTTTCATTTCTGATACAAATGAGGGCATGTATTTAGTACATCTTAAAAGTTCATCATCTAATTAAGGAATAATTGTGAAGGATATCTCAAAATTCTATCAATAGATGCAAGAGGGCATGTTGTAAAATTAGTCATCATCAATTTTTTAAAAAATTCATATTAATATAGGAATATAAATGAGTTTTCAAAATGTTAACAGTTTTTTTCAAGAAATTAAGAGCAATTATTATGTTAAATAGTGAAATACTAAATGCATTTTATTTTGGATTCAAACAGGCCTGAGAAGATTCCTACCATTTCTGTTATTCATAAGAGCATAGTAGTTTTGGTTAAAAAAAAAAAGAAACAAATAAATCACAGTATTGTATTATAAAAGGAAAGAAATATTATTTAACACATGATATGGTAGCACATGCAGAAATTCCAAGAACTACAAAACTACTAGAACTTATTAAAAAATTTAATAATGTCATAATCTTCAAGATACATATACAAAAGTGTTGCTTTTTATAGTAATAATATTTTAATCATCAAAAAAGAACTGCACTATAGGCAATATAAAATATAACAGCTGAGACCAAATTGAACAAGATATAAACAAATGTATATGTAGAAAAACATTACAATTTATTTAAAAAATATGAAATAAATTGTGAACAAATAGATATGTTTGTTGCTGGATGGTAAATATGAATATCATGTCAATGTGAGTTCTTCTAAAAGTAATGATTAGTTGAATATAATTTCAATCAGAGGCAACTTCATAAGAAAGAATAATGTAGAAGAATTCCAAGAAATTTTTAAAAAGTATAATTAACATTTTCTATAAAGCTTGATAGAAAATCAATGTAGTACTGTCTGGCAGAGGAATACATAATTAAATCAGTATAACAGAACATAGAAGGCAGAAACTTGGTATATTTGAAAAATAAATAGAAAAACAAGTTGACCACTTAGCAGATTTTTCATTAAAGGGGGTTGTGGCTATGGTCAGCAGCTTTGTTAAAATGCAAAATGCTGTTATTGTTTTGTTTTGTTTTTTCCTCTTACATCAAACAAATTGATAATTGTTGGTTCCAGTGATGGATTTGGAAGGCCAATGAGGATCACGTGACTCCTTCTTATGTAATTAAAATATAGGAAGGCCATCAGGGCTTGTAAAGAATTTTTTCATTGCTCCTTTCTTTCGGTATTTTCAAACACAACAGAGATATAGGGCTTGGACCTAAAACCTCTCATACAGTTGGAAGCTGGGAGCTGATCTCTCAGGAGCACTTTCTCTTTCACTGATTGTGTTTTCCACTTTGGAATGGTTCCAGTATCCACAGGCCACCCAAGTTGGAAGCCACCTTGCCATTCTCCTTCTCCAGTTCACACTTTCCAGTACCCATGCAATCACCGAGGTCTGCGATTCTGCCTCATTCGTGGGTATGGAATCCATCCTTTCTGCTCCAAGCCCACCACCATGCCTCCTATCAGGCTGCCTTCACTTGTCACCTGAAAGTACCTTTGTGCCTAGTTTCTTGGTACTGGTTTTCTCCCCTGCTCTCTAGACTCCATACTTCCAAGGTGACTTTTCATAGCCAGATCTGCTGATGTCCTTTCACTGCTCAAACTGTTCTCCATCTGGCCAAGTTGCAGCATCAAGTCTGCTGCTTCCTCACGTCTGCCTATCTGCATTACCACCCAGGTGCCCTTCCTCAGCTGCATTGAGTCTCAAGTTTTTGGATTCCTTGTGCACTCTACCAGAGTCTCCATGTCTTCTCACATATTTCAAACCTACTTTTCCTTTAAAACTCAATGATGTTTTATTTCTAGAAGCTTTTGCTTGTCTGAGTTTTATTCAGAAATCTTTCATCTAAGTCCTCATAGACCTTTTGGAACATGTCATCATAATATCCATCACACTTCTCAGTAGACTAGTGGCAAAGACCATGCTCATCTTGAAGTCCTCAGTACTTTGCACAGTTTCTGATACATAGTAGATGCTCAATTATTAGTAAGTGCAGGGTGATCATGTAGATGTTCATAGCTGGATATTTGTGTGAAATGCATACAACACATGCAGTTTGATTCTCCATTGATTTCCATTCTGAGTGTCAAAAAGATCATAGATAAATGATGGCAAGACATATTCATGGCTCTGTGTTATAATTTTTTTCTTGAATATATGAATGCATCTCCTTTTCCTTAGGTGAGAAATTTAAAATAAAGTCCTAGTTTTCTAGGAAGTATCTTGATTCTGTATTTTATTCATAATGGTGCTTTTGTTTGTTCTAGAGAAAATTAAACTAATATGTATGTTGTTTTGAGAATTGAGGTTTGAATACACTTGGAGGAGGATAAGCCTGAATAACTCATTTAATACATTATTTGACAAAGACTAAGACTCCCACACCCTCAATTTAGTATTGGGTCTGTAGTTGAATTACTAAAGATCTGGAATTTTTTGAATATAAAGTAGTTAATCAAATGCATCATGAAATAAACAGATTCGAGCGAGTTTTAGGATATCCAGATCTGTTGTCACTGGACCCTAAAATAAGACAAGCCTCTCTGACCCTGATAGGCTTCTGTTTGCACAGCAGCTTCTAGAAAGCCACATCATGCGAGTTTGTTTTAACAGGTTTAGGTCCTTACACTACTTTAAGAACTCAGGAGGTTCTGAAATCCATTCACACTTCATTGCATGTTTTAATGAATTCTGGTTAATATGCCAAACTGCTACCCTACAGGTATTTTAACTTTCTAGAGGTTCCTGTCAAATCAAGAACCGTGTTCCTCCTATGTCAAGGAGGGGGCTGAATTTACCCTGTTAAGCATCTGGAATTTGGATTCTGTAGTTTTTCTAAGGAGAAAATCACAGAAAGCAAGAATCTTGACTTTTTGAAATTAAACTTGGGTCAATACATTAAGGGTCTCTTCCCTAAAGTACATCAAGGGTCTCTTACCTGGCTTTTTCTTTTTTATCCCAATGAGTCACCATCAGTGTGAACCATAGCCATTATGTAGATGTGGATTCCACAGAATGATTTCAAGATGAGGTCTGATTGTTTACTGGTCCCAAGGAAACAACTGGATGTCAGCATCTTCTGTTGTCACTGGGAGTCGCATGTCATGGGCAGAAATTGGAGGACATGGGAGGAAAGAGATTCCTTATCCCTAGATGTACTAGTTTGATTGACTTAGATCTAGGAGACACATTTTTGCAGAATTGTTACTCATTGCCATATTAAAGGAGTAAACTTGTCAAAACTCCTGTTAAACTATTGACTACCCTTCCAGTCCCCTGAATTCCTAGGTGTTTTTCTTTTTCAATTTTAGAAGCAATGATAAAGTAAAATTAGACAAATGGAAGTAGCTAAAAGTAAAGTGAAAAAAATTAAATATCACTTGTTAACCTAAAATAGTTCAGATTGAAGGAAAACATATTAAAAGTAAATAAAAGAAGATAAAAATTAATGATGAAAAGTAAAAACTTAATTCATATAAAATTTATAGAATATCTACGAGTGCAGACTCCACTAGAAATGAAATAACATCCATTAAAAATGCTGTGTATGACCATGCATACTAGGTATCATAAATTGTAACTGTTGCTATTACTAAGAACAGGAATGAAAACTTAGGATTCACAGTGTTTAATGGTGAAAACAAATAAGAAAACGTTAGTAAGAAGAAATAGAAAGACATTTTAAAGTTCAATATCAAAATGAATAATGAAGATTGAGGAGAGGGTTTGACGATAGAGGAGCAAGATGAGGAAATTTTAAAAACAATGGAGCTGATTTGTATCATGATCTTGTCACAATGGTGGGTATGTGCCTGTGTACCTCTGAGTGAATTTAGCTGCATGTAAATTTTCAAAGATATTGAAATGTTAATACTAAGAAAACGGTAGGAATAGAATGGTTCATAAATGCAAGGTAGAGTTTGCTAGTGAATAGAAAGGGTCATCCACTACAATAAGTAAACAAATGGCAAGATTTATGGAGTTAGCAGCCTAAAGAGCTGATGCCCACTGGTGAGAACAGATCCTGCCAAAAGGAATGGGCACATTGGTACCAGACCTGCCCTCACAAACAGAGTCTGAGTGTATCAATTGCCTTATGTGATTGGCTGCTGGAGACCAGAATAAAACCCTAACAAAATGACCCACAAAATGCAGTAACTAAGTGGAGAGCAAATATGTGAGTGTTTTTCAAAAAAACCTACATCCTGCCACCACTTGGCAGTGCCATGCCTCACAGATGGTACATAGCACTTTGTTTTCATTAGCAAGAGCCAACAGAGTCCAATCTTTTTAACCACCAGGAGGGAAAAATAAACTTCCCTAACTATGTATTTATCTTGTTTCATGCCTAAATTGTTCCTTCCCTCCTTTAAAATTTTTATTTTAATGGATACAGTTATACAAAGTTTTGTTAAGTATATGTGCATATGTATACATGTACATAGAGTAATATATGTGTATATAAACATATGTAATTGTAAGTATTACATGCATGTACATATATAATGACATATATAATTATACATATAAAATGACAGCTCTACATAATGACAATAGTGTTGAACCTTATAAAACACATAGATTTTATTCCCATATTTTTGAGCATTTTATAGGAACTGGTGTTAGAAAGAGTGATGAAATAACCACATTAAAGAAGTTGTACACTAATTGGCAATACATCCTGAGAAAAGCAAAACAGGGCAGCAGTTCAGGAGGGATGAGGCCAGGGTTCTAATTTTAAATAGGGTAATCAGGAGAGGCTGTGATGGAAAATTAAATAACGAAAACCTAGAGGAGTAAGAGTGGTAACTGTAGCTGGAGGAGAGATTGCCAGGCAGGAGGCCCAGTAAGTGCAGATGCCCTGTGGCCAGCATAAGCTTGCCATTTTTGAAGAACAGTGAAGTGTTTGGTGAGGAGCAGAGGGCTAGAGTGAGGTAATGAAAGGAAGGGAAATAGGAGGGTCGGAGAGGGAAGTGAGCAGAGGCCTGGATCACAGGTGGCCTTTCAGGCCATTGTAAAGAACCTGTCCTTACAACATGGTAACACTTTGGGGGTTTCTAAACAGAGCCATAGCATGTTATTTGTATTTTGTTGATTTGCACACATGGATTAACTGGGTTTGTATGCATTTATCTTAAATGTCATCCAGAAGCTGGTGGCTTCCACATCTGTATTTCTAAGCATGATCTTTTCACCAAGCCCCAGGCTTACATATCCCACTCCCTGCCTGATGTCACCAACTGAACATGACCCAGAAAAACTTGTCTGTTCTCCTCATCAAGATGAGGATGCTCCAGTTGCCCAAGGCAGAGGCCTACGAATTGTGACTGGGTCTCCTTTTCCCATGCAGCTCACAGTCTACACCCCCAAAGTCCTATCTGTCCACTTTACCTCATCTTCCCACAGCCACCCAGGCAAGTTCAACTGCACCATCCACAAATGTTCACCAGATATTATTCTAAGTACAAAGAGAAGATCTTGGGTGATCTTTCCTGACCAGAGTGGGGGAGTAAGATGGGATCTCATAATGCCTTCAACCCATCTCTCTAACTTAAGCCTTCATACTTTCCTTGGCTTGACTTGCTCACAGTAACTTGGTTACTGACTTTTCACTCTCTTTCTCCCACCATCCCTTCCCTGATAGATTTTTTAAATTGTGTTCATGAAGACAACATAATTCGCCATCTTAATCATTTTTAGCTGTATGTAAATAATCATTTATTCCTGTGGCATTAAGTACAATCACATTGTTATGTGACCATCACCATCATCCATCCCCAGAACTCTCCATCTGGCACAGCTGAAATGTTGCACCCATTAAACAATCACTTCCCATTGCCCCCCCCAGCCCTTGGCACCCACCATTCTACTGAGTGTCTTTGTGAATTCAACAACTCAGGTGCATTATATAAGTATAATCATACAGCTTTTGTCCTTCTGTCTCTGCTTTATTTCAGTTAACATCCTTAAGACTCACCCATATTTCAGCATGTGTCAAAAATCTATTCCTTTTCAAGACTGAATGGTAACCAATTGTATGAATAGGCCGCAGTGTTTTGTTTTGTTGTTATTGTTGTTTTATGGACACTTGGGATATTTTTCACCTTTTGGCAATTGTAAAAGGTGCTGCTATGAATGTGGTTTTGCAATTAGTTGTTTGAGTTTTTGCTTTCAATTTCTTTGTGTTTATATTCAGAAGGAGAATTGTAAGATCCTATGGTGATTCTGTTTTAGATTTTTTTGAAGAGACTACTCTTCATAGGAGCAGTACCCTTTTACATCCCCAGCAGCTGACTCCGGACTGTTTCTGTTTTCCTTTGTACCTTCTGTGTCCCAGGCATTGTGACCTTCACTGATTTCTGAAAACACCAAAGTTGTTCTTAGGATAGGGCCTACACATAAGCTGTTCCCTTTGCTTTAAATCTGCCCACCATATTTATAAGGCTGACTCTATCTGGTCATTAGCCTTGAACTCTACCAGGGGACCTTCCTTGCTTACTCAATTATTGTCTCTTCAGCATATCTTATCAAGAGCTCATCTTATTTATTTATTTATTTGTTTGTTTGTTTGTTTGTTTATTTTTGTCTTCCTTCCCTCAACATCCAGAACTATGACTCATGTATTAGAGGTGCACAGTAATTGTTGAAATGTCACAAGGATAAATCTAATGAATTTGCTAGAGTACTACATCTGAATATTAATCACTAGTAGAAACCTGCAATCATCACTCAAAGAAAAGCATATGTCCTTTAAAATCAAAATAAGCCAAAGAGAGATTCCATAATTCCATAGCGTAATCACAGCTGTCAGCTGACTTCGTTATCTTGATCATTCAGACTACACTAAAAATTTGGTGCATCATTAACTTGGGTATTTCAGGCAAAATGTGCTTATGTTTGGTTTCAAATTATCTCAATAATTACCCCAATACTCCTCTATTTTATGTATGTAATCATTGTGCTAGAAATACTTGTAAAATCTTTCATGTAATTCTGAGTAGCAAATTCAAGTTTCAGATCCCAAATAAGGAGTACTCATGTCACTAACCATCCACAGGAAAATGTCTAAATTGATATTTTATAGTTCATTTTAGTAATAATCACTTTCATAACCTATAAAATCATCTGTGTCACAGAAAATTCACTCAGCATAAAAAAATTTTTATTTCTATATTTATATTGAGAACTCAGTAGGTAGGCATGAAGGGGCTGTTCTAGATTATGGGCCATCTCATGGCCTAGTTATTGATATAATGAGGCCATATATTATGGATGGCTTAGTTCTAATGTTGACTCAATGATTACTGTTCTCCTGGCCCTGTGACTTCATTAAGTGATAAGAGCCCATAAAATATTCAGATATAAGGACAACATATATTCTTATGTTCTAACATTCTTGTTTTAATTTGTTAAACTGGCTTTGATATTTGCATCTAGGGTTAAAACCATTTTTATGCATCAAAGAATATAGCAATGGCTCCTGTTCAAGAGCCTCGTGTTTTACTCATTTCCACGCTTTGCTTAGAATTCCAGTGGATGCAGTTCTGTGGATACTAACTTAGGTAACCTACAGAACTATTCTGTGGTTTGCAGAAATAAGGAGAAATGTTCATTGTTCAGAAACCATTTTTAATAGTTTCTTTTATCCCAAAAAAATGTTGAATATTTTCATTCAAACATTACACCTTCTTATTATTTTAGGAAGCCATAAATGCTCACAATCTGAGTAACATTTGGTTTCTTTTCTTAAGATTAAGCAGATTATCTTGTTCCAAAGGTTATTGCAAAACTTCAAATATGTTAAACAGAATTGATTGTAAAGCCCATTACATTTCAAGGACGCTGGAGAGACTGTGGAAATAGGGTTGGGAAGTATTAATCCATCCCTTTCATCTCTTTTATTACTTTTACTTAGGGTTTATAGTGGGAAATACTTCACAAACATTGTGTTGCTGCCATAAAGGTTTATACCCATGTTTGGAGACATAATTTTTTATGATGCCCTTGCATATTATATCACAGGCTTCTTTAGGGCAAATAATAGCTTATCCCTTCCTGCTCACAAAGGGGCATCAAAGGAAAACAGAACCACCTTTAGAAAATTCTTTTGGCATAATAGCGTTAGAATATTTTTAAATACTGTTGTTACCCACTTTAAAAACTTTAACAAAACACATTTTTTTTTCCTTTCACCCCATAATCTGGAAGCCTGCATGTTGAATATGGATAAAGTTGGTGGAGGGAATTGTGTCAGCATATGCTACTATATCAGGAGAAAAATGTGCTGTAATATTCCCCTTAGTCATCAAGTTCCTTCACATAATTTACCATATGTTAACTTCAGACATTTTTGGTTGGGAAAGAAATAACGAATATAATAATTTGAATAAGATTCAAATTACTTATGTTTTTGAGTATCTATTAATTACCAGGAACTACATTAATCACTTCTAGGACCACTGAAGTTGGGGTGGCCTTATTCTTTTTTCCTACAAGACTTTTCTAACTTTCAAAGAGTCAGTTAAGTATCCCTTATGCCTATCAAATTATTTCTCAGAGTCTAATGATACCTTTTTACTTGCCAGTATTTCCCACTTGAATAGAAACTGTAATAGTGCCTGTCGGGTTCCCTTTCCTCTGTGTCCTCAATATCATGAGTACCTACCTTAGCCCAGAGAGAGAAGATGCTATATAAATGTTTACTAATGGAATAATGATCAGTGTTGAGAAAATGTATCATACACTTAGGACATGACCATAGAGAAGAATGACAAGGTAAAAGTCAGAATGTCAATTTAATATTATTATGATTAATATTCAACCTTTAACCCCTTTAAAGAAAATATGTATTAGGCTGGTATATACATTTTGTCCCTAGTAGCTACCTTCAGTTGAGAATTTAGGAACTATTCATAATCAGAGTATTTGGGGCATTATCTCAATATATCTTTCCAGCACCGTATGAAATAACCAACTTGATCTGCATTCTCCACCTGAGGAACTGAGCCTTAGAGAGGACAAGAAAGGTCTTACACTCTCATAGCTTGTGTCTAGTCAGACTTTGACTTTGCTTTTCATTACATCCTGAGCTTGAGCTTGGAGTCAGTCACTATGTTAGGATGCCAACCTAATTTGAAGGGAAACTCAGAGCAACTGAATAATTTCATGAGGACACACAGCTAATAAATGATAGATTATGGTATTAAAATAAATTTTCTCAGTTTCAAAGCCTGGGTGGTTTTGATCCAAGCCACAGTCTTCTTTCTTTTAATAATAATACATTTTTCACAGATATTGTCAACACCAAGTCAAATTATCATCCTAATCATGCTGAACAGATCATGGCCCTAAACTGTTTCAACTTACAATTTCTTAAGAAAGAAAGAGTACATTTATTTTTTGTTTTTAGTTAAATCAGAGTAAATATTGGGCCAGACAATTTTTCATATTTCATTTTCCTTTTTATAATTCTTACATATGCCTTGATTCCACTCTTTATTAATGATACCTAAGAAAGAAATGAACCAAGAGAAGAAACTTCTAGAATAAAGATACATGATGCTGCAGTGTCTGCAAAAGGAACACAGTATCCTCTTATGGCTAAAAATTTTGGTGACAGTCAAATTACAGGTGGAAATGTAGCACATGCTGAAAAACAGGAGGGCCTTGGGCAGGAAGGGATGCATTACTTGAAAACCTATGCAAGATGATATGGTCCTGCATAAATGGGAAGTTTTGCCATGCTACAGGCTGTATTCTGAGATGTGCTAACGAGGTCTCATTTTGAACCCTAGAGTCTCAAGTCCCTGACCAGCCAAGCTCACTCCATGTGAGGCCCCAGACCAACTGCATCATCATGAGTTGGACCCCTCCCTTGAACCCGAACATTGTGGTGCGGGGTTACATTATCGGGTATGGCGTCGGGAGTCCTTATGCGGAGACGGTGCGTGTGGACAGCAAGCAACGATACTATTCGATTGAGCGGTTAGGTAAGTAACTGGTTTTCATTCTACTAAGGAAAATGATTTATTTTAAATTGTTTTATTTATTGGAAAATTGCTATTTGGAATTATAACTTCAACATGTAGCAGTTAGTAGATGTTTAAACAACTCTTTCTCTACACACACACACACACACACACACACACACACACACACACAAACTCTTTCACAACCTTTCTGGAGTTTAAATTTGGGGAAATTGATCTAGAGAGATCTGTAATGGTGGGTGCCTTGGTGCCTACCCTTGTGTACATATCAGGATGCACAAAGTGATTTGGATAATTTTCCTTTTTCCAATGGTCAGTGGGGACTTCTAATCTTAATAGGTCTTATAAAAAAATCAAAAATGTATTGTTCTCACTAGGAAGATTTCTGTCAAGTTTTCTTTAACCTGGCATTATCTAATCACAGTACTTTCTTTTCCCTTCACATTCATAGATAAAGCTTTGAGGCTGACATTCTAACTATAAAACAACAAGATGAGAAAAGAAATTTTTATTCAAGACAGTCAATTGGAATTATCAAAACCCTTGTACATGTATTTCTGTTTCCTCCCCAGTTCAGATTCTCTTTCTGCAGTCAATCCTGCCTTCTTTTTTGAAAAGTGGAATGTAATGCTTCCCCTCTGATATTTCTGAATTCATGGAAAATTCGTTCATTCAAGAGAGGTCTATTGTGTGTGTAAAACCTTAAAACTGATTTAGATCAGATTTTCTATAGTGCTGTAAGAGACTATATCATTAGCAAAGGGACATAAAAGAAAAATACTTAAAATATCAGGATGCCAATAAGTTAAATAATTCTTACAATGTCAAAGGCAAGTTGATTCTACCTGTTGATTTAATGCCATAGTATCAGCAATGAATTACATTGACCCCACTGGAAATGCAACCTGATCAGGGGTGGGGGTGCTACTTATTTGCAGTGTGTCTCACAAACAGAACATTTGTGATGAGAAGCCCAATTTGAATTTGAATAGCTAAAATGCAGTCACAAGAAAAGATTTTCCCTTTGCCAGAGGAAAATTGCACTGACCCATTCTGTCTGTAATTGCTTCAAGCACTAATAAGAGAAGCACCTACTGAAACTCTCCACAATGTCAGTTTGGTTGGCATTTAGAAATAATATTCCCTCAGTCAATCCTGGAGTGCGAATGTAAGGGCAATCACAAAGCTCATATTTTATAGCCATCAAACCTATGTCAGGGGACTCTCACTTATCCATTATTCACAATACACCATCTCTGACAGTTCATCTTGATGCCACTCACCAGACAGAAAAGAGAGGTTACCCTGGCGGTGCATGGGCTCCCGGCAATGAGCATGAGTGTGGTGCAAATTCAGAAGGAATTCGTGAGGGAAAATGGAATCATTTCACCATGTCCTGTTGATAAGGATGCTTTTTGTTAAAAAGAAAGTCTATGGAGTCTCCAAATTTTGCAAGGTTTAAAAGTTAGTGAGATGAACCTCAGCAAAATTCCCTAAGTGCCTAACAAGAAAAAAAAGAAAAGACCCCCCCCCATTGTAATGTGTGTTAAGGAAGAGCCTGGGAGGGTGGCTCTGTGGCACTGTTTGCCTAATAGGTGTGAGGGCCTGGGTTCACTCCCCCAGCAATGGAAGGAAAAGGCAAATAGGACTCCAAAGGCAAATACAAAGATGTGATAAAACCTAAATCATCATTAATCATGGATTTTTACTTAAAATCCTATCTAGAAAGAAAAAATATATATATAATGCCTACACAACTTTAGTACTACCAGTTGATATGCTTTTAACAAAGTCCCAAATCTTCAAACAAAATATGAAAGAAAATGATTAGTGTGCTGTTATTGTTCATTGTTTAAGTATCCTAAGGTTATGCAAACAAATGTTTTGTTTTTCTATTTAGCCAGTGTATTTGTGAGACATAAGGTCTCATTTTTATAAAAATAAAAGATGTATTCTAGTCCACATTCAAACTCTGCAAAGAAAACACTCTTTTGTTTATTCTGTTGATCATTAAAATAGGCATAACACTTTTTATAGCATCTTTGTGAAAAGATACTGTAAAATAAAAATACATATATTTTTAATATTTAAAGTTTGAGAAATCCAAAGTTGTGTAGGCATTATATATAAGAAAACTTTTTTTTTTGTTTTAAGTACTGCACAACAGTTGTACAATTAAAACTGAATTAAGGAAAATTAAAATTGACCAAAGTATAAGGTCAGTTTCTTACCTTCAAGTATTATAATTGCATTTGAGATTATGCAGAACAATTTGTTTTAAAATTAACCCACAAATCACCTCTTCTTTTGGATGAAAGACCAGAATCTCTAAATAGCATTTTGTTTATCAGGAATAATAATTCACTGTTTAGATGGAAGACAAGTTACCTACTTCTGGTCTGGAAATGCAAGACCATTTTTAATAATAGCTAATATCACCTGATTTTTTAAAAAAATGATTTAGCTTAATTAACCAATGTTTCTACTATTATTTATAATTAGTCTATTGGCTTTTCACTCCTTTTAGTTCAAGAGCCCTCATACAAGGCTTGATGTACACATAGGATATAGATCCACATGCTCTGAATTTAGCACTATTTAGCAAAATTAATTTAAAGACAAATGATGTTTTAAGAAATTTATCTACATGTTGATCTCTTCCTCTATCATTCAAATTATCTATCTTTATATCTTTATAATTATGACTTATATAAAATAAACTGCATATTTAAATGAATTTTCAAGAGCTTAATTGATGTATAATAAACTATATTTTAAATTTTTCTTCTTTAATTTTTCTCGGTAATATTTTGTTTTTCAGTATAATGTTCTTGAATGCTTATTTATTTATTCATTAAAATACATACTTTTTAGAACTCTTTTAAACTCAATTGTTCCTGAAACTTATTTTCCAGGTGTTGATTGTTGGTGTAGGAGAATACAACAGATTTTGTAACATTAACCTTATATACTAACACCTGTTCAATTTACCTACTTTTTATTGGTTTTGTAGATTCTCTGAAAAACAAATGTACCTGGGAACCATTTTGTACTTAATTTCTGAGCTCTGTGCCTTTTCTTTCTCTTGTCTTACTATAGTGGTTAGGATATTCAGTAAAATGCCAAACAGAAGTGTTGGAATCAGGCATTTTTGCCTTATTTTGATCACAGGATGCAAAAATATAGTATTTGTACTGAAATCCCTTATTAGATACAGGTTCTTTGTACATGGTTTTTATTGCATTGAGGAAATTTTATACTCTTCCTAGCTTTCTTAAAATTTTGTTATAGATATTTTTAGAATTTCTATGAAATAATTTTTGATCTACTGAAGTGACCACATGATTTTTTTTATATTAGAATATGGTGAATTACACTGATTTTCAAAGGGTAACTAGCCTCGAGTTTCCCATGTAAATACTATGTGGTGATCATGCAATGTACTTTCCTTATATCATTTTGTGCTCATGCTCATGAAGTGATATTTGTCTACACTTTTCATGTAGTTTCTTAATGTCATATTGGCCTTATAAAAACAGTTGGACCAGGTTGCTCCTCTTCTATTAGTGAAAGTTTATTTAAAATTGATAGCCTTTATTCCTTGGATGTTCCATAGAATTTACTAGTGAAACAAACTGGACCAGAGGTTTTATTGTATTAAAAAAAAAAACCCTCTTTTGAAAATAGATTTCATTTCCTTGACAGACACCCTTTTAGATTTTGCATATATTCTTGTGGGTTTTTTAAGTTGAATTTTTCATGAAATTTGTTCACTTCATTTTGCTGGACTTAAGGTTATTTGAATCATTTATAATATCCATTTATTATCTATAGTGGTAACTGCTTTTTTCATTTCTGATATTGGTCAGTTGTGTTCCCTGGGGAAAAGTTTACCAAATTTGTGGATCTTGGTAAAGAAGATGACATAGATGATGATTACTAGTCATCTCCAAGGTCTCTGTTTCTTATTCTTTTCTCTCTTTTCTTGACTGTTTCCTTCCTGATATTTATTTTAGTTCTGCTTTGATCTTCTCTGGATTTCTTAAGGTGGAACTTTGTGATCACCTAAGGATCTTAGTGTTCCTCTGCTAGTTTACTTGCAGATTTTAGAGGACATTGTTTTGATAGACTAACAATTAATTTTTAAAAGCTTAATGTAAGCATTCAAGAAGGCAAATAAAAAATGGAATTGAATGGAATTTTTGATCTTCGTTAAGATTCATATTCCCCCCCCCTGTATAATGTTTGATATTTGAAAAGTGATTTGAGTTCTGGCCTAACATGATCTCAATGAAACTTGGGAATAAGAATCTTTTATTCCCTATATTATAGTGTCAGAGAGTGAACAGATATTAATGGTGGCGGTAGGTTGGTCTTTTAAGATAGACCTTCTCATCCCCATACTGTGAGGCTTTGTGCCTCAGTTTCCCATCTGTAAAACAGGATAGGATGTCTACCTTACAAAGTTTTAGGAGATTCAATTGAGACAATAAAAATAAAGCTATTTGTAATTTTTCTGAAGTTGAAAATACTTGATGCCTGTAATTGAGACATCTTTCCTATTTTGTACATTTTTTGTTCAGCAGATGGATAAAATGTAGTTATAATGAAGTTTCATAGTCTTTGGGTTGTGTGTGTGTGTGTGTGTGTGTGTGGTGTTCTAGTTTGTCTCCATATATATATTTTTTTACCTAAAACTGGACTATATTAAAAATAAAATTTTAAAAATGGTTGAGAGTTACAGAGTTTGGGACTCAGATAAGTCATCAAAGGCATGATGTTATATAAAGCCTACTTACTACAATTAATTAGTATAAATTTTAAAATCTAACCATGCAGTGACATTCAGTTCAGCATGAATTTTTAAAATGTGAACTAGTTTTAACTACAATAAGAGGCTGATTAGATAATCGTGAGCAGGAGAGTTAGATTCATTCAACACGAGCACTGGTTGCCCAGAGAGAGTGAGAGAGATGAGAAAAGGTCACTGGTGAGATCATTACTCAGAAGCTATCAGGAAGAATGGATTTTATCATTTATGATTTTTTTCTCAGGCTAGTGTCTTCTAAGCCTATAGGAATTTTCAAGCAGTCTTTAAGGACAGCTGCAGGGTGATGCATTAATAATACATACATTCTATTTGTAACTCTTTTCTCACTTTCTACTCTCAGAGGTCCAAAGCAGATGCATTGTCTTACACCTGGTGAATTTTTTAAGGCTGTTTGGAAAAAAAACCGTTACAAAAGATGAATAATATTATTGAACAAGAGCAGGAAAGATCTTACTTATCATTGAAGCAAAAATCTCTCCTTCTATTTAAAGAGAATCTTTGAATCTTTTTCTTCTCTCTTAAAAAAAACCTCTTTCTATATTTTGTCTTGTATTTTATAATCTGATTTATCATTCATAAAACCTAACTGATAAAGTAAAGGGCTATGTGGGTCATTTATCCTACAACATTAAATCTAAGCATTTAAAATTTTTTTTCCTCTGTCTTTTTATTTTATTGGATTGGAACAATCCAGATTTCATCCTTAATTGTTCTTGTCATTTGATATTTATAGAAAGATACTGAGTACATTTCTTCCAAACACAATACAAAACCAGCCTGTTTCTCCATTTTTTCCACAACATGTCAATTTTTTAAATGAGGAAAGACGAATAACTGAAGTCAAAGCTGGTTTTGTTGTTGTTGTTGTTGCTGTTTGTTTGGTACCAGGGATTTAACCAAAGGATGCTTAGCCACTGAGCCACATCATCAGCCCTCTTTATTTTTAAATTTTTTTTGATTATTTTTTGAGACAGGGCCTTGCTAAATAGCTTAGACTGGTTTCAATCTTTTGAATCTACTGCCTTAGACTCCTGAGCCACTGGGATTATAGGCATGTGCCATCACACCTATACTTTTTAAATGAAAACAAAATTCCAATATTATTTTAACACACCTAGATAATAATAAACACTGAAGACTTGGCTCTAAATGCGTAGAGAGAAGCCTGGGATCAAATTCAAATCTCACCAGGACTTGCTGCTAGAGTATACAACTGCAGGAAACTTATATTTCCTATATGTAAAAACAATGTGTTCCAGAAAAAAATAAAATCTTTTCTATTGTCCAAAAAAATTAAACAATCTAATGACAAAGCCCTAAAATTTTTAATTAACCACAAGTCATAGATTTGTGTATGAGTCCCAGAGCTAAATCATAATTGTATGACCACTGTTAACCCTTGAACTAGGTTCAGGACTTACTTGGAGTGAAAATAAAAAAACACATGTAACAGGGCAATTATACCTGTAGATTTATGGGTTTCTCCTTTTAATTCCATCAATTTCTTTCCCATATATTTTAAGGATCTGTTATCAGGTACATAATCATTTAGGATTCCTTTGTTCTGTTAATGAATTAACTACTTTATCATTTATGAAATATCCCTATTTATCACTGATAATATTCTTTACATTGAAATCTACATTTTCTATTCTTACCATATCTACTTTAGACTTTTTTTGTGTTAACATGATATATATTTCTATTATTTTGCTTTTAAATTATCTTCATATATAAAGTAGGTTTCTTGTAGGCAGCACACAGCTAGGTCTTTTTTCTTTTTCAATCCAATGCTAAAGCTGAATTTTAATTAAGGTAGTTAGACCATTTACATTTAGTACTACTGTAGACAGAATTTAGTTTTATTTACCTTTCTTCTATTTATATTATTCTTATATTTATTGTTCTTTCTGTTCCTTGAGAATTTTTTTCTTATCTTTCTGCCTTTTATTAATTGGAAAATTGAGTGTTTGTTTTTATTTTTCATCCTCTTTGGACTCATTAATTTTAACTGGTTTGCCTTCCTAAAATTTGTATTATGTATCTTGAATTTATCATGATTGACCATAGCAAAATATTACACTTCACAATACATTGTTATGATTTTTTATAAACAGATAAATATTTAAATATTTTTAAAAAAGAGAAATAAACTTTATATCCAACTAGACAGCTACTCTTTATGATTACTTTAGTGTTAATTCAGATTTTCAATTTGTTCTTCCTTTCTGAAGGACTTCTTTAATATTTCTTTTTAAGGCTGTTGTGTTTACGATTGACTTTTTGTTTATGTATGAAAATCATTTATTTTGCCTTTGTTTTTTTCAATAATTTTCATAAGGCATCGAATTAGAGCTTCACAATTTTTTTTTTCTTCAGTATTTAAAAGGATGTTCCTTAACTATTTTCTGTATTGTCTTCTTACTTTTTGGGGGTGTTATTTACTCTCTACCTCGAAGTTTTCTTGCTAGTGATTTTATACAACTTTATTTTGATGTCTTGCTATGGTCTTGTTTATGTTTCTCCTGTTTGGGGATTTATTGAGGTTCTTAGACTGTTGGTTTTAAAGAATTTATCACATTCAGGAAAGTCTTGCCCATTATCTCTTCAAATAATTTTCTTAATTCCCTCTCCCATACCTCTCAACTGGAGACTCCACTGTAGGTTTAAGATAGCTCACTGATTCTCGGTTCGGTTTTTTAGTCTTTTTTTCTTTGGGGGATTGTTTTTATTACTATGTCTTTAAAGTCATTGTTTTCTAAGGGACCAGTCAGATAGCAATCCCATCAGTGTTTTCCATGTTGCCATTGGGCCTTTTATCTGTGAGAGCCGATTTTATCTTTTGTCTTTTTGCTACCTTTTTGAATATATGAAAAATGATTATAGTTATACTGTTTAATGTTATCATCTACAAATTATCTTAATGGCATCATTTCCAGAACCATTTCTCTTTATTAATTTACATGCTCACTACAAATTGTTTTCTTTCTTCTTAATTTTGCAGGTCAACCAATTTTTGTAGACTTCCTAAACATTGTGTGTGTGTGTATGTGTATCTTTTTTAAATTTTTTTTTAAATTGTAGGTGGACACAATACTTTTATTTTATTTATTTATGTTTATGTGGTGCTGAGGATCAAACCCAGTGCCTCATGCATACTTGGCAAGGGCTCTGTCACTGAGCCACAACCTCAGCCCATGGGTGTGTCTTTTATCTCATTGGGTGCTAGAGATATTTGTGGTTTAAATATTCTTGAGATTTGTTCTGTGATGAAGTTAAATCACCCAGGAAAGCATGAACAATTCTGAGGCTTTCCTTTAATATTAGATGGTGGTATCTAATAAGGAGAAATACATCCGAACACTTTAAACAAATTCCCATGAGCTGTGGGTTTTTCCATCTGGCTGGTGGAAAACCACATACTCCAAGCCCTGAGTCAGAGTGCGGAAGAGTTTTACTTTGGGTACTGTTGGATGGTTCTTTCTCCAGCCATGAGGCATGTCCTCACACACAGGTACTGGTACATACTGCAGAGAAACCCAGCCATCCTCCAGAGCCCTCCTGTCTACTTATCTTCTCTCTGGTGCTCTTCTCCTTACCCTTTAGCTGCTTTGTTCATCTCAGACTTCCAGCATGTCCTTGATTAAGGGAGATGGCTGGGTTCCTTCTGGGTTTCTCTTTTCTCTGCCACAGTCTGGAAATCTCTCCAGGCAACAAAAGGGAAAATTGAAGGACTTGGACTCTACCTCTTCTCTCAGAGTCACTGAACTCATCCTCCTGATGTCCAATGTCTGAAAACTGTTATTTTATATATTCAGTCTTTTAAGTTTGATCCAGTCAAGAAGGATAAATCTATCCCTATTAATTCATTTTGACCATGAGTAGGAGCCCTTTAATAAGCAATTAAACAGTCATTTTATTATTTCAGTAGGCCAAAAATTTCAGATTTTTAAAGAATACCAAAGATGCCAAACTGCATTATATCTATTTCCTCATTTCTGTCACAAATCTCATCAAGAGTGAATCTTAACTGTCATATTGTATTTTTCGGGAGTAAATGTAACTTGAGTGCACTTAGAAATGGGTCTTTTTGCCTGTGGAGAAATGAACCTTTATAACTCCCAGAGAGCATTCCGAGTTCAGCGAATTCCATGTAAATTACAATGTTAAAGCTCAGCAGCCCCCCATCAAGAAAACCCCTTCATGCATGGAATATAAAAGTTTTGAGTTTATGACATGCAAGCATTTTAAATCAGAAAAATCAATGCACTTTAGCAGCCTCAAGAATAGTTGACATACATGAATAAAAAATGAATGAGCACCATAGAGAGGACATTAGATTATTTTGAAATGAAGTACATTATAGGTGTTGCTTAACAAAATTCTGCTTTGGATTTTTTGAGGCAGAGTGTAAGAAGAATTAAGGATAATGATTTTTGACCTAAACTCTGAAAAGCCTGATCCCAGAGATCCAATTGAAATAAGTTATTTAATAGTAAAGAATATAAATTGGGAGGGTAGATTTACTCCTTTCTTTATCCTTAAATACCTTTTCAGAACATTTATTTACAAGAATAGTGAGCACAAACCCCAGCTGTGTCTCAGACTGGGGGTCAGAATTTATCATTAGAAATTCATATAGTGCATGCTGTATAAGCCATTCTAAAAGAAAGACAATTTGCTTTCTTGCTATGATTTTGCAATTTTGTTATTTACACAGGAAATTCGTGTTTCTTCTTAAGTTCACATCAGTAATTTTGAGTGATATAATTTTATTCCTGCCTTTTGAATGTGTGAGTTATAAAATGAAGTTTTCTCTCATATCTGATCATTTATGCTTCTCATCTATGTTGCTTATAATTTCTCCCTGTAAATAATATTTCTTCAAAATTCCTGTGTTCTATACATATTGAGTGGAATATGATTTGAATAGAGCTAAAGTAATCTATGCCTTCCTGTTCTCTTAGCATTTCATAGTTGCTTGGAGATTCAGATTTGTGTATTTCAATGCTTTTATTTAACAGATGTAAATTCATTCAGTACCATATAATGTATTATCATCTTAGACACAGTTTTCTCTTCAAATATTCTTGGCCATTTAGTTAACGTTAGTCAAAACAAAAAAAATGGGTGAATTTTCCATGTTATAGGCATTTTCTTAATTAGAAAAAAAGGACATTTCTCAATGTAGAGTTGTGCAAGAAGACCTTGTTAGCACTGGCAAGCTGTGCCCAATACCTGGCCCTTCTTGTTAACTGATTTAATATCCAGAATGTCTCCAGGGGAAGCCCCTGATAAACTATTTGTTTCCATATCTATTTTATTTTTCCACATTTGTACTGGTACATTATACTTGCATTTAATGGTGGGATTTGTTGTTACCTATGGCTACCTGAAGAGAATTATCTTCTATGCCCTTGACTACATTGATCCTCAGTTCACTCTAGTGACCCAGAGTCTGCCTTCTAGATTTTGTGGCCCGTTTTCCTCACCATGCCCTTTCCTTTTCCTCTGTGGCTCCAAATATCAGTTATGCCCCACTTCAAAGACTGGATTTGTCTGCCATTTTAGTATTTTGAGGGTAGCATACATGGGGCAGAGAGTTTAGATCATTACCATTAATGTAGTGAAAAGGTTCCACTTTAAAAACATGGCAAATCATGCCATTAGATGGTTCATCTGAGAACTTTTTTTTGTTTTTTTAGGGATGGCATGAGTATATGTGGTTATGTATTTTAATAATCAAAATTTTATTGTATAAATACATAAAATAAGATACATACTAGTCATGAAACTGGTGCAGGTAACTTTGGTAGATTAAACACAACAATAGAAGGGAATCCATTACTTTTAGCATGTCTATTCCAGAACTTAGTAATCAGTTCACCAAGTAGTGTGTTCATTATATGAATGATTTGTGTATTTTATTTAATTAGCACAATCGTTCAGGGGGCTTTGGTTATTTACAGCCAAAATCTTAGAAAAGTATTTTAACCACACTTGGAAATATAATATGTTGTCTCAACTTTTAGTCACTCAATAGAAATGGTCTTTCCTAAACTAAGCATTTAATTTTCTATTCATTATTAGAAAAAAAGGTGTAGCTAAATAGTTTAGATACAGAAGATTATGCTATCAATTATTTAAAAAGTAGCCAGTTGTACTTTTACTGCTACCTTGTGTATTAATTGATGTAAAGAAGAAGGAAAGCCAGAACTACAACAAGGCATATTTTTATGCCCTGACAAATCATTGTGCTACTTCTTTTCATTAGGAGAGGTTAAATCTTTATATTGGTAGCATCTAGTATTACTGATAAGTCAGCCTTAGGAGCCAAAGTTCATTTTCTTCTATAAGTATTTATATGAAAGTCAACTTACCTTCTTAAGAATTAGTGAGAAGTAACATTTTGGACATTATTGATTTCTAAGATAAACTTCCTTAAAAGGTATAGTGGTTTGAATAGGAACGTTATGAAGACATGCTCAACTCTTGACCTACAGAATCCGTGAACCTGACCTTATTTTGAAAAATAAGTTGCACTTATGCTGAGAGATCTTGATGAGTTCATGTGGCTTTATCAGGTGGACTCTAATGTCCTCAGAAGAGGCACAGAGTGGTGAGATGCAGAAGAGGGAAGGTCATGTGAAGACAGAGTGGGAACTTGCAGCTATTTAGAGATCAGAAGCTGTAAAAGGCAGAAAGGGGTCTCACGTGGAGCCTCCAAGGAAAGAGTGACCCTGCTGGTGCCTTAATTTCAGATGTTAGGCTTTTAGAACTGTGAGGGAGCAATTTCTGTTGCTTAAGTTTCCATAACTTGTTGCAACAACCCTAGAATACCAATATAAAAGATGACTCTCCATCTTGGCTGTTTGCTTTTATTTTAAACTTCAAAACAACTCCTAAACTTCAAAACACATTTTCTAAACTATATATCATCTAATTATTATGACAGTATGAACAATATTTTAAAAGTAAAAAGTTTAAAAAGAGTCCCAAACCAGCATTTTTGAAGAAAGATATATCACTAGAGTGGCCAGGGATGATACTGAGAGATTTGGTAGTGAAATTAGATGAATAAGTTTGTGGTAGCTTTCGTACTCAACAGGAAAATCACCTGTTATCCATAGGAATTGTGTACTTCTGACTGATCCACTATGTCTCCTACATTCGTGTTAGAAGAGACGCATTACAAACTGAAAACTACTTTTGGATTCACCCACTTCTATCTTTTGTTTAATGCAGTAGGGGCTCTGTTTACCAGAAAGAAACAGAAAAGAAACTTGGGTGGAATTCTATGAATACTACACTCAGACTTTTCTTCTTGCTGAGAACAATGCATATTATAGCAAAGAAGTCAAATATTTTTAAAAATGTAGATCCAGGAATTTTATCAACAAGAGTAAAAATAAGCGACTTATCCTTATGGTAATTCATTTCACAAGTCTTGCACACCAATTAGTCATTTCTGAGCAGAAATCAGAAATACTGTAAAAGTATTGGACAAAATTCCTCTTACAGAGAGAGGTTATACATTTGGAACAGAAAGGTGACAATTTCCTTCTTATGCTTGACCCTGTTCCTACCAATGTCCTTTTCTAATAGGTTATCTCATGCTAGTGAATAATAATTCAATCCTCAACTGTTACTTTATTTTCAAGCCTCTTGTATTATTGCTGCAGCATTTTTTATTTATCTTGTATTAAAATTTTAGGGATTGATTTTGACCCCAGTTATGAGCTATGTAACTCTGTTGCATTGCATTCAGAAATTAAAAACATGAATAAATATAGTGTTGAATAAATGTATTTAAAGAATGTTTGGTAATGGGTAGTATTGCCATCTCTGAGCAATGATAAAATGTCCATTGTTTTCTCTTGACACTGTTGCTCGTCTGAATGGCAGAGGGAAGCAATTTGAAATTTCAGAATGCCTGTGCACACATTGCAAAGATTTTTCTCTTGTTGGTCAAGTTCCTTAGATTTGGTGTCCTGGTTTCCTCAATCTGTCAAATGAGCATAACAAGCTCTCCTGGTCTTCGAAAGAAGAAGTGTGGGAGGAGAAAGCAAATCCTGTCAGTGTGGTAGAGGATGAAGTTATTTTTGAAATGAGTATCATGTGTCTTCTGGAAACAAAATCTGGTTCTAAGTTTTTCAGAACTATTTTTTCTGGTTTCTCAATAGACTCTCATCATTAACATGTGGAACTTTTTTTAAAGTATGAAGACTGGAATTTTATTTTCTATGAACTAGATTGTATTATTAGACCTTAAGGAGAAAACAAGGGAAAAACCACACTCACTATGCTAATTTTGTTCAATAAAACAGGTAGACAATATTGCTTATATTGTCATATGATATGCACCTAGGAAAACTGTTTGATATGTGCATTACAAACAATAAAAGCTAGGCTGAAGGCATGACATCGATAATAAATGCCATTTATTGAGCATATACTATGTCCCAAGCTCTATATCTTTTATAAACATTGTCTTACTTGATCTTCACAATAATCATAAGAGGAGAGTGTTCTTACTGGTGCCATCTCAAGATGAGTTAATAAAAGTCACATAAAGTTAAAGTGGGGCTGGTCTCAAGTGACTTGTATAAAATCCCTTAGCTTGAGAGTGGTAGAGCAAGATCCAAATATTGACTCCATCCAAAGCGTAACTTCCTCACTGTGCTCTCTCTCACCAGTGTATGCACCTTTCATGTGTATTTTGTGAATGCCAAGTATAGCTATGTAAAATACCTAGCAAGTGGAGTCATCCCCTCTGAAGCTCTAGAGGAATTTTTATCAAGTCTAAGTCTTTTCTTCATAGATACTCATTTAGTAACTGAACAATTTCTCAGGGATCATTTTCTTTATTTTCATTAAAATTACAGAAGTTGAAAGTTACAGTATGCAGTATATTAACTAGTTTCAAAAGAGAGAGATACAAAGAAAGTTTTACCCACTCCTTTGAAAGTTTTAGGATAATACAAGAAATGTAATCATTATAATAGTTATAATGTAAATGTAATAGTTACAGTAGTTCTCGGTTATAGTCATAACCAAGAAGAATAAAATAGAAGATTTCTCAGTGAATAAACACGACTTCTTGCTTCTCTCTCCCTCTCTTTCTCTCTCATTCATATATATATATATATAACTTCCAGGGCAAGTTTCTCTATCCACTGTCCTTCATTTGTTTTGTCAACTTATATTCTAAATCTTAACTCTGAAGATTGTTCATAATCAAGAAATTACATAACTTCTATTAGATCTTAAAAACATACTTAATTTAGCAGTAATGACTGGTATGAAAACTGGTAAATGGAATGATTTGCTTTGTCTAAACACAAGTTGGTTCATTTCCAAGCCTAGACCTCCAATGCTTCCCTGAGAGTTTGCAGACTAGTTGCTGCTATTAATAAGATACATATTAGAAGTGCAAAGACTATAAGAACTTGTTCAAGATCATTAATATTTTAAAAATAGAACAGTATAAGTACTTAGATAAGTATGAGCTGATTAGATATAGTTATTGGAACATTGATATATGTTTAAGGTTTAGTGCTGTAAATGGCAATTCAATCAACTTGTATCAATTGCCAAAGAGGGTGTTGCTGCTTATGATTGAGTGGAAAGAAGACTAGACTTTGAGTCAAAGACTTAACTTGGAGATTCTGGCCCTTCTTATTATCTGAGAGAGCATTAGTACATAATAAAGTCTTCTTTCTCATCCATCATGTCCACACTGATTTATTGAGATTATTATAAAGATTAAAGAAGTAAAATGTATGTAATCACTTAGCTTAACTTTTAATAACATTTTTCTTCTTTATCTTTCATAATTAAAAAGAAATGATTCCTGTATTCGCAAGGAAATCTAATTCCAAAGTCATTGCTTGTAGACTTTACTACAAATGTAGACTTGACTCTGCCATAGCATTGATCCAGACAATGTTCCTGGATTTTCTCATTAAGGAAAAGTAGAAAATGAACAGAGAAAGAATCCTAAGGGCTTCTGCTACTAAATATGTCATAGAGCAAAATGCAAAGCAACTTGGAGAATTTAAATCTCCTAACCTTTGTGGACTATTTTCACATAATTAAAATATTTTTGTATTTTTCCCAATTTTCTCCTAACTCTTCTTTTTCATACATGCGGAAGTGCTGTCATAACTTCTCTTTTCCCCAAATCTCTCACTTACCAACTTAGTTCCCCACATGTTGTTTTTTTCTAACCTTCACATCTGTAAATATTAGACAGGTCTTTGAACGCTCTAAACTTGTTCTTCCTTCACAAACACCTAGCAAAATATGCAAACCCCCAAGAAAACAGAAAGCAAACTAATTCTGTAGAACCCCACCATGTTGTTTCTCACACTGAGGAAAATTTTGTTCTGCTGAACTTTCAGCGAAGTTTCTCTGAATCTCTCTTCAAAGATAAAGTAAAAGCAGCAAACTTTTCCTATGCTGCAGGAGCATTAATACTTAAACCCATGGATGACAGCCCAGTTGGTCCATTATCAGATTTAATGGTTTTGGAAAGAATCTGTTCAGAAATTGTTATGGCTGAGGGGTAAAGGATGAGACCAGGAAGGTGTGAGTGTTCTAGTATCGAGCATTGTTAAAACATCCATTAATCAAGTGTTAACCTTACTGTTTCTAATCATAAGCAAAAAAAATAAAATAAAATGTAGCACACTGGAAATGAGCCTTCTTGTTCGAATTATTCATTTGAGAATCAGTCAACCACAGACTTCCCTGACATCAAAAAGGCTGAGAGAAGAGTGGGTGATTGCTCAGGAAATTTATGAGACCAACATGAGTATTTTTCACATTCCACAAAAGAAATACAACAAATCCTTCGCTGACAAAGCTGTAGTCATTTGCAGATTTTATATTCCAACTTATGGAGGAAGAGCTTCTCTCAGGCAGATGGCTTGTTTTATCACAGGAACTTTCTTGCAGGAGAATCGCTTAGGAAAAAAAACTTCAAAGGGATCTGGGTTGAATTCTGACTCTCCAACCAAAAGCTGGTTTGACCTTGGCAAAGATAGTGTATCCTTTTGCATATAAAAGATTTACCTTTAAATCCCTTTATTTAGGTGGTCATATTTTCGTTCTGCCAGGTGTTATGGTAGGCATGGAGGGCTATTAAACAAAGAAAGAAAAGAAGAAAGAAAAATGGCCCCTACCTTCAGCTTATATAAGAATATTTCTCTCTCCCTGATAGTATTTCATAAAAAATATAGCATGTATTAACAGTTACCAATGTCCTGAAACATCTTCATTGTCCTCTGGGAAGAGCTTTCCATAGATGCTCTCTTCTGACTTCTTCCAACAGCAGTGACATTGGTGACAAAATCACCTGCCTGAGTTCTAACAAGACACAGACACCAAAATAAGGGGGTAAAGGCAAGTTCCACGGCCTTGCTGATAGCTGTCGACGTCTGTGTGACTAAGCATTGGCCAGGGCAGCTGAATCGATGTGACAGTGCAGTCCTCAGTCCTCGCCCCTCCCTGAACATAAGAGCCCATTGCACTCAGTCTTTCTCCCTTCTTGTGAGAGGGAGGATGACCAGGAGTTAGATCCCAAGATGGGAGCCACAGAGGCTGGCAAGGCCACAGGGCTAACTTTGGACCATGCACTCCAAAACTATGGCCTCTGTGCTATTTAATCTGCTGTGTTTTGGTGTTTGTTTATTATCAGAGCATTGTCTTTACACTAATGAATACAAGGTGTTTGTGACAAGCCCAGTGCACACTGTATTTGTCATCTTGAATTCTGGAATGGACAGGTGTGTTCAGATACATCATTGAAAAATATGATTTGATTGATCTTTGAAACTATCACTGCGTTATGTAAATACATCTCTCTAATTCTACTTGCCCACTTTCTTATTTGTACTTCGAGCCAAATTATCTTATAAGAATGCAATGTAGGATTAACTGTGCACACTCACACAGGAAAAGCAAAACAAAACTTTGTCCTGGTTCCAAGCCCTCTACACATAAGGAGTGCCCTCTAAAATAAAATTACTGAACAACAGTAACAGAAGATCCTATCTGTAGGATCTGAACCCCTTTTTTGTGTTTCTGCGATATTTTTTTAAAATTTATTTAGTGGTTAGGGCACACAGGTAGTTTTGATATTTAACAGTCGAGAAAGGTACTTACATAAATCCTACATATACTTTATTTCTAATTTTTAATGACAAAATATATAACATGACATAAAATTTAACATCTTCACCATTTTATGTGTAGAGTTCGATGTTGTTAAATACATTCTGAATGTTGGACGATCATCACTCCTATCAATCTCTAGGGCTCTTTTGCTTATAAAACTGAATCTCTACCTAAAAAATAATAACTGCCTCTGCCCCATCCCCACTCCTGGCAACCACCAACTACTTTCCATCTCTATAATTTTTAAAATTCCACTGGATTCTTTATTATCCTCTTTTTTAATTCTAATTTTAATGGACATATTATTGTTATAATTATGGTGTACAGTATGATAATCACATACATACATGCAATATGTAATGATCAAATCAGGGTAATTAGCACTTCCATATCCTAAAATATTATCATTTCTCTGTTGGAAGCCTTCAAAATCTTCTCCTGTAGTTATTTTGAGGAGTATAATCAATTCTCGTGGACAACAGTTACTGTACTGTGTTCTAATCATCAGACCTGCTTCCCCACCTCCAGTTGTATTTTCTAACCCTTTTTGTTGCATATGTGCCTTCATTATATTGATGTAGTTTCCTTCTGTTCTTTACTTATTGAATTTTTCCATCATGAAAGAATGTTGAATTTTGTCAAATACTCCTTATATGTCAATTGAAGTGGTTTGTGGTTGATTTTCTTCTGTTAGTGTGATGAACTACATTGATCAATTTCTATATGTTGAATTATTTTTGAATTTCAGGATTAAATCCCACCATCTCTGGTGTATAATCTTTTTAATATGTTTCAGCAAATTCAGTTTGCTAATATTTTGTTGAGAACTTTTTCATAATGTATATAAGTAATATCAAACCATAGTTTTCTTTACTTTTAGGATCTTTTTATGCCTTTGTATCAGTTTTTTTTTTTTTTTTTAATGTTGAAGAGGAATGGTATTAGTTCTGCAAACACTTGGTGGAATTTACTTAGGGAAACTGTCAGACCCAGGATGTTTCTTTATTGGGAAATATTTTAATACTAATCCCAATTTGTTTATTAGATCTAGTCAGATTTTCTATTTCTTTGAGTTTGAGTCTTCATAGGTTTTGTGTTTCTGAGAATTTGTCCGTTTCATCTAGGTCATCCAATCTCTTGATGTACAATTGTTCTTAGTGGCTCTTAAAATTCTTTGAGTTTTATAGACTCAGTGGTAATGTTCTTGTTTTCATTTCTCATTTTAGTAATCTGAGTCTTTTCTCAGCCAATCAAGATTGTCAATTGTGGGGCGAGGGATGTGGCTCAAGTGGTAGCGTGCTCGTCTGGCATGCGTGTGGCCCGGGTTCGATCCTCAGCACCACATACAAAGATGTTGTGTCCGCCAAAAACTAAAAAATAAATATTAAAATTAAAAAAAAGATTGTCAATTGTATTGATCTTTCAAACTTCTGACTTTGAGATTCATTGATTTTTCTCTTTGGGTTTTTTATTCTCTATTTCATTTATTTCTTATATAATTTCTGTCATTTTCTTTTTCTATTAACTTTAGGGTTAATTTGCTTTTATTTTTCTAGTTCCTTAAGTTATGAGCTTAGGCTGTTGACTTGATATCTCTCTTATTTTTAATGGAAGCATATATAGCTTCAGTTTTCTCTTAGCACTACTTTCTCTGTATCCCAGAAAATTTGGCATGTTGTGCTTCCATTTTCACATAACCTCCAATAGTTTCAAATTTTCTTGGTGATGTCTTTGTCCCTCAGTCCTTCAAGATAATGTTGAATTTTCACAAATTTGTAAATTTCCAGTTTAACTTCTGTTATTTGTTTCCCATTTCATCACATTGTGGTCAGAAAAGATATTTGATATAATTTAATTCTGTTAAAGTCTACTGAGACCTAGTTCGTGATTTAACGTCTGGTTCATTCTGGAGAGCATTCTGGTGCTCTGAGCAGATTGCATGTGCAGTTGTTGAGAAGTGATCTATGTACTATAGATCTAGTTGGTTATCAATTTATTTCTATTTCTTATTTTATGCTTAACCAACAGAAAAAAATTTACAGTGTAGAATTAACTCAGTGTTGTAAAATCTGAGTTGTTTTCATAGGCAGTTAAACATTCATTCTAATGATACTGCTGCTTACTGTCTTGAAAATCATTGTTGGGAAGACCTTATAGAAATTACAACATATCCTTTTGCATTCCTTTTCAGATGGAAAATTTTTATTGGTGAATTTAATTCAGTAAAATAACCAAGAGTAACTCAAGGACAAATCATAAAAATAAAATAAGCAACAAGCTGTAAATTGACAATTCTGATATAAAAGGAAGGAAGGAAGGAAGGAAGAAAGGAAGGAAGGACAGAAGAAAAGAAAAGGTCTAAGAATGAAATGGCAAAGTCATCTCCCTAATTGCAGTGTTTCAAGCTTTGCTCCTCCCTTAAATAATGTTCTCAAAATAGTTGAGAGCAAACACCAGAGACATCTCTGTTTTTATAAGTTATTCCAGGACCAGATTATCTTGTAAGAAGTATAATATCAGCTCATATTTTTCAAAGTTGTGGGGCTGGTGAGTATCAGAAGGACAAATCTTAATTAGTGATAATCACAGTTATATTTCCTTTTGTAATTCATAAAGTGAGAAAGGAACAATGATTTTCAGTGCTGGTCTATAGGCAAGGAAGGTGAAGGAAATGTATTTTTTGTTCACAGCTACAAACTAATATGATGATTTTCATAGGCTTTTAAAAGACAGAGATTTCGGGTGTAGCTCAGGGTTGGAGATCTTGCCTAGTATGCATTTGGCTCCGGGTTTAGTCCCAGAACTCAATCAATTAATTAATCAATTAAATAGTAGACATCAGTGAGAAAGTTTGGATCCTAAAAAACTAAGTGAACAAAACTTTAATAAATTTCATAATGAATAGAAGTGTATTCATTTGAATAGAAGTGTATTCAAAATATGCCATGATAATAAAACAAATACCACCTATTGAATGTCAACCTCGTCTCTACTTGTTTTAAAATATAGCAGTAATATATCTCTTAAACAGTGATAATCCAACTCACCCTTCCAGATTGAAGAAGAGAAACAAACATGGACCTTAGAGGAGTTAAGAACATTTCTCAAGTGTAGACATCTTTTAAATAGCTGAAAATTTATTCGTAACATAGGTGTGTCTAATCCCAGCCCCCATGGACTTTCCACTTCTGTAACCTCTCAGGGAGAAACCTGGAATTACTCTCTCCTTATGGGACATGACCTTAAAAGCTCTGTGATCCCCTCGTAAGCCAAGGGACTTCTGAATTCAGATTACTGAATCATATCCCTTTCTAGTTTTATAACTCATTTTAAGTTTCTGTGTCCAAATGTTCTCTGCTGGTTACATTTTTCTTTTCAGTCCCAACTAAACATCAGACTGAAGAAAATTTAGCCCTAGTAAAACATTTGTCCATCCACAACTGGATAAGTCATTTATTCCATTTGTCATATTTTAGGAAAATTTCCAAACATACAACTCTTGTTAAAATATAGGTCAGCTTAAGGCAGTCAGACACAAAATTCTCTATCAAAATCCAAATATGTGCCAGTAATGTTGTGTCTGTTTATTTTATCCAGATTCATAGTCTTTTGTGTTTTGATTGCCTGGTTTCCACATCTTGACAATATTTTTTACTACAAATTTTTCCTCAGGATCTATTGAGTGTTTCTACTAATGTTAATATTAAATTGCTTCCTGGCTCAATTAATGTAAAGTCCATCTCATTTTCTTTTAATTTTTTTTGTCCCTTTCCCAAGTGCTCTCACAAAATAAACCAAGCGGGTAACTAAGATACTAGTTATTTTCTTGAGAACTTAGGTCAGAGTTATACTTATGTATGACCGTGTGGCTTAATGCTATATTTTTCTTGTCATTTCTTATTAGTAGTTATTACTTTCACTAGGTCTTTAGTCTTATATAATTATTCCAATTCCATTTTGTCATGTTTTATTAAAGCACGAGGTTAAAAATGAGTTCACTTTTATAGCCACCTCAGAATTATCATTAATTTAATGTGCTTTTCCATTATTAACAAAGTTTTTTCCATCTAGTCATATTTTCAGAAGTATATTTTCTAACGAGCAAAAACTCCAAATTTTAGAGCACAAAACTGTAAACCATGAGTGCTTGAAAGTATCATCAGTTGAGGCAATCTTGTTGCCATGGGGATGAGAATAATTAGGATGTATATGTGAAATAAAATCAAATTTAAAGCCAATGGCAGTGTTTTTGTTTTTGTTTGTTTGTTTGTTATTTTCAAGTGCAACATCTGTATGCAGTCTATTAATCTTCAACCCACACTGTCAGATCATAGTGTGAATACATGAAGAAATGACTTCCCATTTGAAGAGAAATAGCATCAGGAACACCTCTCGTTGAATCTGCTTTATCTACCCTTGGTATTGTCCACAGGCCGTAGCAACTGGGGGGCACCATGGGATGGAGAGGCGAGCAGAGCTTCTACAGAGGTGTACTATGCAACCTGGAAGCCACTCTCCATCTGCGGCTCTCTCAATTAATAAAAAGTAAATGAAATGGAACAAAACAGCCCCTCCATCGTGCTACTCACATTCTAAGGGCACACAACCACTGTTGTGACCAGTGTCTACCACATTCGACATGCTGGATGTTTCTCTCATCTCAGCAAGTGGTAGGACAGTATTGTTTCATAGTACTCAGTGGGCTGCCTTCCATGGGACTTCATCTGAGAATAATGCAGAAAGCAGAAGCAATGGTACCTGAGGAAATGACAGCTGTGATTGCAAGAAAATACACAAATACGCATGAAGGCACACGTTCCTTGAGTTTGGTCTTGTTGTGTCATGAGTGATTGATAGCATTCTCATTAGCCAGTGAAAACAGGCAGTAAAGGAAACAGTTCAGTACACACAGGCATGTGCTCATGAGCGTGTGTGTGCATGCGCGCGTGCGTGCGCACACACACACGTGTACACACACACACACACACACACACACACACACACACACACACAGTCTAAGACACTTGTTGAGTGAAAAGACAAGACCCAAGTATAAAAATGATTGTCCCCAGAACATGTACTCATATATCGTGATGTGGGGGACATATCAAATGGTATTTATGTGATGTTGGTATATGTACTTACAAAGGGAAGTAATCTGGACTCTGCTTAAAGTGAGGCATTCCCCAAGTTATTTCTGTGTCGAGTCCTTGCATGTACTTGTGGAAGAGTGCAAACCTCTCGGGGCCTCCTGACCTTGCCATATTAATCCTTATCCTCCGGTGACGCACAGGCACACTACAAAGTAGGACGGCCTGCCTTTGAATCCAAGCACCACTGTTTAATGAACCCTGCAGCTTTCTCATCTCTGGAATGGGGACCATCGCTGTCTCACCTTGAGGTTCCCATGAGGACAAGTGGGGAAAGGCCTTGGAAGCTGGCATCTGGTGCAGCCTGTGCCCTGAGCCAGGACTCTGCACATGATGCCACACCCAGGCTCCTTCCCCAGCAACTCTGCTTTATGTCCTTATCATTCTCTGTCTTCCCATCTTCTGCTTTCTACATTCTTCTACTTCCGGAAATCCAAAGGAGAAAGTCAAGGGAGAGAGACAAGAGTAGGAGAAAAAGGAAAGGACGTGGGAAGGGAACAGGAGGTGGCAAGCATTTGAGAACAGATATGCTTCTCCTTTTAGTTCCCAGCAAAAATACATTTTACTGTGTTGTGTTTATACTAGGGAGTCAGTCTGCTTTCTGAATTGAACTAATAATTTGAAGTGATCACTTGTTTACTTGAATAAGATGAACAGTTTTTGTATTATTGATTCCTTCGATGGTCACACAGAATTCCCACCTTGTTCTTTATTTAATTCATTAAAAAAAAAAAGAATCATGAGCAAAAGGGAGGAAGGCTCTGTGTTTGGTTATATTTTCTCCAGCTAATTTCCTCATGGAAAGCTTGGCTGAGAAATTGTTTTATTAAGTGCCCCATTTGTGAGCTGCGTTTAGTGCTTTGTTATCTAAGCATTTACTCAGTCATTTCTCTGACTGTGCAGGCTGTCTGCCAAAGCACATTGCACCCACTGATGCAGGTTGTTTATTCTGCTTTAATTGGTGACCAAGGTCTGCTTTCCAGCATTGTTCAGAAAAAAACCCAGTCCTTTTCAAGCTGACACTATGGAGGAGCTCACCTGAGCACACAGGAGGCGCTTAGGTCTCACTCACCTGGCTAAAATGACAGGCAACCAGCACCTCATTCTCTCCATTTCCAAAATGGGGATGATCATTCTTGCACAAGCTGCTTTGTAACATTATTGAGATAATTGATAAAAAAAATATTGTTTTTAATATCAAAGTACAGTATACACAAAAGAGTTTGCTTTTCCTAAATACAAGAGAAAAACTATGTAAATTTGGCCTCACTCTCCAAGGTGGCACCAACAACTCAGAGTAGATTATCTCCAGTCTGAGCTTAAATAACTCATGATCACTAATGGGAAAAATAGAGATGCAGTTATTTAGAAGATCCTATAGGAGATGCACCACTATCTCATGGCTCAAGAGTGTGCTGGGCTGCAGGTTACTTGCATACAATCCGTACACAGTAACCAGAACCCAAGAAAGCCAGTTGTCTGGATCTATGATAGCATTTTCTCCATGATGCAAATACAACAGGTTTCCTAGTCCTGGACCTAAGGTCATTGCATTATCAGGGAGAAAAACCTAGAAACCATTCTCTATCTTCCCCTTTCTCCACTGTCCCTCCAATATATCCGTGAATCATGTTACAACCATTGTTTGCTCTTCATTTATGCTTCAGCACCTCACTTGAGGTCCTCATGACCCTTGTCTGGGCAATTACAGTCGCCTCTGGAGCATTCCTACTTTCAACACCTTTTTATCTTCCTGGACTATGTACTTCTGGGGAATCAATCCCTAAAAGCACAGTTTGACACTTGTACAAAATGTTCTTTGATGCAGCATCTCTTATTCAATAACAGACAAGAAGCACAGAGGCAGGAGCCTGAGCTTTGGAATTCAGCATTCTAATCCTTACCTATAAAAAGAGGATGGTCATTCATTTATTCATTCATTCATTCAGGAACTATGGATTGCCCATCGATCAACCTTTCTCTGTCATTCCCTCCCTAATTTATAGCTATAGGCAACACAATCTCTGGTATTCTATTATACAGTAGGGTGACAACAGATATTGAAATGGTACCATATATCTCAAAAAAATCTATAAGAAAGGTTTTGGAATGCTTCCACCATAAAGAAATGATAAATGTCTGAGGAAATAGTTATGTTTACACTGAATTGAACTTTACCCAATGTATACATGTATCGAAACATCATGATACACCTTAAATATGTACAATTATTATGTATCAAAAGAATAGCTGCTGTATGCCACACACTAAATTGAGGTAAAGATTAAATAAAATAAGGAGTGTGGTAGTTTTATTAAAGAACCCAATTAGGCATCCAACAAATATTACTACTGAGGATAAGAGGAGAATAGGAAAATAATGAAGAGGAGAAAGAGCAATTGTTACCACTGTCCTCAATTTTTAACTCCATCAGGCACACCCTGTAACCACTGCTCCCTGCCATTGCTTACTCCACTATTTTCCTTTAGATCTTGTTCATCAAAGGATTCAGCTCTACTGCCATCTTCTCCACAAAGCCACACTGATTCTAGGACACTTTACTATGATTCCTCCAATAATTTCCCCCATTAACAGATTTTCCAGAGAACACAATGAGTTGGGTGCTTTTCTTGGGGGAGGGGAATAAAATATGTGCCCTAGAAAAAAAACGGAACCTCGTTTTACACACAGAATATAATCAACAATCATTTAATACTGGATGAAGAGGACTGGACTGTGAATGGAAAGTGAGAGAAGCAAATGTCCCATCATGTTTTTGGATCCATTTCCCATAAACCCACAGATATCAGGAGGTACAGTCTGGGATAAAGAAATCTGAGTTCCATGTTTAAATGATTAAGGACTTGTTATTTGACCTTCAATCAGTAATTTAGCCTTTGTATGTCTCATGTGTTCATTAGTTCAGTAAATATTTGTTAAGCACATTCTATCTGTTGAGCACAGAACCGCTTCTTTTTATAAATGTGTTTTTACCTATTTTTCATCCTGTTAATGGATCTAAGTAGATTTTTTTTTAAAAATGTACCTTAATTACTTCTTCCTCAGTCCTAATATACCTTAATACTTTTCCTCACAGACGGTGGGAGTGACTGGTATCTGCAAGACTGATTAAAGAGCAAATCATTTTATAATCTGACCCTTATTTGGACAGTGTTCCTGGAAAAGAAAATAAAAAAGGAAAATTCATATTAAGTTAATAGATTAACAATTAGTTGAATTTACAAAGGGGTCTATGTAATGAAGTAGAGCTGGACATGTTACATAAATCGCATCTTCCTCAAATATGAATTGCTCCTCCTTTGAAGAGATCAATGCCATCAGTTGAATTTGCTCTCCACCCATTCCACTTAATTAAATGGTTCATGTCCAGTGGGGTCAAAGGTGTCCAGTAACATTTAGCATCTGACAGCGATCCAGTGGCCTCTATTCTGTGGATGTGGTAGCCCTGGTTTGTGGCAATGAGCAGGTGTTTGCATTAGGAGACAGCTACCACTCTAATTTTCTCTAATTGACTTGCTGGCAGTGTTCACAGAGGGAAGAGGATTCAGGGAGGTGGATCCCGGGCCTCAACAAGCACTTGGCATGGACAGGGCCACTGAGTAAAGAACATAATCTGTAATGAATAAAAGACTGTGGGCTATCAATCTGGCACATGCCACTGGCATTTACTTCACACAAAATATTAATTAAAAATAATGATGCCCTTCCCACTGGCTTTATTACCAAGTACAGCATCTTGGTCTAGCCATGAGGAGCTTCTGCACGTCTCTTGATTCATTCCCTCAGTCCCAGAGAGAAACATTCATCTCTTACCTTCAGGGAAGACTCAACAAAAGCTCTTAGAATAATGGTTCTCTTACCTACCACGTCTCTGGGGAAGGAGAACCGAGCCTTCTCCTGATTACCCATTCCTTGTCCTTTACAACAGACCTCTAATCAATAAAGGTGCATTTATTTCCTTTTCTCCTGGCTACACAGGCAACGCTGACCAAGAATCATCTATTTTGGATGGTCAGAGTTATCAAGTATTTCTTCAGTCTCCTTTATCCCAAATGAATGTGTTTCTGTAAGAAAGGTTAACCAAACAAGGATAAAAATCGTATTATAAATTAGAAATGTGGAATATCCACCCAAATCCAAATTATTCCAGTATAGTTCAATCATAGAGAATTCAAATAAGAAAACAATGCTGCTGTTTATTCTATGGAGACAATTGATAAATTTTTCAAGCATACCTATCTGCAATATTTCAACAAATCCAAAAAAAATAAATTTACTGTCATAATTGTCATTAAGTATATTCCTGAACAATAAGGTCTGACCATAATTACTGATTAATTCATTTGGAATTCATTATGATAATATTAAATATATTTAACTCATTTGGTGCTTCTATAGAGGGAGCAATTCTAGGTAATTCTTTAGTGATTTACTGGTTTTCAAAGTTTAAGAGCTCTGAGCATGTGCAGGAAAATAGTTCCACATTGCCCTCTAGTGGTAAACTGGTAAATTACACCTTTCTTAAGCACAAGGAAACCACCCTCCTCTGAAACTTCCACTTCACTCTTTTAAAGCTCCCCTGACTCCCAGACACACATATTTCCAAGATGGAGCGCCCATCACAATATAAAGGGATCAAAGCAATGTAGCCCACTGTCCAATAGTTAACCAATAAATGAATAACATTTGTATTATTTTTCAGGATAATTTAGTATAGGATCAAACTTAATGGGGGAAAGAAATAAAAATCCTATTTCTTCAGTAGGTCCATTTTGACAAAAGCACACGCAATGCAATAGCCAGAGTGAACCCAAAAGATAAGAGTGAGGAGGTGGAGTGTGCAGAGCACAAAGGAAAGCCCCCAAGAAAGACCGGGAAAGGGATTGTGGATTGTCCCATTCCCTAGGTAGCTCTGTGTTCCTTTTAAAAATCCAGTGTACTGACTGACCTGAGCCCCAGAGTGCTGATTGACAATAGGAAAATACTGGATCAAAGCATCCCAAATCCTCTCTAGCTCTTAACAATATTCTTCCACCATTACAATTCCATTATATACGTGTTTACTTTCCCAAGGCTAAGCCACTAACACCTCTCATTTAAATTTAAAGTTGATCCTCCCTAGGGTATGCATAGCATAGTTGGGTGTTTTAAAATTTTGCCATTTGTGTAATTTGTGTAACCCAACAGGTAGTAAATGGTGAGACTTCAGGCACATTGTTAGTGAATCCTATGATATGGCTAGACATCAAGTGAAAGAATTAGCCTTAGATGACTAGAGATTTAGTATCAACACTAGAAAGGGTCTGTTTTGGAGTAACAGTTACCTCCCACTTATGGGAGTAGGGTGGTAAAGAAATAGTGACTAGTGCTGAGGAGCCATGGAGCAGCTAAATGAGATGCAGTGGTTGATATTGAGATAAAGGTGCAAATTCAAGCTGGTATAGTGAGAATGAATCAGTTAAAATATTTTTCCTCTTCTTCTTTTTTCTTTTCAATGAGAAATAATATTCACTCCCCAAAACTGAAAAGCAATAACCGTGTAATGCTACAGAGGCTTTTGCATTGGGTAATGTTCAAAGGGATCTGAACTAGGTAACCAGAGGTGAGGACAGAGAGGTGGAGCCATGAATTCAGCTATGAGTTTCCACTGTTAACCCTCAGTAGGAACTCAAAAGCTCCCTATCAGGGAAGACATTCTTAATCTGAATCCTCTACTGAGTTGGAGATGTGAATATAAAACAGTAGTATCTAATGCCCTCGCTTAAATGAAGACCCGATTTGTTTTATATCTATACCTCTTCAAAGGTACTATGAAGTCTCTATTTTGTCACTGCTGATATCATAGCTGGCATCTCGACTAGGAAAGGTCCAGTCTCTGAGGTTGCAGATAGTGGCTACAGGCCTGTGTACTAGTCAGCTTTGTGTTACTGCAACAAAATACTCCAGGCAGTAAAGAGCATGGAAAACAGCATAGCACACGCTCCATAGTGCCTGCTCCATAGCGCATGCTCATGGTCCAGGCCTTGGCTGTATCACCTCATGGTGGTTGGCAGTGGTGGCTGTGTGTGCAGGAGTGATCAAGGGATTACACTTCAAAGAGGTGCAGAGGGGAAGAGAAAGCAGAAAACCAGTGCCCCTCTCAAGGGCGTGCCCAGCTGGGACTTCCCACTAGGCCTCACTCTTCAAGGTCCACAGCACTTCTGGTCCTGTCCCACTGACCCTTAAATATAGACGTTCAGGGCACACTCAACCCTCAAAACACAGCAGGCCTGGATTCAGTCGATGGCTATATATATATATATATATATATATATATATATATATATATATATATATATATATATTGTCATGCACAGGTGTTTTGTTGATGTTTGAATTCTCTTCCAACACTTAAAAATGGGCTGATTTCTCATAAAAATCTAGATTTCCAGAAAACCTGGCAATACCACATTCACCTTTCTCATGCTGATGACATCTTGGGCCTGGAAAGTAGTTTCACTTCACTACTTTTTAGGAGCCTCTCTGCCCTGCTGTGCTCCATACATGGTGCCAAATCTCTGTCTTTCCCCTCTTCCCTCTTGTCCTCCTCCTCCTCCTTTTCCATCTCTGTCTCTTTCTCATTAAAACAATATACTAATCTAAAAAACAAAACAACCCTAGCTCCTAAGCATCGGGGTTTGAAATCCCTGACCTTGTTCTTGCTCCCTTGATAAATCCTAGATAAATGCTAGCTATATAGATGTATTAGGTTGAACCAAATAGAACTTGAACCACGTAAAATAATCTCATATTTTATGAGGTTCAAACCTAATGTAAACGTTCGTATTGCCATTGTGTGGATGAATCATATATTTGAAATTGATTAGTATCCTGATAATAATAGAAGTGCATGTTTACAAGTAGTCTTGGGTCTTAAGGAACATTTAATACTTGTCAATTTATTGCTTTCTTATTAGTAAACTAGTTTGAGAACATGCATATACATAAGGAGATATTCTCTTTTGGAGGGGAAGCAATTCACTCTATGGAAGGCATTTGATTATATTAGATGTAATCTTATTTTAGACTTCTTGCTATATTGTGATTTGGGGGCCGTTGTGGTTTAGAATGCCCAAATCTTTAACACTGATATTTATGTCACATATAAATGATGTGAAGAAAAATCCACCTAATCAACTTTCAGAGATCAGTATGACAGATAAACATACCCATTTTAAATTATTTTTTTCATTGTGATATTAAACTCAGGTACAAAAAACCACAAAAAAAACAGATAAACATACCCATTTAAAATTTTTTTTCATTGTGATATTAAACTCAGGTACCAAAAAACATGTATAGATTAATGAGTGATTATATCTTAGAGTTCAACATATTTCTTTACTCCATTTTCCTGCAAACTGGCATTTGGATCCAAAGGCTTGATCAAATGAAGGAGATTTGATCCCTTTTGCAATACTGGAGTGGGTAGTTTGTTTTTTTATCCTGAGGTATCTAGTGTCTGGGTATCTTTCTTTTATCTTAAAAATTATTAAAGCCTAATGCATATATTTGTCCATTCATTCGAGCTGAAAAATAGTAATATTATACTTCTATTATTTGGTATTTATTTGTTAAATACTTTAGTAGATGATTTCCATTGTATGCTACTTGGTTGCATCTTGAGAGTTTATTTAAGAAAAACATGATAAATGTTTGATTCTTCACGAGTTTTTCAAATTGAAATTTGTTCCTATGTCAACTTCAGAAATGACCTTTTGTTTTTATTTTAAATATCTCTATAAGTTAGTGTTATTAATGGATATTTGATGGATTTTCATTCATTACATTCTTATCTTTAAGTATGTTCAAATTGTCCTTCTTTTAGTTAGTTTTTTGCTGTTGGGACCAAAATATCTGACAATAACAACTTTAAATGGGGGGGGGATTTATTTTGGCCAATGGTTTCAGAGGTTCAGTCCATAGTTGGAGACCATAGCTCTGGGCTTGGAGGTGAGACCAAGCATCATGACAGAAGTGTGCGGCTGAGGAAGGAAGTTCAGAACATGACAACTAGGAGGCAAGGAGAGCTCTGCTCACCAGGGACAAAATATAAAACCCCAAAAGCATACTCCCAGTGACTGATTTCCTCCAGCCACAGCCTCCCTGCCTATGGTTACCACCTAATTAATTCATCAGTGGATTAATCCACTGGGTAGCTTTCATAATCTAATTATTTTACCCCTGAAAATACTTACATTGTCTCACACATGAGATTTTGGGGGACATCTCATATCTAGACCATCACCCACATCCTTGATCATAAGAGTCTGTCTTTTATTTTTTAACCTTTTTTTGTTCTAATTATACATGACAGTAGAATGCATTATATTAGATGTAAATCTTATTTTAGACTTCATTTACACATCATACATAAATGGAGAATAACTTCTCATTCTTCTGGTTTTACATGATGTAGAGTCACACTGGTTGTGTGATCATAATATGCACATAAGATAATAATGTCTGATTCATTCTACTATCATTTCTATTCCCATATCTCCTTCCCTACTTTCACTCCCCTCTGTCTAATCCAAAGTACCTCTATTCTTCCCTAGAAGCCCCGAGGTTTATTGTAAATGAGCATCTACACATTAGAAAAAACATTTGACCTTTGATTCTTGGCGATTGGCTTATTTCACTTAGCATGATATTCTTCAATTCCATCCATGTACCAGCAAATGCCATAATTTCATTCTTCTTTAAGGTTCAGTAATGTTCCATTCCATATATACCACAACTTCTTTATTCACTTGTCCATTGTAGGGCACCTAGTTTTGTTCCATAGCTTAGCTATTGTAAATTAAGCTGCTATAAACATTGATGAGGCTGTGTCACTGTAGTATGCTGATTTTAAGTCCTTTGTGTATATACCAAAGAGAGGGATAACTGGGTCAAATGGTGGTTCCATTTCAAGTTTTCTGAGTAATCTTCATACTGCTTTCCAGGGTGGTTGCAACAATTTGCAGTCCCACAAGCAATGTATGAGTGTACTTTTCCCCCCACATCCTCACCAACACTTGTTGTTTTTTATATTCTTGACAACTGCCATGCTAACTGGAGTGAGATGGAATCTCAATGTAGTTTTGATTTGCATTTCTATAATTGCTAGAGCTGTTGAACATATTTTTATATTATTTGTTGATTGTCCTTCTTCTGTGAGTGCCTATTCTCTTCCTTAGCTCATTTATTGATTGGGTTATTTGTGGCTTTTTCATGTTAAAAAATATAGGGTGGGAGTATAGGGGATTGAACTCGGGGCACTCGGCCACCATATCCTTAGTCCTATTTTGTATGTTATTTAGAGATAGGGTCTCACTGAGTTGCTTAGCATCTTGCGGTTGCTGAGGCTAGATTTGAACTAGCAATTTCCTGTCTCAGCCTCCTGAGCCACTGGGATTACAAACATGCACCATCATTTCCAGGTTCTTGTTAGGTTTTTTAAAATTTATATACCCTGGAATTTTTTTTTTTTTTAGTTGTAGTTGGACATGATATATTTATTTTTATTTATTTATTTTTATGTGGTGCTGAGGATCAAACCCAGTGCCTCACATGTGCTAGGCAAGCACTCTACCACTGAGCCACTACGCCACCCCCTTTCCTAGAGATTAATGCTCTACTTGAGGTACATGTGGTAAATACATGTTTGTATGTAGATGCTCCATTGTTTGGGCTTACATATTTATGATTGTTATGTCTTGTTCAGGTATAATTCCCTTAAGCAGTATGAAATGTCTTTCTTTGTTTCTTCTGATTAATGTTGGCTTGAAGTTCACTTTATCTGAAATGAGGATAGAAACCCCTGCTTGCTTACATGATCCGTATGATGATATGTTTTTTCCCATCCTTTCACCTTCAGTCTGCTGATGTCTTTGTCTGTGAGTGGAGTCTATTAGAGACAGCATACTGTTGGGTCTTGTTTTTTAATCCAATCTGCCAGTCTGTGTCTTTTGATTGATGGGTTTAGGCCATTAATGTTCAAGGTTCTTATTGATATATGATTTCCTGGTCATTTTATTTTATTTCTAATTTTTAATTTGAATTAGTTTCTCCTATGATTAACTGTTCCTTTAGTGTGGTTTATCCCTTGCTGGTCCCCCATGCCCCTTTTCTCAATTTATTTTCATGGAATATTTTGTTGAGAATATTATGAAGTGCAGGCTTTCTAGTTGTGAATTCTTTTAACTTTTGTTCATCATGGAAGGTTTTTATTTCATGTTAAAATCTGAAGCTTACTTTTAGTGGATATAGGATTTGGGGTTGGCATGCATTTTCTTTCAGAGCTTGGTATATGTTATTCTAGGACCTCCTAGCTTTGAGGGTCTGGGTTGAGAAATCAGGTGAGATCACCTGAATTGTTTCCTCTGTATATCTAATCTGATATTTTTCTCTCACAGCTTTTAAAATTCTATCCTTATTCTGTATGTTAGGCATTTATTATAGTGTGCACTGGGGTAGGTATGTTGTAATTTTGTACACTTGGGGTTCTATAAGCCTCTTGTATTTGATTTTCCATTTCATTCTTTAGGTTTGGGAAGTTTTTCTAATATTATTTCATTGAAATGATTGTGCATTCCCTATCTCTGTGCCTTCATCTATCCCAGTAAATCTTAAATTTGGTCTTCTCCTGTTATCCCCTAGTTCTTGGAAGTTCTATTCATGGTTTCTTAACATCTTCTGTCTTCAGGTCTGTTTCTAAGATTATATATTTTGTCTTCATTGCCTGAGGTTCTGTCTTCCAAGTAGTCTAGTCTGTTGGGGATGCTTTCAATTAAATTTTTAATTTGGTTTCTTTTTTCCTTCATTTGAGGATTTCTGCTTGTTGGGTTTTTGTTGTTGTTTTTGTTTGTTTGTTTATAGAATATCTGCCTTTTTATTGAAACAATCTTTCACTTCCTGTATTTCCTCTGTGATCTCATTTCTTATACAGCCCTCTACTTCGCAGGTCAGTTTATCTATGTACATTCTGAACTCCTCTGAGATTTCTTCCACTGTGGTGTCAATTGATTCTGTTATTGGAGTATCTTGGTTTGTTTAGAGCAATTTTTTCCTTTTTTTTTTCATGTTGTCTGTGTGTCTACTCATCTAACAATATGGATCTGAGGCAGTGGAGATTCTACCCTGTGGAATTATAGTGTCCCTGAAGGTTTCTAGTACCTGTTTAGGGGGGAACAAATAATAACAACAACCAATGCAAACTATATACAGCATTAAACCAAATAGTCTACAATGTTAATTATCACAGTAAACAGAAATTATATCAGCAGTTTTTGCCTATAATAAAAACAGCAAGTTTGAAAAGAGTTTACAGTTTTAAAAGGTAGACAGGGAGAAAACAGAGTGATATAGGATGTGATGATTATTAGGAAGGAGGAGAGAAGGTAGAAGTAAAGAATTAAAGGAAGAGTGAAAAGGAGAACAATAGAGATTGGCTGTTAGCTGAAGAAAACAGAGAATCAAGGAATATAGGTAGGTAAGAGAAAAATATATAAAAATGCTGCAGGCTGGACGGCGGGGGCCGCGTGAGCCTTGGCTCCGCTTCTGCCCGCTGCTGTTTTCACCTGCTGCCTTCCTGCTGGGCGCTTTCGCGGGTCGCTGTCAGTGCACGCTGGCTTGCGATCCTGCAATCCGGCTGAGCACAAAAACACAAGCCAGATGGAACTGAAACAAAGTTTTATTTTGTGAGAGGCCGTGTGCGTCCCCCTAACAAGCCAGTCCACACACACGTGTGTCCCTACCGGACACGGGGGGCTCCACTTCCCCCGGAACACCCTCCTACCATCCTTCCCCAACCAATGGGAACTCTCCGGGAGTCTTGTAACTTGAGTCCCCAAATGGGCCTAAGTGAACAGTAGGAGCCCAATTTCCATATGAATGTAATACTTTGCAGTGGCTCCTAGCATCTGCCCCCTTCTGTTTAATTAAGCAATGGCAATGTGGCTAGGAACCGTGCCTGGTAGGTTGTCCAATTTAACATGTGGTTCTTACCCGTCATGGGAGAACTGACTTTTACACGTCAGTTTCCTGTCTTAGGTTGAATCCACTGTAATCAGATCAACCCGTCACTGACTACCGGTCTAGCATAGCCATGCTTGTGGATAGGCCTAAGCACCAGTGGGGGGGTGAGGTTCTTGCCTCACCTCTGTTGGCCCCCAAATTTAACCTTGGTGCCAGTGGGGGGGTGAGGTTCTTGCCTCACCTCTGTTGGCCCCCAAGTTTTAGACCATCACTAGTAGAAGGGAGGAAGATACAGAAATGCCACGACATCAAGTCAATTGATGGCTCCTTAGGAAGAACAGTAACACTGGTGACACAGCAGCTAAGATATTTCAGCACTACCATAATTCACTGTATCAACAAATAGAGCACAATGCATACAGGTGATACATAGTTCAGGCAAGTTGTGTAAGCAGTTCAAAGTGGAGGAGTCTATCAATATGTCCATTTCCTCCCAAAGTAAATTAAGTCCTTGATTGAGCAGTTCAAAGTGGAGGAGTCTGTCATAAAAAGAGAATAATTTTTTTTTCAAAATTAAATATAAAAACAAAAGAATACAGACCAAAACTAAAATATAGTAATTAAGCATCTTAATTCAAAAGAAAACTAATCCATGAAAAATAACTGGCTCTAAAAATGCTAAAATGAGAAAAATAATATGAAAATGTGTAATTGTCCATGTACCATTAAAGTCACAATTTAAACAGAGAAAAATAATTTAAAAAAAAAAGAAAAGAAAAAAATGTTGATGCACAGTTAAAGAATTCTTTCCATTGGTGTTCAAAATATTCCCAGCTTCTCTTATCAGTTTGAGGTGGAGTCAACTGGAGCCTAATGCTCCACCCTCTGGATTGCTGGAGTGAGAGAGGTATTCCCATAGGCAGAGTTCCTGGAAGCAGGGGTTAGGCTTAGGTGGGCTCCAGACTCTTTGCTCCAGTCGGTCAGGAGATTTTAAATGAGTGCACCTCCAACATCAGTACTTGCTGGTCCACTCTGGAAGACTATACCCCAGGGATTCCCCCTGGGTTTCACTCATGTGCTGGCAAGCCAATTTTGAGTCCCCTACATCACCCGAGGACCCCATGTTCCTGGGTCTCCAGTTTAGTCTCCAAACAATCTCTCCCACCTGCACCTGTCTGAGTTCCAGGCCAGATGCATCTCTCCCAGCAGGTTCTGCAAGCAGTCTGAGTGGACAGGGAGGGGTAGAGCCAGGTGGGTTTCCTAGACCAGTTGTCCTCTGCATAAACCTTGCTCCATGTTTGATTTTCTCCTGGTCACTTAAGCACACTCTGTGTCATGCAGTGAGTGTTTACTGGGCCTGTATTTCAGGCCAAGCTGAGGTTTCCCATGAATCAGCTCCCTCAGTTGCCAGCCCCCATGATGCAGCTGCAAAAGTGGTTCCTTCCTTTATTCTCTACACACTGCCAGAGGTGGAGGCTGGCACCCTCAACCCCTGCACATGAATACTGGGCACTGTGTCCTTCAGATTTATTGGGCAATATAACTGGTCTCTAAACACTCTGTATGCAGACATGCCTTGGGCCTCCCAAAATTTGGGTTCCTTTAGTTCCCTTATCGCTCCACTATGTTCACAGAGGGACCACTCTGGCTGGTGCTTCCGGCTCAACCATGGCAGCAGCTATGCTGCTGGGGAGTTTTTCCTTATTTTATTCTATCCAACCTCCTGTATCCCTGGTCTACTTTGAAAGTTCAGTTTTAAATTCCAGTAAAGTCCCCCCACTCTTATTTTGTTGTTCACCCACTTTGCAGAGAAGCTGTCTGTCTGCTCTCTTGATTTCTCACCAGGGAGCAGCCAGGAACTTGCCTCCTTGATTCCACTATTTGTGGGTGGGGCAGGGGAAGGGAGGAACTCTTTAAAATGACTCCTGAGTCCATTTGAAATGAACCTTTCAATCCTCACTTGCTTCCCATCCATATATGATATGCCAAGATGTTTTGGGCTCCATGTTTCTTCTCAAAGGAGGGATCTCTGGATTCATGCATTCATGGATATTTGATGGGGTTGAATACACTGAAGCTCTTACCTTGATGTACGCACAGATTGTCCTTGTTTTAGTCTTTGTTTTTCAAAATAACCCCTTGTTTCTTGTAGTGGACTTACTTTATTCAAAACTGCATTCTGCATAGTAGGGGTGCTTGTTGATATTGAGTCAATGTTTCTAGACTTCTGCAGTAGAGAGAACTAAAACCGATATAACATAACCTTTCTGAACTAAACTTATTTTTTCCAATTCAATTTCAAGAACAGTGGATTATATTTAACTTTTCTGTATTACATCTGTATGTCCTTACATTGACACAAATGCTTGGTTCTCAAGGACACAGTAGGTGATAGAATATCTGAAGTTTACTTATTGGCTTTATCCCCTATTACTCTGAGAATAATAATAATAATAATAGGATAGACATCAATAATAATTATGAAAACATTTGTTTTTGCATATACTTTCCCTATTCTCCCTTAGTCTTGTCTTACCATTATGTTATTTCTATAACCTCAAAATGTGTAGCCCTTGAAAAATAAAATCTCTTTAGCCTGCTCTTAGTCTTAGTTCATTAAATTTATTATTCAGCGGTTAGCTATTAGGTCAGTGTGTCCTCTGGTCATTCTGAATATCTAAAGCTCATGTTCTCCTAGTTCTGGGGATCAGGGAAACAATAGCCCCTGATTGCTTGCAAATGAATCGCAGTCTGACTCTACTCTTTATATTTACAGTTAACTTTTGTTGACTATAAAATCCTTGAATTACATTTTCTGATCTAGAGTGTCTAAAATTAATTTATGCTAATTCCTTCTGGGAAAAAATGTTGCTATTGAAACCCTGATAATCATCTAATCCCCCCCATAAATCATATATTTCTTATCTACATGCCCTAAAGATCATATCAGCAAAGTGAATTACAATTGTAGTATACATAATCTGTTCTATTTCATTTTCTTCTTCAAGGATTGATGTTATTATCTGTGTGCTAGATTTTCATTGTCTAACTTTAATATTTGTCAAATCCACCCGAAACCTTTTTTATTCTTTCTTCATTTTTTTCCTACCTGTTGTATTTACTTTGTTTATCATTACCCTTTATTTTTAAGATTAATTCTTCCACTTAGATTCAATTTCTTCTTGAGTTATGCCATCTCAATTTGAGGTTTTCTCTTTCTGATTTTTATTGCTCCTTTACAACTGATATCATTTCCTTAACTGTTTAGTTTATTTTGAAATAAAAAGAAACCTGTAATTTTGATATATTTTTCTTACTTTTCTTGTGTACTTTTGTTCTACTATTTATTTATTTATTTATTTATTTATTTATTTATTTATTTTGGTACCAGGGATTGAACCACCCAGGAGCACTCAACCACTGAGCCACATCACCAGCTCCCTTTATTTTCTAATTTGAGACCGGGTCTTTCTAAGTTGCTTAGGGACTCACTAAGTTGCTGGGGCTAGCCTTGAACCTGAGATCCTCCTGCCTCAACCTCCCGAGTGTCTGGGATTACCAGTGTGCATCACCACACCCAGCTTTGATCCTTTATATGTGTGTTCTTGTTTGTGGGAATATCATCCTCTTTATATTTCATAAGGTATCTTTACAAGGGATTTTACCACAAGAAATATTTGTTGCTCACAGTGATTTGAGTTGTTTCCCAGCCCTCTAGAAGTTCAAATAGTTTTTCTAAATGTCACAGGTCTACTCCCTTTTACTTTTACTAGACCAGGCCTGAGCAAACTGCAGGCCATCTGTGGAACCAAGGCTAGGTTTGGTTTTTTTGTATTGGTGCCACCAAATAAGTATGGTTTCCCCATTTTGAAGAGTGGTATAGAAATGACCAGGAGTCAGTATGTGAGAGAGTCCATGTCATCTTCAAAAATAAATAGTTACTGTCTGGGGCCCTTTACAGAAGAGCTTGCCAGTCAAGACACAAACCCAAACCAGAGGCTTGTTTCCAGAGTTTTATTGCTTTCTCTTTCTTCTACTTCCATCTGGACTTTCTCCTCTTTCCACTCCTGTTACTTTGTTCCTGCTCAGATTTTACTTCTGTTTCTAGTAGTTTTCCTACAGTTTTTGCACTGTCAGGAGAGAAGAATTTATAGGTCAGTTTCAAGTGTTTATCTTTGCTGTTCTCAAACTGTTCTGCTGAATTTGCCAGAATTACCTCCCTGTTATTTTAGGATTATCCTGTTTTCAGGTTTGATGCTCGACTTCTATTTCTTTTACACAGATTCAGAAAACTGGGAGAGGCAGAACTGTCCCTGGGTTGCTCATACCCACTTTCTTCTGGGGGCTTGGGGACATACCTCCTCACCTAGTTTTGTTATCAGCATGGGACTTCCTCTGGTTTTCTCTCTAGTCTTTCCCAGGCTTTCATAGAGGAATCAGGGAGGCCGACTACCTCCATCCATCACTGCCACGTTCTTCCCAGAGTCCAACAGCCTCATTTTCAAACAACAATTTACTTAATAGATTATATTAAACTTGTTTTCAGGAAAATGTTTACCCTGCGTACTCAGTACACTAAATAAATCAACATGTTCACGTTGTTTTCGTTTCTCTCTAGAGTCCAGTTCACATTATGTAATCTCCCTAAAAGCTTTTAACAATGCCGGAGAAGGCGTGCCTCTGTATGAAAGCGCCACCACCAGATCCATCACAGGTGAGCCGAAACCTTGAATCCCCAGGTGACAAGGTAGGCAGTGTAATGGGTGGCAAAGAAAGGGACAATGGAGCAAAATAAAACAAAAGGTAAACAAAGGGGGGGCGGACTTTAAAAATGTATTATGTAGCTATCTCCTGAGTCTTCTATGTGTGTGTGGTTCGTGAGTGCACACATGTGCACATGAGATTTTTGATTCATTGGTTTTCACAATTAACAGGGAGGACAGTGTAGACATTGGTATGTGGACATAGAGGGTATAGTCCCCTCCCTTTCTGTCATTCCAATAGCATCACAGTTTTGAGCCTGATAGGAGTCTTCATTCTCCTGGGTACCATGTCTCAAACTATGGCTATTTAGGAAAGAACATTCCTGATAAGAGGCTGCCAGAGGCTCAGATGGACACTTTTCTTCTCTGCGGAGACCTTCAAGCTAAGATGACAAGCGCCAGCTAATCTCCCGGGGCTGGTTTGGACTAGGTTGAGTCACACAGGTGACTTCTTCCTGAGGTGGGCCTGCATCTCATCCCAGCGGTGCTGGGGCTCTGGATATGAAAGGGATTGGCTGATTCCAGGGCTTGTCACCTCTAGAATAGTGATATGAGTTGGGTTCTGAAGGCAGCAAGCAAGAGCCAAACGTTTGGAGAAAAACTGAAAAACTGAGACAGGCACAGAGAAGAAGGTGAGATCTCAGCCCTTTATGGAAGCTGTTTGTTAGTGAGACTGAGCTCACTCCAAAGTAGAATGAGCACAGGTTGTTGGGGCTGTTCATAGCTCCTGGAAAACTCAGTTCACCACTCCCTCCAATAGATTTATGGGTGAAACCCGGATGTGAAGCAGGAGTTTCATCTGATTAAGTCACACACGTTGAGCCTATCCCTTCCTGTCCCATGCACCTCAGGCCTTATTAACTTGTCAGCTGTTTTGATCTTCATGAATAGAAAGGATCTGAGTCAGCAAGCAGAAGAGAGCCCAAATAGTGCCTAGATTGGGAAGTTCAGATGGGTAGGAATGCTTAGAAATTGAGCCATGGGATCCTGTGGCTTCTGCTCCTGCCCACATTTACGTACACCTTCTGCAGTTGGTTTTTCCCTTCCCACAAACTCCATGCATAGGCTGCCTCGTGAACACAGTTGTTATATGAATGGATAGTTGTTTGTGTTGGTTCCTGGAACTTTATTGATCACTTTATTGATTTCAGCGAGATGTTCTTATAAGGAACAGTTGTTATTCCAGTCTCTCTGAGTTTTTGGACTTTACTTTCAAGGTCTGAGATATGCCCAAAGTGGGTTTCAAATTTTGGGATCCATGTCAATATATTCCTTGATCTTTGAAGGATATATATAGATATCACTAAAGATATATATATCTTTAGTGATATCATCAAAGGGGCTTATGATTTCTCAAGAAGGGTAAATAAGAAGCATTGCCCTAGAGAATATTTACTATCAAATGTGTTGTATTCAGAATCAGAAAGATGAAGCAAATTGAGAAGTAGAATGAAAATTAAGGGACAGCATGATGGGTAGGATTTTCACTTCCCTTTTTTCACACCCCCCCCCAATTCTCTTGCTCTGCTAGAAGCAGAGTTTTGGGGAGATGTCAGGCTACTCTGACTCTCCCAGTGTTTCCATGTTTTCACTTACTGAGACTCCTTCTGGTCTCTGCTAAAGATGTGACATGGTGGCTTTGAGTTGTGATCAGGCTGTTCAAAATTATACTGAGACCAGTCATTCAAGGCTCTCTTCTTTTATTAAAACTAAAGACCATAAGGATGGACCATGAAGGAACATGTAAAACTCAGTTTTCCAAGAGAAAGTAAATAGGTGTAAAGTTTGTAGAGATCAAATAAACTAGAGCGAAGTTGCTCAAAAGACCACGTGAGACATTGTCGACTTCTGTTTAACATTTGCCGTCATTCTTTAATTTTCAACATGTGCCATTTCCAGAGTGGTATCTAAAACACCAGTGATCCATAAGACAATCTTTTCTCTGATATGACTCTAATCCTAATGGATCAGAAATGAAGCGATAACGAAGTTGGAAATTACATGAGTTTTCTTGTGAAAGAAAACCCGGTAACAGGTTGGAAAGGTCTGTTTGCAGCTCGCCCTTCCCAAAGGAAAAGAATACCCCTTCCCTAGAAGTGGAAGAATTATCTTGTTATGTTTCCTCACATCATGAGGAACAAAGGACAAATAAACGGAATCAAAGGTTAAGGTTCTGGGAGAAACTCTATCAATAAATGTGTTGTAGAGTCTCATGGTGCTACGTAAAAGACATGCTGTCTTTGAGCTTCTACAGAATATTCCCTGGAGCTGCCTTGGAAAAAGGCCAGCATGAAGTAAATACAAAGTATATCAAAGGCAATAAAAGCATCAAGCTAAAGTAAGCATTAGGCTCTGGAGTTTTCTACACGTATGTGCTCATAGATGTGGGTGAGCTCTGGAGCCTCATCTCAGGCAGAAAACATCCATGTTCAAGCGGCTGAAAGTTCCAACTGGCCAAGTGCAATAAGAGTTTAATTTTTGCCATAAAGTCTTTTATTTCTTCATGTTGCAAAACAAGACATTTTGAACCTGGAGAAGGGAGGAAGGCAAATGAAAATTAGGGAAATAATTAAATATGTAGCCTGAATTTATTTTCAATTGCTTTACCATGTTTAGATGAAGTCCAATGTAAAGATATAAAGTCATGTTATTATTTTTAAAGTTAATTTTGAGCTTGAGAATAATGACTGAAAAATTCCTGAGCTCCGGGTTCATACCAAAACATCTATTAGGAAGTGACTTGATTTTTTTTCTTTGCAAAAGGATTGAGGCAATATAGATTTGTTCTTTTGCATGTGGTCACTAAGAGTCAGTACATATAAGGTGCCCAGGGAGAGGAAGGAAACAAATAAACAGACCTGGAAAAGAGTAATTTAGCAGCAAAAGAGTGTTTTAAATTCAATTACTCAAGTAGTTTCTGATAACAGAGGAAAAAGACTCTTGCAATGTGTGTAAAATATATTTATAGTAATTGTTGCTATCCATGAATGTTCTGTTTTGTTGGAAATGCTGTGTGATTGCTCTACCCAGTTTGGTAGGCATGAGGCCCTGGTATCCCCTGAACCCTTGACATCGTCTAGCATAACACAAGAAGTGAATTTTAAAAATTTTAAATTTATTTTTACTTAATTTAAACATAAGTAGTCCATGTAACTAGTGGTTATTGTATTAGTACAGCTCTAGAGGAAGTCCTGAGTAGAATGAAAGTCTCACCTGAAAAAGCAATTGTTCCTCTGTAATAGCAAAGAAACTTGGCCAAGAATAGAAATGTCTGGATTATTTAAGTTCATAGAGAAATATCAACGGATAGTATTGCTTGATATCTGAGAGAATATTCTGAAACACACTAACTAAAGAAAAGTTAATAACAATAATCATGATACTATATTCTAAAATTGGAAATAAGGATGGAATCTTACCATTTATTTAAATAGAATTGCTACATGTCCAAATCTTACATGTAGCACCAACGAAAGACGGCTGAGTTAATAAATGTTTACCAACAAAACCAGATTAAACAAAGGGAAGAGGGTAGCCCTGTACTACGAATAGGTCAGACAAGGATTTAGAGGTTAGAATACTTCCCCCCTCATAAAATTCTTATGAAGGTAGCCAAGAATACATAAAAGCAAGGCAGGGCCTACTTTAGTTTGGCAAAGACATCTTTACTGCTCTATGGTCAAGATGAAGGATTCCGATCCTCATGGAGCCTTGTGCTTCTGTTCCCAATTCCTCATTCCATCAATCCATTTGGGAGCCCATAATAGAAAAATTCCTCAAAGGAAATGGGGAAATCCTGGGCTCTTGTCATTAAATTTTTAAACTTACATCTCTTCCTTTCTCTCTTTTCTCTTTCTCTCTCTCCTTTTGTTCTCTTTTTGTTTTCTGTTTTGTATTTTGCTCCAACCACCACAGACCAGTAAACTACTAAATAATTCATTGGAAAATACCGTGATGAATAGGGGATAGGGATTTGAAGTGCAGTGGCCAAACTGAAGTAATCATCAGGGCCTGCCACCAGCTGCTCAGCTTTGAACTAGGCTGTTTAAAAAAATAAGCTCTGTCTGCTACTGCAGAAGCTATATTTTAGAAGGTCTCATCTTAGATATATGGCACCACGATACACCTCCCATGACAGCTATGCTGTCTTTGCTGTGGTTGTTGTTGTTATGGAGAATTCATAGTCCATACTATAAGGTTAATTTTTTAAAATGTAAGTGTATTAAGTGGAAGTTAAAATGCTCAAAATCATGACTGTTGCCACTGTGATTGTAATCTCCCCAGCCATGATAACTGCAAGGATTTTTTTTTGGGGGGGGCATCATTATTAAAATACACATGGCATTCTGTAGACTCCCATTATATTATGGATCAAAGCACATGCATCTCTCAGTGCAGATCTCATCAATCTGTAGGTAATTTTGTCTTCCCATCCAAAAATGTGAAGTCTTTCCACTGAGCTTGAAAGTTCAGAACAAGGAATGTATAATATTGGAATGCCTGCCAAGACTAAAAACTGAGCTAATTACTTGGGGAGAATGTGGGTAATGTTGACACGTCTACGGTTTCTTTAAGGATTGCATTCTTAGAAAACCTGCTGGCACTAGCTGCTTTCTAAAACCTAATTATCCAACATAAATTGACTCAGGTGACCACATATATGTGGTCACTCTGGCTTTGTGTAGTCACAACCATACAGGTTGGTCTGGCTAGTGGGGGGCTTTGTTCTTTGTTTAGTTTCTTGCCTAAACAATATTTATGTAGATGTAAGGTAAAGAATAGTGAAAGTGTCATAGAAATCTAAATCAACTTAGACAAAAAGAAGAAAAAAAATCTGAGGAGTTTGATAGGCACTTGTTTTCTTTGTGGGAGAAAATAAGCCAGAAACATCATTTTATCTTGTTATTTTAAGTTCTCTATTTAATAAATCAATAAATGCTATGAAAGATCTTGAAAAAGCAGTGCGCAATATTCTAACAAAAGTGGACTTTTATAATAAATAACCAGCAGGGATAGTCAAATGGATTAAAAAGTACCCTAAGAAAATTAGCAAAGAATAGGAAATGTCATTTTGATTACATAACGGTGCTGTTCTAATGTGTTTTCTGATGGAATTAATTGCATTTTTTTCTGTTCTTCTCATGTTCCCTTTCATCATTATTGCCATGCATTTAACTCATTGTGATGTGTTGCCACTGATATTTATTTTTAAACGCTTTTATTTGTGTATTTATTTGTTTGTTTCATTTGGTGGGTTTTCTAACCCAGACCCCACTGACCCAGTTGATTATTATCCTTTGCTTGATGATTTCCCCACCTCGGTCCCAGATGTCTCCACCCCCATGCTCCCACCAGTAGGTGTACAGGCTGTGGCTCTGACCCACGAGGCCGTGAGGGTCAGCTGGGCAGACAACTCTGTCCCCAAGAACCAAAAAACATCTGAGGTGCGTCTTTACACTGTCCGGTGGAGGACCAGCTTTTCTGCAAGTGCCAAGTACAAGGTGAAGTTCTGATTGCATGAAATTTAAAATGAACTGTCGTTTATTTGATACATTTTTAAAAAATGCTTCTTAAAAATATCATAAATCATTTTGCTGCTGTAATACCTGGAAAAAGAAAACATTTTAATAACTTAACATCTAAAATTAGTATGGAATAATTAGGTCTTGGAAACAAATCTAAAGTAAGACAGGAAAGCATCCAAGAGCTGCAAACTGCTGTTTGAAGTGCGCCAGATGCTTGGTTTGTCTCAATAATTGGATTCTGTACAGGGGAGTGTCATTTTCCTTTGAAAATAGCAGAATTCCAGGAATTTTTTCCTGGGTAGATTTTGGTATTTTTTTCCTCTTCATTTAGAATCTAGGTGACGTCAAAGGCAGCCCTGCTAATGTCACAGAGACCCATCCTACAGAGCATGTAACTGGGACTAGATAACATGAAGGTATTTTTATAACATCCTTAGAGAGCACTCTAAGCCATTAACATCGACTTTCTTGTTTAGCTTTGAAAACATCCTCCTGTGGTAGAAGAAAACCTCTCAAACTGAGAGGAAGGCACCAGCCTTGCTCTCGTTCTCATCACTGAGTTGTCTGACAATCTCCTAAGAGCTCCTTAGGGATGTGAGGCACTGTCATTACCACTTTCAAATCTCAGCCAGGAAACCTCAGAAACTCTAACAGAGTTAGGTATTTATGGAGACAATCATGTTACCGCCTAAACCTGTCACAGGGTTCGCATGTATAGACAGTATACAAGTGTAAACAATAAATGAGAGGACTAGCAAATGATTATCAGGCACCTCTGTGTATCTGTAATGGCTCTAGGTCATGGAGACTCTTTATCTTAAATAATAAAAGTATGTTTTAGTTGTTCTCACTTAACATATTACATATCATTTTGGAATGAGTTATGCACTCAGCTCCATGGATATACTTACTTGAAAGAATTCTTAACTCATTTCAAGTGAGATAATATATGAAAACACATTTAAAGCTTAGTGCCTTATAAGATGCCGATTAGAGATGAAAAAAGGAAGCTTTGAAAATAAGAACATAAATGTCACACAGCAACTAAGGAATCAAGTGGCTCAAGCCTGGCCCTCCAGTTTCTTCATACCCCCTTTTATCTCTGCTCTTTGTCAACCTACTTTGGTAGCACTCTGGGAGAATTTCAATCTTCTATCCACTGGTGCCTCTACTGAGCTACCATCTCCCTTAATCCAGCTTCAAGATGGAAGTGATTTAAGGGGAATGAAAGTGTCCCTTGGGAACTTATGACTCCAACCCTGGAGATAATAGCGAAATCCCACTAATAATTCTCTAAGCCTGCCTCTCTCTTCCTGTAGACATGTGGGATCTGCCTCTAGTATCTTTCCATTTTTAAATGCCATAAAATTCACACTTTATCATAAATCAATTTTTACTTGAAACCATTTAAAAAGCAGCATTCTTTGGTACTGCTGCCCTGCTAGACCAGGTACTGGAAAAAAACACCTCAGGAAACTCCAGATATTATCATTGATATAAGATACATTGTAAGTATCCTTTCTGTCCCCTACCAGTGTTAAGATTTAAGACAAAATAGAACCACAAATAAAGATAATATTGTTATAAAGGACAACCAAAAAAAACATGAGCATATTAAGAAAATCATTTCATGTATAAATCACCCATTGTAAATTTTATGTTTGAAAGAGAACTTTTCCCACTTTAAAATTTTTATGCTCATAATTGCTGTATTTTGTAGACACCTTTATTTCCCAGAATGGCCATGGCTACTTTGACAGAATGTGAAATGTTCTAAAAGACAATGACTGTTTTCTGCAGAACATTTTTGAGCTCCAGAATGTCTTGAGGCAAATGAATTTAGTTGAATGTTTAGCTCAGAAGCCTTGAAATTATTCTCACAGACAATGTCTGTAAAGTGAGATCCCAAACTCCATCATCTTTTCTGACATAAGACTTTAAATGACTAAAATACCCTCCCCTTCACACACACACACACACACACACACACACACAGACACACACAGACACACACACACACAGAGAGAGAGAGAGAGACTCCACTTTACATCCTGAGGTGAGGAGGTTTAGAATAAATTTTACAGATAGTGATAATAGAAGCTTTGATTTGCACTTTGGGCTTTTGAAACCAGACTTGTCTGTTACTTCCTCTCTTTACCCACTGTAGCTTGAAAAGGCAGGCAAGACATATACAAAATAGAAAATACATGGAGTCAAATGATCTGGGCTCAAGAGTTGGCTTCGCAATGTCTTGTCATGTCAGGTAATTTTTTGCATCTATAGGATAGGAATATTCCCATCTCCTTTAAAAAAATAAGTAAGATTCTTCATATTTAAGTATATTTGTGTTTCTTTATGAAGACACAGGTAAGGGGTATAACATGAAAAATTTCCTGGATGAAGTAGAGCTAAACCCAGATGAACAGATGGCATCACCCTGGCTTCTCCCACAGGAGGACCTTTATCCATCATTTAGTCCCAGAGCAAGCCACCCCGCTGACAGGCATATTTAAATCGTCCAAAACACCAAATTGACTTTCCTGATTAAAGGGAGGAATTTTCTGTAATTTTTTTCTACCAAAGTTACTAATCACATGCTCTTTTACATGACTCTCCATTCAAAATATACATGCATGGACATTAGACCGGTACTTATCAGATAATACTAAAAATGTTTCAGGAAATAGAGCAGGGCACAGACAGTTGTGTAAGACTCAATCATATTCCTCAAGATACAACTCAACACTTTCCTAAAATTATATACATAACATAGATGATGCATAAAATATTATAGCTGACATTTAGCAAATGCTTTCTCTGGGCCAGGCACCGTTTGACATGACTTATTTCACACTTTAAATACTTCCATGCATTCAGTGCCCTGGTAATCTCCATTTTGCAGATGAGGAAACAGACTCAGAGAGGCACTTCCCTGGTGTTCCATATCCACAAAATCAACTGACCATGATTTTCCAAAGTATTTCTAGTCTTAGTGAAAGAAGTCAAGCAGTAGCCTTCTATGAGTTTCCAGACAGCCCTGAGTAAATGCATGGTATTTATAGAATGCTCTGTCACTCCAGAACATAAATAAGTTATATAATTACATTGCTTCATGGGCTCCTAAATGCCAGTGGTACCCATAGACTCTGGTGTTAAATATTTCTCATTGTCCCATTTCCTGTTCTTATTTGTGTTCCTGATTCTCAGAGGTGTTATATAGGCTATGTGGGAGGGAAATATTGAAAGTTGTACATCAACATGTCACACACTAGCTACCCACTTTGTTTTATTGGATAGAATTCCATCTTCCTGATTATACCAAGTATTTTTACATTTATTTAGGATACATAGTTTTATAGCTGTTTTTAAGAAGAGCTTCTGATAAATGTTTCTGAGTCCATCCCTTTAATAGGATGGATGGGCACGTCATCGAAATGTTATTAGTGCAGTTAAATATTTATTCGGTGTTGTAACAAAATGTAGGATTTTCATAGCCATAACCCAAGACAGATTCACAGTAGGATAAAAAAAGATTTACCATACAATACTAGTAAGGTAGAAGTGGTTGTGACATCTCCCTATGGGGAAAAAGACTTTTTCCTTGATTTCAAGACAAAGATATATAACAAAAATAATAAATATAAAAGTAGAAGTGAGTATGTTTGGAAGAAGACCAAGAGCTAAATATCAAGCATAGTGGATATTTAAAAGGCATAAATAGTTTTGAATGTGCCTGATCATCTGGAAAATATTCTTTAACCTGGAAGACTAACATGTTTTTCTTCATTACCATTTTGATGTTTAGAGTAAGCAATAAAGACATAATTTAATTAATTTACTTTCTACTAAAATAACTCAAGTTTGCTGTTTAAAAGGCAAAGAATGGATAGAGAAGACTTAAGTAGACAAACATGGCATTGCACACCAATGCAATCCTTTAGTGTTTATCCAATTTGGTGTCCCTGTCCTGATCAATTGCTGCAGTTACGTACATAAATGTTGCTTTAATGTGAAATGTGCACAAAGAAAGTAAATTACATGGCACAACACTGCTTTTGCTCTATTTTCTTTATAAGATCGAAATGGATTGTGGAAGCACTAAAAGTTTCTACCTTAAAGTCTGTTCTAAAGATACAATATGCATTAGAAGTCTAGTAAATTAACCTTGTTACCAGTGGACAATGACAATGATGATCTATCTAAAATATTTGACTCTAACCTCTCCAAATCCCCAGATTTCAATAAAAATAAATTTAAGCTCAGGGCAGAAAACTTCCAAAACTAGAGTTTACAGAAGGAAGTAGAATTTGTCCTGCCAATCCTATTGCCTCACTCAGGAAAATCTATCTACTAAGTGCCCTTTGAAGAACATAATACCTAATTTTTATTGATCACGTTTTAGATGTGTAATCAGCTTGTGTAAACTGCTTGACAGAAAAGAAGTAGAATACATCATTGCTGTATAATCTTTTGCTGTTTTGAAATAGATTCAGGGTAGTGGGATTTGTGGACTTTTTCGATAGTCTTTTTACATGTCTTGATTTACGAGGTTGATAAGAGGTCTTTTTTTTTTCCTCTTTGCTTCTTTCCTACTTGTATAGTCAGAAGACACAACATCTCTCAGCTATACAGCAACAGGCCTCAAACCAAACACAATGTATGAGTTTTCTGTCATGGTAACAAAAAACAGAAGGTCAAGCACATGGAGCATGACTGCGCATGCCACCACCTATGAAGCAGGTATGTGAAGAAACTGTGGCCTCAAAATGTCTCCTTCTGACACCTGAAGGTGGTGTGTGAATCAAAACGTAGGCACCCTGTGGATTCTCAATTACACCTTGTCCTACATGAAATATTTTATCCTTTATAGTTTGTAGCACATTTATAGCTAATTGTATACTCCCTACCCTAGGAGAGATGAAGATAAATTTCCAATAGATTAGATAAACTGGTTGGCTGTCTAGTATGTGGCTTCTTGGTGGTGTTAGCTCAGCAGATCTGAATATGAATCTTCAATACATTTAAACGAAGAACAGAAACCCATCCATTGAACAGTTGTGTCTTTGAACCATCATCATGGTAGCTATTTGGAAAGAGATTAAATACAAAATAATCACAACTGTATTTTCACTCCAATGAACCACAGCTGGATAGAGGAAGAAGTGTCCTGATGGCCTCGTTCACTCTTTGGAAATGGGACAACATCATGGAACAAGATTATGCAATTTACTATAGATTTTGCCAGCTACATTTACTATGGATCATAAATGTAGTGTTTATAATTTTTAAAAGGAATGTAACATACTTTGGCATTGGTGATTCACACAAATCCAACATCTGAAAAATATATGCTTTTTAATTGGGTTTAATTGTTTTCTTGATATTATAGATGTGGGCAAACTATATGACAGATTTTGAAAATATAAAAATATTATGCCAGTCAAGCTTTTCTCGGAATAAGTTGAGTTTTGTTTTTCATTAGAATTTGTCCTATGGTGTTGCAGTTCTAATTTTTATTTCAGACTACTACCTTAACTGTTAGAGCTCCACTGTGAAGGTATTTATGTTTGTGGGTCCTTCTTTGTATAAGAAGTTTTCCAGTCCATATAATTTAATGTTAACATCCTCCTCCTCTTCTAGCCCACATGTTCTACATGAATAGCTCATCCTCTCAGAATTCTGCCCTGGGTGCCAGTGTTCACAGCATCTTTGGAAGAATAAGACCAGCTGAATGAGTGCTGTGCTCCGGGCTTTATTGGGAGATGAGAAAGGACCTTTCCTTGCATTAACTTGAAAGGAGATGAATGTAGTTAAATTTAAATGAGTAAAAAGAATCTGATCTTCCCTGACTAGAAGGAGTGCAACTTCAACTTAATGCACAAAAATTCATTCACTTTCCCTTTCATAAACAAAGTGTGCGCCAACATCTGACTTGCTAAATGCATCCTGTTGATTTCTCATCTCCTTCCTGGCCTTGTGGGGAGGCCCATGGTGAAACATGTTGCTGGCAAAAAAATATATATGAGCTTTCAGAAATGTGCTTAGTAGAAAGGATGATTGTCAAATCAGATAATGATCAGGACAGAGGTGTGAATCGCACGCGGATGAGATCCCGGGATGATGATGGGAAGCAAGAAGTAATTCACAGGTGCCTGCAGGTTTTAGAACTGTGAGGAGAAAGGGGAATGAAATGACTCTAGGGTTTCTTTTTAATTCATCAGTAACACAAGGACTGAATGGGGCCACACCGTTAGGTGCTGAAATAGTTCATGAATAAGAGTGGCTGGCAAAATTTTTCAAGTAAAAGATTTCATTCTGCCCAGATGGTGCATCCTTTATCTTATTTTGATTAAGCAAATGGGAAATAACCGGAAGGATACCTGAACTAATCAGGCCTGGGAAAAGGACAGGAGCCAGCATTACTCTCAGTCTTAGAAATGAGGAATTGTTGGTCTGTCCTTGCCAAGTACCACAGTGGCTTCATTTCACTCTTCTCCTTCCTTGGATCCAGAATCCACTTTTTCAGAAGAGAGAAGCTAAGTGGCCTATCTTAAGACAGGTCATCACCTAGCTAACCACAGGATAGGACGAATTCACCTTGAAGTTTCCAACTGATGTTACTACCTTGCTCATGACACAGATAAGAACTTGTTTGCCAAGGGAAAAGTTTCTCTTTCAGGGAGGAGAGCAGATGGGTTACCAGGCAGACCAAGTAACAATACCCAATACAGTTCCCTTGGCTGAAATCTTTCCAAATTTTGAATGTTACTCTCCATTTGTGCACTTCATGAAGAATTTCAAATGTGAGGAAAATTGTTTAAGAGACAAAAATAACAGAGGGCACTGCTTGTCTAGTAGGACAAGATATTAATTATGGGTTTTCTAACAGTATTCGTTTGTAATTGTCAGCCTCTGAGATTAAGGCACTCATCACAAAAGGCAGAGAATGTAGTCTGTATCTTTGACAAGAGTAATAATCCAACAAGAAGACAAACATTTTGAAAATAACCTGAAGTAACTCAAGAAATACAATCCCAAAATTTTGGGCAAATTGAAATCAGAGCAAATAGATTGAAAATACAGATTCTGTCTGGAGAAATAAAAAAAAGGTTTCACAAATCAAAGGTTGCATAGCTGTGTCCTGTGTGGATCAATGGTACCCATTACAGGGACTTGAAAAGGAAAGAAACAAGATGTGCAAAGATAACCAAGCAGGTGTCAGAAAGATGATGTGTTTCAAAGACAGTTCTGAATGGCTCAAAATGACTGGATCATGGTGTCATGGGACAAGAGGGGAAATGAAGCTATAAACAAAGCATAAATCCTATAGGGTGATGTTTAATTATTTATTTATTTAGACTTATCCCAGAGAGTTTGGGTAGTCAAAGAAGAATTTCTGTTTTTTCAACATATATTATAATTTTTAATTGAAAAAGAACAATTGCATATGTTTAGGATATTTAAGGTATTTTGATTTATGTATATTTTATAAATCAAATTATAAAATTTGATTTATGTATATATTTTGATTTATGTGTATATTATAAATTTATGTATAAATTAAGCTAATTTACCTGTCCATCACCTTACCAACTTATCATTCTTTTGTGGTAAGAGTATTGAGAACTTACCCTTTGAGGAATTTTGAATCACACAATACATTATTCTTAATGATGGTCACCATGCAGTGAAATAGATCACTAAAACTCACTGCCCCGGTGAATTTTGTTGTACACTGTAGTCTTCCCTACCATTCCCTCTATCCTGCCTCTGGGAACCATGTTCCTGGAGCAGGCCAAAGTTGTACTACTTGGGTAAGTAGGGATCTTTGAAGTTAAAGCCATATTCTTTTACAAATATTAAGAAATAATATGCAGTTCATATGATAATTCTAAACATTTGAGTCATTTATCCTAATACCAAAATTTCTATTCACCAGCCTACACAAAGTTTGATGGAAAAGAATTTGCACAGTTTAGTTGTTAGGTGACTTGTTTAAATAAGCAACTCTTCAATGTATTATTTTGGTTGCTAAAGTTAAGGAGTTAGTTTATGTTTCATCAAATACCATAACAGATTGAGTAAAATAATCTATTCATCATCATTTGTCTTCTAAATTATACATCAATTTGAATTTTAACACAGTTAAGAAAAAGTCTATTTTGACTAGTTAAAAGGACATACCTATTAATTTCTTCTATGATTATGAAATATTTTTTATACCTGTTATAATAATCTAGGTCAATTTCTGACTCTATATTATCTTTCTAATCATGGCCTAGAAAATAAGTCAAATGAACTCTTTACAGCAGGATGCTATCTTCTTTAAGACAGCATGGCCTCTGGTATTTTGCTATACCAAATCTGCTTTTCTTACAATACTGACCCTGATATGATATTGTATGCATGCAAACCTTTACCATTACACTTGACTTCTGCTTTCTTCTCTTATTCCTCTCTTTTCTTTCTTCATTCTGGTCATTCTCTTCCTCATCCCCTTCTTCTATTTCTTTCCCTCTTCTTTTGTGTCTTCTACCTTCTCTCTCTCTCTCTCTCTTTTTTTTTTAAATAGAAATATAATATATTGCCTGGCACAGTAGCGCCTGTCTGTAATCCCAGTGGCTGTGGAGGCTGAGGCAAGAGGATCATGAGTTCAAAGCCACCCTCAACAATTTAGCGAGACACTGAGAACTCAGTGAGACCCTGTCTCTAAATAAAATATAAAAAGGGCTGGGGATGTAGCTCAGTGGTTAAGCATCCCTGGCTTCAATCCCAGTACAAAAAAAAAAAATTGAAATACACTACATACCTGGACAGTATATTAAACTTTGGTGAAACTTCAAATAATGAAGTTGTCTGGAATCCCAGTGACTTTGACCATCAGGCATAGGAAAGAAAATGGTGTGTGATAGATGAGAATAATTGGTGTCTCCTATTTGGCTCATATTTGAAGTTCTACTCAGGAAGAGATACTGGAAATAAAGTGTAAAAAAATGTATAGATTCTCTAACAGAAGAACTGAAGAAAATGAGTGTTGATGAGTTCTAACCTAGAGACCAACTTCTACCTATCTTGTGGTGCACAGATTCATATTTGGATACAAAAATATTTCCTCCAGAACCCAAACATAGTTCCTAGATGTATTCTGAATCTCCCTGTGTTATTTAGCATGTTAACTAGTTAGAAGGAAAACTGTCTTTCATAGCATAAAGGGTGAGAAAACAAGTTGGAAGAGGCCTGGAAAATATTGGACTGGGCCAGCCAGTTTGCTTCAAATGAACATATATTTAAAATGTTCTTCAGCCAAACAGTGGGAGAAGTAGTTTCAAGAAGAGCCAGGTTTCCAGTCATCCTGTTTCACACAGGTGGATATGAACGCACTCATGAATACTTCTTACCCCCTCTATTTAGTGTCTCACATTTGCCTTCTTGTTTAGAAGATGCACAACATGTTCCCAAGGCAACATGGTTTGACCTGGGTTTTAATTCTTTTTTTTTTTTCTGGCGGTATTTTCATTTATAAACTACAGTTGTATCAGAATTCTGTCTCTTGAAGCCATGTAGCCATCAGTCTCACTGTCTGTATGTATTTCCTTGTTCTTACAATGGTTCTTCTATTTGTACTGTGAGCTCACTTGAAAACATAAGCTGTGCTTATCTCCTCCAGGTGGACACACATCCTATTTTCTCTGCGTTCACTCTTGGAAGTCAGTTAACTTCCATGAAAAGCCATAAATTTTTATATCTTTGTTAATGTAATTCTTCAAAACCTTGAAATGAATTGTAAATAGCAAAAAAAAAAAAAAAAACCACGATACACCTCATGATAGATTCTGAGCATCAACATCATAATTAAAAGTCTTACAATGTCTGTTTCCTTTCATAACCAATGACAAGGCCTTGTCTCTGTCTCATCTTGCAGCCCCAACCTCTGCTCCCAAGGATTTGACAGTCATTACTCGGGAAGGCAAGCCTCGTGCTGTCATCGTGAGCTGGCAACCCCCCTTGGAAGCCAATGGGAAAATTACGGGTAAGCACCCACCTTTCTTTCCCTGTGTTGCCCTGGTCAGGCCTGCAATGGCTTACCCCCAGTGCTGCTCTTGCCTGTGTGCATTAGTTTCTCTGTCAGTATCCCAGTTCACTCCCTGGCCATGCCTGGCTGTCTCCTCCTGGCCCCCACAGTCTGGTCTGTAGCAGTCCTGAATGGTGCATGCAAATACACACACATGCACTTTTCCTTCCAGTTCCTATGTGAAAGACAGGTATTTCAATTAGGAGAGGCCTTTTGTTTTTTATTCTATGGAGCATTAATACAACCATCTTATGGAGTAAGCTGAGTATAGATGGCTGAAAGAAGCTGGGTTGTTTGGCAATTATGAAATACAAAAGATGCCTAATAACCATGTGTTTTTATACAGCACATGTGAAGGAGGTTTGTCTGGGGATTCTTAATTTCTCACTTAGCTTTTAGCTTCTTACTTAAATCATAAGGTTCAGAAAATACTTAATATTGACTGACAGAAATTGAACATAATGAATATTTCACAGTGACAGATTTTATTTTGCCAAATATTGCTGATAACATCAATGCCTAATTAAAGCATCCATTAGAAGCCTGTAATGTTAATTTAGTATGAAAAATATAATGGAGTTCTATCAAAGATTTTGCATTTAAATGATCACTTTAGGCTTTTAATAGATGTCTCCATAGCATATAATTATTATGAAAAATATTGTATAACTCAAAATGTGCACATTATAGTCTAATTAATTTGAACCATTGGGTTAGGAACACGTAAGAGTCACTCCTGTTTCTTCTTTTTTTGCATTCAAGAGGTAGATAGCGGTACCATAAATTAACAACATGATTCAGTCACTCTGTGATACAGAGATAAGCCGGGAAATTGCAGTTTCAGAAGGCACACTTACTTTATGTGAGTTACATTTTGATTTTTGCAAAATGAAAAGATAATGTGAAAATTCCACATGTGATTGAAATTTAAGTTGAAGATTTGTTTTCTCTAGGAAATGGCTCTTAGTGCAATAGCAAACAGAATTTTCATTTGAGCTGACAAATATGGAAAAAGAAGAGAGGCATAAAATCTCCCCCAAACCTTATATGTTCTGTTGTCAGTGTGCCAGGCCTTTTAAAACCAAGCCAGGATCATTCCAATTTTCTTTTATTCCCTCTCTCACTGCTATGATCTATTTTCATTGGTTCTGTCTCAGTACTTTTGTAGCTTTTGATTTATTTATATTTTGTTTCATCATAGTTATTTATAAGCATATTATAAATCAGTATATAATAAGTTTAAAAGAAAAAGTAGAATAGAAACTGTCTAAATAAAAGCAAGTTGTGATGAAAAAAAAATACACTTTTGGTAAAAAATAAAATGAGTCCTATTCTCCACTCATTAAAATTCTCCACTCTTATTTTAAAAATATTTTCAGATAGTCCATGTAAAGAATAGAATGTAGTTTCAACTCTAAAATAAAGTCTAATTTTGTATTTCTAGGGGGAATAATTGAAGTCTGGCTCATATGAAGAAATACAAATTAATCAAAGCAATAAAATTCTATATATTATTTTTTCAATGCATGTGAAAGCAACCTTGTCCACATACTTTATTTAGAGTTGTCTGTTCAGTTGTTCTCACCAATAAAAATCTGTATGTTCTCTCACAATGGAAAAACAAAAAATATGAGAGGTAATATGTTTTACCTTTAAAAACCCTGGTCATTTATTAAGACAAAATTATGATTATCAAATTGAGATGTTGACTCAGTTCAAAGGGAATAAACACAAAGAACCCTTAAGAGATCTTCTGTTTCATTCTTAATTTGGTTCATTCAAATTACTTCCAGAAAATAAGATGATAAAATATTCACAATATTAGACCACAAGGTTGAGGGCTCAGATTTGCTACACTCAGCTTTTAATAGAAATGCAAAGAAAAATATGAACTCTGTCCCTGTGTGGCTAGGCCATGTGTGCCTATAAGGGATGTGCTTTGAGTGACATTTGTTTCTGATTTTTTCCTAATTCCTTCATGTGGACAGCAGTAGAGCAGGTGGTTAAGAACCCAGCCTCCTAAGGGCAGTGATTGGATAGGCCATTTAACGTCTCTGAGGCTCTCTCTCACTTTATAAAATAAGGATAGAAATAGCACATCGTTCATAAAATTGTTATAATAATACAGTACAGAGAAAAATCCCTGATGCCCAGTGATACTCTAGCCGATACATTATTACATTAGTGATACATTATTCCAATTTGAAATCCATTCTAGAACAAGCCTTTACTACAGTGCTTTGCATAGAACCCAGACCATCATTTTATAAATATAACTACTTCAGAGAGATTAAAGAAGAAGTACAGAAGAGGAAATTCAGATAATTCCAGTATCTAAATTCCCTGATCATAATCTCACAACACCTACATTTTCAGAAGAGTGATTCAATATACATAAAGCATTTATTGCATGTTTAGCATCCTGCTAAACATTTTAGTATTGTTAAGTGATCACATATTCTCATTATTCCTTTTTAAAATGGTGATTAGGGTTTTCTGGGTACATAACTCATCTGAACTCAAATAACCAAGAAGTAGCAAACCTAAGATTATGAACTTGGGTCCTCAATGATTATACTGTGTTTTGCTCCAACTTATTATATTCTATTGTCCTAAATCAATGAATCTCAACCGAGTTTGAGTTTATTTTATCTGGGAAGAAATAGCATGGTATTTTTGAAAGCTTCTTGAATGGTTTGAATGTTGAGAGTTATAAAACATTGCTCTGAATAAATGCAGTGGCCGACACTGTTCAAGTCAAGGACAACCTAGGAGAGAGGAGGTAAGCCTTTCAGAGACTGTTTTCTTATCTGTGCAGGCTCCTGGCTGAGGCTCCACTGTTTTTCTGTGTTGTTTGCTGCTCTAGTTCAGTTCCTCTCCTTTTGAATGCTCTTTTCTCGTGACTTCCAAAAAATCATGTTCTTCCCACTTTCCAGACTAAAGCTTCTGTCAGTCTCATTTATGGACAGTGCTTCTCCCTGTTTTTTAAATGCTGCTTCCCTGATACAAGTCTTCTCATTCCCTTTGCTACTTTCTCTGGAGAATTGTCTATAGCAGAGTCCATTGTTAGTAAATACCCACTTGGATCTCTGAAATCTCTGTCTCCTTCCAAGAAGTTCTAAACACACACATCCAACTTCATATTAGGCATCTGCATGATCCTGTCTTATTGACTCCTCTTTCTCTTCCCGGATGTTTCTACTCTCATCTTCCTCTTTACTACCACCCACTACAACTGGCCAAATAATGTTATTATGTTCTATAGTAAGTTTAAGACCATCCACGATTGTGGGCCCCTCTGGGAAGTCAAATTGGAATCAAAAGTGTCAAATTCTCTCACCCCCATATTTTTAAAAAGCCTCCATGGTTTATTTGGTTGCAAGAGGTGAAAACTTGATTATCTTGACTTCTTCATCCCTTTCCTGTATAATCTTGAGAGAAAATGTAAATGCCTTTAGTCAGTGATGAAAGCTCCATGAGAACATATTTGGTTCAGCACTCTGTTCCCATCAGCAACATTCTTAGCCAGGCACGTCGGTGCACACCTGAAATCCCAGGATATAAGAGAAATATATGATTACAAGTTCAAAGCCAGCCTCAGCAACTTTGTGAGGCCCTAAGCATCTCGGCGATGCCCTGTCTGTGAAGAAAATATAAAAAGGGGCTGATAAGGTTGCTCAGCAGTTTAGCATCCCTGGGTTCAAATCCCCAGTACCAAAAAAAAAAAAAAAGAAGAAGAAGAAGAAGAAGCAAAACAAACAACACACACATTTTTGACCCATAGCAGGTAATTAATAAATGTTTGTTTGTTGGGTAGATCAATCACTGAATTCTAATTAAATATATTTTTTTTCTGTTTGATTTGAACAAAGTTCCTGTTATTCTAAGTAAGACACTTTGAGTAAGACACTTCCTGTGGGTTTAGTAATATTATAAAAAATAAGTAAATAAATAAATACATAAATAAATAGATTTGTAGTATTCAATATATAGTTACTATGTAGAAGATAATAAAAATAGAAACACTACATTACACTTTTAAAATACATTGTATTGCAACAACCTGTTTAAAGAGGAGGAAATGGAGACTTATTAGAATAAGCAAAGTTGCTCAGGTTGTACAACCAGTAAGTGGAAGAGCTATATAGCTTCAGGTCAGGTCTTCCCAAGTCCATAGCTTTCACCTTTTAACCATGGAAAAGGAAGAAATAGGACCTTCTTTCCTTATCTACCCACTTGTGAATAAAAATTTTAAAAAAAATAAGAAATAAAAACCAGCCCTCATTGGGTCGAACTCCTTATTGGCAGGAGTTGTGTTACATACCTTGGTCTCCCCAGTACATAGCAGTCCTCCTCATCCATGGAAGGGAATCAATATCACATAAGAAGAGTGGAAAGGAACAAAGAGAGGAGATATGGATTCGAACATATTCTGACATTTTGCTTCTGAAATTGCAACTTCCTCTTTGTATAAGTAAGGTCAAATGATGGATGTATGATGTTATATTTTTTACATATTAGGTAAATATGAAGCTAATATAGGAAAGTCTAGTTGGGTCAACAATCATAGAAGATCTTAAAAACTGTAGTATGGCCTAATATCTTATAATCTGGCCGAGTTGCAGTGCACAAGAGACAAAAATTAAGTAGAAAAAGAAAAAAAATGGAGAAATATATTGAATTAGGTACAGAAAAATAAGTATACAGCTACATAAAGTTACTGAGAATACAATGGTTTGCTCTAAACTGTGTGGTTTTATGGAAATCTGTAAGACTTTTTTTGTGGGGGAAGGTGGTACCGAGGATTGAACTCAGGGACACTTGACTACTAAGCCACATAGCCCTATTTTGTATTTTTCTTAGAGACAGGGTCTCACTGAGTTGGTTAGCATCTGGCTTTTGCTGAGGCTGGCTTTGAACTCTTGATCCTCCTGCCTCAGCCTCTCAAACTGCTGGGATTACAGGCATGCACCACTGAGCCTGGTGGAAATCTGTAAGATTTTAATGGTGAAATTAGTGTCTTATATCATACTTGCACCCGCGAGTGTAATGGTTTGCTTTCTCCAGAGCCATTTCTTAGAGTTGAATGATGGAATCAGTTGTAGTCTGTTTTATCCTTCATCTTCTCAAATTTAAAAAAGAAAAAGAGAGAGGGTAGGTTTCCCCACCAATATAGAACTGGCTCAGATACTAATTTGAAATTGTCAGAATTTAAATCTTAAATGTTCACCTTTAATTACTTGATTCCAGAACTGTCATTTTAAAATATATAAAGGAATAATTTTTACATAGATAAAATCACAGTGAAGGCAACTATTTTGTTCTCATTTGATAAATGGTGAAAATTGGGAATAAGTGTAATTGGCCTAGAATGAAAGCAGAGTTCTCCAGACTTGGAGTTGATCATACACTTAAAAAATTGCAGTAAGTGCCATGAATGTAAGACTTGGCTGTTATAGGCTACATAATTTCACTTAGTAAGTGAAGTTCAATATCTATTATGTGAAGACTATTTTATTAAGTTTTTTGAAGAATCAAAATGCAATATAAGATATGGCTCCTGAACTAAAGGAATAGTTTTTATCTTTTTGAAGAGATAAGAAATGCACATAATAAAAAAAATTAGTATTATTATTGCTAGTACCAGGTACTTATTTTCAACAAATATAGTTGTTTTTTTTTAAGGAGACTGCTCTGGACCAAAGAAAATGAGGATATTTTGTTGATATTGATGATGGCAACTGAGTTATAAATAAATGAGCAAAAGATAAGTGCTTTATCCAATGATATTTAACAGTCCCTTTTGAATTATAGCCTTCCAATTTTAATACTTACCAGAGGAAAAAATCAACTTCAGCATTTTAAAATTTTGTATCATTCTTTATATTGGCAAGACTTTGAACTTCTCTTGAGATCTCAAGCATCTTTTTTTTTTCAAATTCATTTATTTATTCTAACTTGTTATACAAGACAGCAGAATGCATTTTAAGACATTTTATTTGTGATATTGACATCATCAAAAATGTCACATATAGTAGTGATTCCTGGCCTTTCTTGATGATAAAAATTGTCCATCCAGATTACTGAGGTTATCCTAACCCGTTGTATTAGATATCCATTGCTTTGTAGCAATAGAACTACAAATTTAATAACTTAAAATAATATGTACTTGTTATCTCAGTTTTTGTGTGTCTATAATAGCATAATTTCACTAAGTGCTGTGCTTTAAAGTCTCTCACAAGGTAACCAACCAAGATATCTTCACTGCAGTCTCATCTTTGGTTTTACTGGAGAAATATTTTCTTTGAAACATATGTGGTTATGAACAAGAGTTACTTTCTTACTGACTGTTGGCCAGAAACTACCTTTTCTTCCTGCAAGTGGTCTTCTCCATTTAATGATTTGCTTTATCAAAACCAAGAGAGTAAAGAATGTAGAGTCTGCTAGCAAAAGTTCATAATCTTATATAACATAATCATGGAAAAGCTAGCCCATCACATTTGCTTTATCTGTTAGCTAGATGTAAGTCTTAGAACTCATCTAAACTTAGAAAGGATGACATAAGGATATGCATACCAGAGAACAGGAGAAATTGGGGACCATTGAAGACTGTTCACTACAAGTGTTAAATTTAAAAAAAACCCTATTATGGGGTCTATTTTTCATAAATCATAACCACTCTTCATATAATTCTTATGGTTCTGCAGATTTGGGAAACACCAAACTAAGGGGAAGATGAAGGCCAACATAAAATAGGTACAAGTTTGCAGCATTGGTCAGATTTGAAGAGAAATGGGCTTCTGGCTGTTTGAACTTCATAACTTTGCTTAACCCTCCAGAACCATAAGGAAGAAATATCTAGTTCACGGTCCAGGATGCGTGCCTTACACTAACATGTCATTCTATAAAGCACTATGGGATTAAGTGATGAGTGACACAAAATCATAAATGCTTTTATATAATATTTTTAAAAAGCTTATAGAAATTAATGTTTCTCAATTAATTTAATTAAACATTAAATTAATGTTTGAGGAAGGTTTCAATAGGTCCGATACAGCTTAAACTAGACTGAGGGATGAGTGTGAATTGGGCAGAGAAAGTAAAAGAACATGGAATGGTTCAAGAATAAGAGGGGAGAGAGAATAAGCGTGATATGCAGAACAGTGAGGGTGTGTGCTGAGATGGGGATTCCATTGCATGATTGGTCAGAAGGGAATGGGTGTGAGTCAGAGACCTCTGTGGAATAAGCATGCCAAAGCCCTCGGAGTGAAGGTTCTCAGTGCAGGTAGGAGACAGAGGGACTCAAAAGGAAAGAATTGGTAAACTCAAGGAAAACAGCTGTAAAAAAAAAATACTTACCAATAAATATTAAATGTGTAAGAATAGACCTAAGGACTTCTGTGGCCAATCCAGTGTCAATATCATTGCAGAATTTTGGCAGAAAGGGAGATCACTACCACATTCAGGTAGTAAAGGCATCTATGAGGAGCCCCTCTGAGCTGCCACCTGACAGTATAACATAAATATTATTAATTAATGCTTTTAAGTAGGAGCTAGCTCACAAATTGCCTAAGTCTAATGTTAGAATATGAATATTTTAGAGGGATACCTGGAGCATAGCAGACTATTTGACAGTACACAGTTAGCATTCAAGTCACTTAGCCCCTAATGCAGGGAATTAATGATACTATCACCTAGAGTTTATCCAGCAGTGTTTATTTATCTGTCTAGCTGGGCTGGAATATTGGAACTAGCATTAGATTTTTAGTATGGTGGTGGAGGCTAGCATTCCAACCCTTTTACCAGGTAACTACAGGTCAGCTTCATCATCTGTGAAACGAGAAAATACTGCCCTTGCCAACCTCACACAATCAGCAAAACAATCAAATATCATTTACTTTTATAACACTTCAAACAACTACAGCATACACTTTCCCATATATTTTTATTATTTAAGTGTAAAACAAAATAAGCATTATTTATTTTCATTACTGGACTGCTCCAAAAGTTATGCAAACTTGCTATCTCTCTTTACATTTTTATCATGCTTATATATTAGAACCAATAATCAGGATTTATGATAGCAGAAAGCACACATTTTTAAATATAGAAGATGTTTTATATTTCTAATGGCCTAATTCCATTTTCTGATTCTGTATTTTGAAGCAATTATTTATCTAATCCTTGCAATATGAAAAAAAATTACTTGTTAAAGTGAATGCTGTTGTTTAAAGATTGTGGATACATAATAATCATTGTCAATTATATTTGGGAAACATGAGTGCTGGAAGCAAAACGATAATATCTAGCCCATACACTAAACAAAGCTGCATTTGTAACAAAGCTGCATTTGTCTATTCATGCAGCTTACATCTTGTTTTATACTTTGGACAAGAACATACCCATCGATGACTGGATTATGGAAACAATCAGTGGTGACCGGCTTACTCATCAAATCATGGATCTCAACCTTGACACTATGTATTATTTCCGAATTCAAGCACGAAATGCAAAAGGAGTGGGGCCCCTCTCTGATCCCATCCTCTTCCGGACTCTGAAAGGTTTGAATCATTTCGTATCATGCCTTCCTTCTCTGGGGAATTCTGGAAAATGACCCTGTAGTTTGGGGGAGAAACTACCCAATGTCATTTCTGTTGGCAACATAGTTGCAGTGAACATTCAGAAAAATTTAGAAAGTATCTTTTATGCTCAAAGCCAATATGTCAAAGAAAAATATATCTTATTCTCACAACTCCTGCCATCACCACAAGGCAGACATATTTAGATTGATGTTTTTATTTACAATCCTTCTGGAATTTTGTATTGATTTCATGTACATTGGTTCTATTCAAAATATAATGAAACCCTTCAGCCATTATATGTAAGAGAATAAAAATTAAAATGCATTGAATTATGTGAATGCCAACTTTAAATATTTTCTTTCAGGAATTATCATACTTATATATTAAAGGGAATTTTGATGTGGCAAGGTAGAAAATTTCTAACAAAATGAATGTGTTTATTTTAAATTCCCAAAGTAGCAACAATTAAAAAAATCTTGTAATATGATTAGAAGAAACCTCCATATGTTTGTAAGAATATCCATAGCATATCAATTTAAAGATAGCTATATGTTCATATAGAAAAGGACTAAGGTCAAAGAATAGTGAATACATCAAAATAATTTTCATATAAGCCACAGTATTTTTAGACCACAATATATTTTTCCTCAGAAGCAAATGGTTTCAAGAGCCTCAATCATTTAACAACAGAAAATAATTTGAATGTTCCATAACTGATATTTAAAGATGTATACTTATGTCATGCTATGCACTATTTTAAGAAGCCTGCGCCTACATGTCCTGCAGAAAACTTGATAATATGTCATGGCATACAACTATGACTTTAAAACATGTAGCTAGTTGATATTTTCACCCATTTATTTGACATACTAAAAGAAATGTCCAAGAATAATTGTATGTTTCTCAATTCTCCTAGGAAGATAACCTAACAAATAGTGGACTTTTAAATTCTCCTGAGTGAGCTATTCAAAAGCTGGATTTTGGTAGGCGCTAGTCTGAAAGTTTGCCAAGAATATACAAACAAGCTTTCGACCTAAGCCTGCATGACAGTTCTTAATGATGGAGCAGAATTTAAGAGGGAGGTGGAAAAGAGAGGAGCTGATCTATGTCTACCTAGGTTTAGGAGGACTTCATGTCTAAATCAGGTTTTACTCCAAATGAGTGATTGAAAGGCAGCCAGTTATTCATTTTGTGGTAGCATAAAATGGTGCTCAATAATATTTTGCAAACGCTTCATCTTTATCTGTAGATGAGTGCCAAATTAATTTCATGCCCACAGTGTGTGCCAACTAAGAGATCTCAGGGAGGTTTTAAGATGACTTAAGTCATCCAAATGCAGTAAACAGCATCATGATGAGGTATTACAGGACACACGGGCCCACATTGATAACCAGTCTGCAGATTATGTAATGAATTTCAGTATTTCCTTTCTTGGCGTTTTCCCTAAGTGCCCTAAACTCATGTACAAAATTATTTTCAAAACTAAAAACAAATTTGGGAGTTTTTTGTATAACATATCATCTATAAGAACTGTGTTTCATACCTTGATTGTATGATTAATATTGTCTATTATAAACACCTTATGCTCAATAATAAATTTTTAAACACACATTACTTATATTGGAAATAAGTTTCTGATGTCTTAGGTGCACTTGAAAATATTGACATTGCCCATCTTCATCAATATTTGACCTCGTACTTGTATGCATCTTGCATGTCACTTTCAATGACAGGTGTTCTCAGACCAATAAATTGCTCATCGTGAGATTTAAAAACACAATAAACCAGATCTATACCAATGATATAAAATCATGCTATTGCTCTCTGATTTAAGATTTTCAATCCCCAAAGCTGCATTAAAACGTAAGTCCTCTATTCATCAGAATGTAACTTTGTTTGACAGAGAGAAAGGCTTAGAAGTTTGTGCAAAGCTCAGGAAACTCCCAGTAGCCTAACGGGTAATGGGCAAGTGTTTCATTGCAAATCATGCCCCAGGCAGGTGTCCACAAAACTCATTCTTTCATATTCAGTCTTTGCAAAACAAAAAATAGCAGCTTCTTCTACTGGAGATTAGAGTTTTATCTTTTTGGTATGAGCAACCAGCCTGAGAGGTTCAGAAAACTCCATCAGTAATCACTGATTAATTAAAAGGGAATTTATAATTAGGAAGGGATTATATTCCTCTACACTTATGTATATGCATACATGTGATATGTTTAACTCTTTAGAATGTTAATTAAAATAATCTTGGACTTGATTCTCTGACCAGATACCTCTCTTGCCCACATCCTTCCCCAGCTTCCATTAGGATAGACACACACCATGGAAACATTGAAAGCCATAGGTGTGTCTCTTGTGTCTCTCTGGTGTCTCCTTCCTCTGATTAAAATATGTGTCTCCATAATGGCCTCTCGGGGTAACAGGGAGGAAAGATGTTCCCAATGGAGTGAACCACAGAAAATTCTTATAGAGGAAGTGAGACATTTTCTGGACACAAAGGAGCAGAGTGTTCAGCAGTGAGACTCCCAAAGAATAATCTATTCTCTGGGCATCCTTAATCATTTTTCTGAAATGTGTCCCTCCCTCACTGAGTAATAAAACACACTATATTCTGTGTACCAGAATAGAAAAAGAAAAGGTTTAGTGTTCAAATTATTTTGTGACAAAATACATGATTTTCTGACATATGACATGAGCAATTAAAAATGCAAAGAACAAATCACAAGACTTTGAAGCCATTATTTATCTTAAATAAAAGAATTTGTTAGAATTCATTTGGGGGGCTGGGGATGTGGCTCAAGCGGTAGCGCGCTCACCTGGCATGTGTGCGCCCTGGGTTTGATCCTCAGCACCACTTACAAACAAAGATGTTGTGTCCGCCGAAAACTGAAAAATAAATATTAAAAAAATCCTCACTCTCTTAAAAAAAAAAAAAAAGAATTCATTTGGTCTCCATTGGGAAATACTCTTCAGTACTTAACCATGTTGGAAACATTCAAAATTTCTCAAGTTATACTCAGTTCAGCTTTGTTAACAGAGAAGCAAATCTAGAACAAATACATTTATTTATCACTTGTTAAGAATATCAGACTGTAGACAGTGTACTCAATGTGATTAATGATAAAGGAAGGAACAAAGTTTGGATTTGAGATACGGTTTGGTTTCCTTTCTCTCTTTTTTTCCTCCTGACATCATTCTGAATAGTTCTTCACTAAATACAATAAATTTATTAGGATTATTTCAGGAGTGTATCCTGCTCTGGACATCAAACCTGTACAGGTCACATACTGTATAGCTACTTACGACTCTAAAACATGCTACTTCTCCTTACTAGAGACCTGGAGTAATACAGCTTTTTTCCTCAAAGGCTCAAATTCCTTTTCTCCATATAGGATATATAATGCAATTGCCAGTCAAAAGCACCTGTCTTCAGCAACCCCATAACGCTGTAATAAAAGTATTTTGGGAAATCCTTAGTTTTCAATGGGAAATGGAAGAGAAAATCAAGATAAAAATTAAATTGTAATGATCTGTTTATAAAAGATTAAATCAGAGAGCCTGATGGATTTTTAAAAATTTTAAATTTTGAGAAGATATAAAGATGTTTATAAAACTCATTTAAAGCTTGCACGGAATACAGGATATTAAGCACCAGTCCTTGAGGGGGCATGAAGAAGAAGAGCCCTGCCCATCTACTATACAGTGTAGTTCTTATAGATAACAACACTGTATTGAGCACTTGAAATTTACTAAGAAGATAAAAATTTCATTGTATTCTTTCCACAGGGGAAAAAAAGAAAAAAAGAAAGGTGGTGGGAGGAAGTTTTGGGAGTTAAGGGATAGGTATGATGTCGTCACTGATGGTGATAGTGCATACTTTTCTCCAAACTCATAATTGTACACATTAAATATGTACAGCTTTTGGCTTTCAATCATATCTCAACAAAGTGTTTTCTGAAAAAATAAAGCTAGTAGCATCTTAGTCAAATAAACGTGTGTGTGTGTGTGTGTGTGTGTGTGTGTGTGTGTGTGTAATTTTCCAAAGAGGAATTTGGAATTCAAAGTCTATTACACATTGTTAACTTTTCATAGAATATGTGTACACATAATTTTAAGCTGAAGGAAGATGTAATTGATCTCTGGTTTCAGAATCTGTCCCAGGATGCATTAGACATAAGCCCTGTTCCTCTGAACGGGGATATCTTTCAACAGCATCATTATTTAAGTGTTTTGATTCTGTTGAACATTATTATTGAACAATTAAGTGTGCTCTTTGGTTTATAAACGGACCACGCCTGACGGATATCTGCTAAAGTATTTTTCAGACAATATTGATAGATTTGCTATGAGACTGCCGTACATAAAAGATAATAGGCTATGTTACATGCTATTATATGCCTATGATATTTTTCTCATGTAAACTTAATTGAGAGAAAAGCAAAGCAAATCAGCAACTATAGTATTCTACCCGTCAATTTTGAGTGGAATTGAGTTAAAATGCTCCAAAGCTCAAAGACAACCAAATATAGGTGAAATAACCAACTGATAAAGTTTTGTAAACAAAACTCTGCATTGGCTAAACACCATATCACAATTTTAAGAAATACTAGAAATTTGCCTTCTAATTTAATTTCATTTGATTGGGAGAAAAGCCACTTTTTAAAATCTTTGAGTTATTTTTAAATTTAAAAGACCATTATTATAAGTCACCTGAAGTTATAAGTGAATTAAGAGCTATCTTTACAAGATCTCAACATCTATTAAACCATTAATATGATTTCATATTGATGATATATCATTATTTTGCCCCATCCATTTAAGAATTGGCTAAGTTTTCTTTTAAAAAAATAACTTCAAACAGGAAATAGCTCTAGTAATTTTACTTAAAATATATGTGTGATAAACACTTGGTAACTGCATCTATTTTTTTACATTCAGTCCTAATTTCAATTCAACTTACATGATGATCCTTTGGAGTTTATGTTTAGTAGGATGTGACCAAATGAGATATTTTTAAAATCTATTTATGTAGTAAAATCATTATTTTCCTTTTTTTTCCTGTGACTGTTTAATTGATAAAATAATCACATATAACTTTGGATCTTTATCAATTGTATTTCAATAGGTCATTGACCTTGATATGTAAACTTGGGAACAAAACCGTTGATTTTGTACGTCAGCTTTCTTACTAGCAACTGTCAAAATCTAATAATATTCTTTCTTTCTTTCTTTCCCCACAGTGGAACACCCTGACAAGATGGCTAATGACCAAGGTATGGCGACTCAATCTGTCATTATTTCCTTCTTGCCTCAGTCCTATCTGTTGGAAGTGTCAGTCATTACTTTGCCTTCCTCTTTTCACCTGGACCATACACCTGATGAAGCAGACGTTGGGATGATGATTAATCTTGTTAATGAAGTTCTGCTTGGCTGAGGCTGCGGCTCTGATAGGGAAGATGTAAATTTTCTTGAGAGGAAATTGTTTTGTCTCTATTCTGAAGGACCAATTAAAATGTCAAGCTTCTTTGTATGAAATAAATTTTTAGTCCCTGTCTGCACTTCTGAATAATTCACATTAAGTATAATTAAGCTCAGCGTAATTTTCAAGCTGCTCTTGCACCCTTTCATGAGCTATGGAGGAAAGTTCGGTAGCGCTACATAAATCATATGTGCTTTTCCTCTGCATTGAGCTTCTTTTAATAAATAAAAGCAAAGTTGGGTCAACTTTTTTAGGCATTATCATTGTTCATTTTGAAGCCAGAAAGCTTTTCATTGCATGCACCAGATGCTGGCCTGACTTAGAGTATTTTCTGTTCCTTCGGCTGAAATTTGATTTGTATAGAGAAACAGGAGTGGGTTTACACAAAGGAAAATGGAGATAAATAAGAGTTATCCTTCAACTCAGAGGCAGATAAGAGTTTGCTATTAATATGATTGGTGGGTTGATTGACAAATTAGGATTCCACTATCTTTACACTGAAGATGATTAATAATCTGAGAAAGAACAAAATGAGTTGATGAGCTTCATTTTTCCCTCATGGATTGTTTTTTTTTTTAAGGGGGTGAGTTTGGACATACTAGCAACTGGTTATAATCATTATGGTCTATACTTATTGCTTCAGAGTCTACCATAGTTTGTGTCCTGCTTTGAACATCTACGCTTTGGATATCTCAGCCCAACTGACTTGCAAACATCACTTCTCATAAAGTACCATGTTGTGAAATTAGTGGAAAACATTCTTTTTTAACATGAATATTTCTAAACTCTTGACCAGTCTTAAATCTGGATATTGGCTCTCACGAACAGCAGAAGGCTGCTCACATTAGCAGGATTTTATTCAAAGATCCTATGTTTCAATTTTTTTCTGGATCTCTGTGACAGGCCTCTGTGTAATAGCACTGATTGAGGGTTCACATGTGGAAAAATAGAAATATCATGTTGCATGGAAATGCCTAACCAGGGTTACAATTTCATGCTGAGGCTGAGGTAGGAGGATGGCGAGTTCAAAGCCAGCCTCAGCAACTTAGCATGTGGCCCTAAGCAGCTCAGTGAGACTCTGTCTCTAAATAAAATATTTAAAAACAAAGGCTGGGGATGTGGCTCAGTGGTTAGGCCCCACTGGGTTCAATCCCTGGTACCAAAACAAAAGATTTCTGTTGGTCTAGCTGCTCCTTCTTGATTCCATTATTCTCTTAAGATCAATATCCACTAAATATTTATTAAAATACTATTTATGAACATAATTAATGAGTAATTTTCACTTAGTATATATTTACTTAGATAAATTAAATATCAGTGCTGGCCAAATCCAAACCTGGAATAATTAGTAGTAGCTGTTTCACTATTTCAATTAGAAAATAATTAAAACAACCTGTCATAAGTTTCTTCATAAAAAAATGGATTTGGAACATCCAGACAGATAATTCCTATGTTTTGAAATTATATTTAGAAAAAAAATTGATTCATATCTAGAAAAAAAATGGCAGCAATAACAAAAATTTAAAGAATCCCTGGCTTAAGTGATTACATGCTCAAATTTCTCAAGAAATAGGTTTCCAAATTATTTTTCTGGATAACTTTTCTTTGTTTTTGTTGTCATTTTTATTTGCCTATATTATTATTATTATTATTATTATTATTATTATTATTATTATTATTATTATTATTATTATTAGTGATAGAGTTTAAATCCAGGGCCTCATAAAGGCCAAGCATGCACTTCCCCTGGAGCTATACCCCCAGCCCCTGGTTAATGTTGTTTGAAGCTATCAAATATATATTTTGTAAATCAGGATAAATTATTTCCCCATCCATCTGACCACACACCCAGGTTTTACTTAGCTTCTCACATCTGCAGTGAAACCTGATCAGTTTTCAAAAGCAAAAGATCAAGAATCAGCTTTTCCCCTACCTAATATTATTTAGAAAGATGCTATCACATATTATGGCAGTTGGATGCCTCTTTCCATCACAGCTGGCCAAGTTGATAGGTTCTAAATTTTATGTCAAACTTGTGGAATTGAGAGGGACTGTTGACATATAATTTATGGTTATTAGTAACATCTTCAAATTCCTACAAAGAAGGTCTATAAAATTTGAACAGCACAAGCTTGTTGTGAACAAAATCAGTCTTCTGAGTTGATGACCAGGTGCTTATGATATAACCCAGATTAAAGATTCCTCCAAGAGAGATGAAGATAGTGGCAGCAGATTGTTTGGACTGCTCCCATTCCCAGCAAAAGTCAATCTGTGGAACGTGTTTCATCGTGCCCTCTGTTAGACCCACGTGGTCCCTTCCCATGGAAAAATGACCCCACTGTTACATTTCCTATAGGAGCTGAATTTCTTCTGAGAGAAAATTCTCTCTGAAAAAAATACTTGACACCTTGAGTCAGAGTTAACCTGAGAGAGATGAATCCTAAACAGAGAAGCAGGAGGTTAAATTTTACTTATGTGATAGAACATAAGAAAGTTTAGACTGCTCTAAAATGTGCCTTGGTAGATTCTTGTCAAAACTATCTCTCTTGGAACCTAAGAAATACTGTGAAGAACATAAACATGAAAATGAAATTCTATTGTATTTTCATCAGTTTTTATTTGGGGAATGTTTTCTTCTTCTGTTTAATAGTAATAACATAGAAATGGTAGACAACATGGAACTCTTCATCCCTTTGTGTAACTGCATATAAACTAATTATATCTAGCATTTTCTTAGTTTGCTAACCTAGATCTATCCTATAATACTCCCTTTTTTGCACTCTCCTCTCTTGTTCCTTGTCCTGATTATTTCTGGAGACTCTTCTAGGCACAATGGCCAATAAATATGATTTTAGTGATGAGCCCTAGAGTTTGACTTTCTGTCTGGTCAGATGGAAAGGAAATGGCTCAGGCTCTCTGAAGTGGGTGCAGATGGTAGGGCATAGCTGCACTTCCAGTGGTTTTTCTTTTTGCTTTCCACACTCTGATGAAAACTCAATTTGTCTGTACCAGAGTCTGTGTGCATGTTATGAAGTGTTAACATGAAGTCTCTTTATGCTCTTCGCACCAGTCACTATTCAAGGAGATTATTGGTTGATTCATTGAGTCCTCCTATCAGTGCTAAGGGAAATATTATGACCGTCTCCATTTGACCAACAAAGGAGCTCAAGCTCAGAGAGTTTAAATGACTTGCCTGTAGAAATACCCGGTGAGCACCAAGGCCCGATTCAGACCCAGGAAGCCAGGCTGTGAGCCATTTTTAATCACCTAGTGCCTTCATGGTGTATTTATTACAAGTACACACACACATTCAATACCTGTCTGTAAAGTTTCTGTATGTAAAGTTTTATGTATTGGCATTTCTCTCCTGTGAACTTTCCTTTCCCCATCTCTGAGAATGTCCTAAAAAAGAAAGCACACAGCTCCCAATTTGGGGTCTTCTTGTTGGTAGGAAGCCATGGCATGGAGTATATGACCTGGCACTTCTTTATCTCAGGAAACATAGGGATGGTGCTAATTCCACTCATAGGCAGCTTGCACTGTCCACAGGAATATGGAGTACTGTGTAGAATGAACAACACAAATCCTTGTTTAATTGGTCTGTCTTTGTTGCTTGCAGAAGGCCTCCTCTCTGTGGCAGACAGAGCAGCTCTCAAATGTTTCTTTTCTTTAATTTTTTAAAATTTGTATTAATTAGTTATTCAGGGCAGTATAATGCATTTATACACTTTGATATATCATACATAGATGGGTTATAATTTCTCATTTTTATGATTGTAGAATCACATTGGCCATGCAGTCATGTATATATGACTGTTTCATTCTACTATCCTTCCAACCCTCTTATCCACTCTCCTCCCCTCCCTTCACTTCCCTCTACCTAATCTAAGGTAAGTCTATTCTTCCCTAGTGCCCCCAACAACCAACACCTTATTGTGAATTAGCATACGCATATTAGAGAAAACATTGGGCCTTGGTATTTTGGGGATTGGCTTATTTCACTTAGCATGATATTCTCCAATTCCATCCATTTACTGGAAAATGCCATCATTTATTCTTTTTTAAAGTTGAGTAATAGTCCATTGACTATATATACCACATTTTCTTTATTGATTCATCTATTGAAGGACACCTAGGTTGGTTCCATAGTTTAGCTATTGTGAATGAGCTGCTATAAACATTAATGTGGCTGCATCGTTGTAGTATGATGATTTTAAATCTTTGGGTATAAACTGAGGAGTGAGATAGCTGGGTCAAATGGTGGTTCTATTCCCAGTTTTCTGAGGAATCTCCATACTGCTTTCCATTAGTGTTTCTTCTTAAATGGACACTATGACTCATTTAAACCTTAAATGTTTCCATAAAGGTCCTATGTCCAAATAAAGTCATTGGGGGCTAGAACATTAATATATGAATTTGGGAGGAAGACAAAATCCAGGATTCAGAACTTAAGTTCAAGTGAAAAGTTGTTCTTTCTTTCCTTCATTAATAATCTTCCTCATTTTTCAGATAAAGATGCAGAAAGTAAATGTTTTGCCCAAAGTCATACAAGAGTTGTTGGTAGAGTTGGAATCCACATGTTTCTTATGAATTCCTACCTTGTACAGTCTTCCCACTACACATTGTTGCTGTATTTATTTTTAAAAAATGGATTTGGAGTTTTTAACAGTTAGATTAAACTTCTCAGAGGTTATCATGGAAGCCTTTTAGAAAACCCCTTTGTTTGGAGGTTGCAGAGAAGGTTAGTTACAGCTGTGATATGTGACCACTTCTTAGAAGTGATTCCTGGATCGAACTTCTAAGGGACTATTTTTTTTTTTTGTATCTGTATATACTGTGTAACTCCCACTCCCAAATACTCCTCCACTTTGAGGTGTTATGTATAATAATTGGTATTTTGGTTGATGTCTGGGATTGCATAGGTATTTATTTCCACACTTGCCCACCATAGCAGTGGAGTAGGTGCTATGGCAATGATGGAGCACCTAGAGACCACAAGAATCTGCAAAATGATGTGTGTCATTACTGAGATGAATTAGAAAGAAAATGCTCATTTTCAGCACTCTCAAGTATCTTTCATTCTCTCTGGACTGGCAGAGGGGTGGCTGGCAACACTGGGCCTGGAGAAGAGGCACCCTTTCCTAGGCCACTTTATGGATCTAGATGAAGAAGGCACATGGGAACTGCCCTCCCAGCAGAGACCAGTGGAGGGCTTGCCAGTCCTCTCCAAATCTTGGTGATGGCTGCAGTGTGTGGCTTTCCCCACCAGCAATCACTGGGTATGTGCTCTTGGAGTCCTGGAATAGAGTCAGAGCACTTAAATTCTTGAATAGTTCCACCTCTGTTACCTGCTGTGTGCCTGTGGGCAGGAGCATTAACAGCATCCTCCCATATAAAATGGTTAATTTAGCCCAAATTATCTTTGGTTTCTTTAGAGATTTAAGAACACCCAAGTTTTAGGATTAGTATTAGAATTTAAAAAACAGGTATCACATCTTTACATAATATGGCAACTTGTGTTAATGGCTGTTAATGGCTTTCTCCTATGCATCAATCAGTCTTCTGAGTTAATTCTCATAAAAACCTTACAGGTGGAGAGAATGAGACCCAGAGAGGCCAAACCTGCTCGAATACTCACAGTATGTAGCTGGTTAGGCCTAGAGGAATACCCAGGCTACTTCACTGGCGGATCTTCACCACTGTATAATTTCTGGAAATGCAGTCCATTCCTTGGATTCTAAGAAAGTTAAACCTGCTGACCTTGTTGTGAAGGACTCTGTGGCTCCTCAATAGGACATGCAGGCCAAGTTCTTAACACTACACCTGTCATTTTACACCTCAGCAATTTTAATCTCATGAACAAACAGCATGTTAATTGTTTCCAATTTCAGGGAAAGAAGGTTCTCCCTGATCTAGTCAAGCTTAGAATTCAGTTAAATGTAATCCAGACTTGGTAGGGTTTGGATTACAACAGTTGGGCTGCTGTTTGAAAAATGGAAACCTTCAAGCACCCTCTGATGGGAATGTTTAATTGAAAATTAACACCGTTCTACCCAATGATTGTGCATAGTTTGAACTCCATTTATGATTTAATTGCTTGCTACAGCCACTTGAGAAAGCTCTCCTCACCTGTGCTCTCCTCAGGTCCAAAATTTTGCAGTTCTAGAAATTATGAGTGGTGAAAAAGGAGAGGTGGAAAATGAGTAATGTGCTTTTAATAGAGTGTTAAGTGCTTACCGTGTTCCCTGCAAGCAGTCAAGTGGCTGTTTAAGTCAACCTCTCAGGAGTTTTTAATGTTTTAATGGGTAACTTTGAAAGAATGAAAAATAATCAGTACTCATAGGAATGGATGTGATTTTAACCTTCTCAAAGCAGCAAAGTAGACATTTCTGTTTACAGATCCTCCAGTTAAGATTTCATGAGCAAGTTCCTTTGAGACCACTGCTGCTGGATGTCATTTCCCTGTTATAGACATTAGCCAACTACAAGGTCTTCCTAGCTTTATTTTCTGTCTACTTCTTTATTTTCAGTCCTGGGTTTTGCATTCTTGATTTTTTTTTTTTCCAAAACAGATCAGTCCCTGACATTTGCAGAATGAAGTCAGTTACTTGGCATCAGAACCCTGGTTACCTGACCACAAGTTCTCTATCCTGTTCTCAAAGCTGGTATATCCTTCCACATGTGCCAAAGTCTAATTATGAAAATTCACCAAACCCTCTAGAAAAGGTGCATTTTTTTCATGGCTCTATACTATAACTAGTACTGTGTCTCAGCCTTGAAAAAACTTTCCTATCTCAACGGAGTGAAGTTCTCATCTTTTAGACTCCCTTCCCAATGTTTTGTTTTCCAAGAAGCCTTTCTTAGATTTTTGATCTTTTATTCTTCTGTTTGCCCATAATATCCAACTCATTCTTCGCTATTTTTTCCCATTTCTTATAGTTTTATATTTATATTCTAGCTTAATAAGCAGATTTTAAATTTCCCAAGGACAGAGGAATGGTTGGATTCCCATTGTCACCTTCTAATCCCTGCCCAGTCTCTTATTTAGAGACTATTATATTATAATTACCCAATAGATGCTTGTTGAGTTGCATCATGACCCAGGTGTTTTAGGAAATAGTCATAGATTTGTGGATTTACTGACTAATAGAAGTACAGGTTGGAGAACGTAAAAGCGATAGCCCCATGTCTCTGGATTTTGTCTATTTTACTAACCTTGGGGGAGAATAAAAAAGGTGTTAAAAGTATGTTTCCAACTGAGAAAACGATATTCAGCAATCGCCTAATAAAACAAAAGATCAAGAGAAAAAACAAGTTTACTGTGATTCAAGAAATGGCAGTCACCCTTGTACATGATTCTGACCTCCTCTGCTCTTTGCTTGACCTCTACTCTTCCTGTTGTTTCTTAGTAGCAAAAAGAATTTATAGACTTAAATTTCACCAGCTGCTTGTAATTCTGAGTTCATAAAGGAAAAACACATAAAAACTAATGCCACCAATGAGGTTTGGAATTGTGGATAGGGAGTATGAAAAGAACTAGACTCCCTTTTGACAACTTGATAACTATGTACCTAGCACAGGGCTAGATGTGGTAAAACATCAGAAAGAAAGAAAAAAAAACAGTTCCATGGGTCCCTCTTCAAGAAGCTTGTAATATGGCTAAGAAAAGGGTATTAACATTCCCAGTCCAATAAAAAATACAAAAGTTCAATTCGGATGGTATGTCCACATATGAATGTCATAGGATTTCAGATGGAAAATCACTATGGGCTAGAGTAGAAATGACTTCAAACCTAATACTGAATTTCAAATACATAGGTAAAACCTGAATCAATACAGATAAGTTCCTGGGGAAAGATTAGTTGAACTCTTATTTAGAGAAGTCTTAGGAAGGGAAAGTCAGGAAGCCAAAAAAAAAAAAAGTGAGCAAATAGTAAGGATTACAGGATGGGTCCAGAGGAAAGCTAGAACAGCACTTTGCAAAATAATGTGCAAACCTGCATTGAGAGTCTCGTAAACCCTATTTATTCTTGGCCACTGATGCCGATCTTCCCTACTTGAGGATGTGATTGTGGGGCACAGCATGGACAGAATGACCTGATATAGAAAATAAGTTTGGAGCCTTAGTGTTTAGTCACCTTCTAAAAGCTGTCTTCGCCTGTTTTGTCCCCTTCTGTTATGTCTTTTCCAAATGCTTTGCCTGGTTGCAAACAAAAACTATTTCCTTTCCCCTCCAAAGGCTCTTTCCCACTCTGTGTCCTATTGTAAGTAGAGACAGCATCTCAAATCACACTTGCCTAAACCTTCACAATGCCAACCAGGATCACCTCTTAGAAATGCTCTAATTTGCCCTTCCCATTAGTAACTAATCCACTGATGGTGAAATCATCATCAGAGCTTGTCAGACTCAACCACTTAAAATGCAATCCTGAGTTTATTAATTTTTATAAGTCACTGTTTACTCATCTATAAAATGAGGCTAATAACATCTACTTCATAGAGTTATTAATATTATTCTCACCCTATTTATGGCAACAGTATCTTCTAATTCATTTATTCTTCCCAGAATAAAATTTCTAAATTGCATGTCACTGTTCTACTTAAAATACCTTCAGTGGATTTCTGTACCTTACAAAATAAACTCTAGAGTCTGGAAGACCATATAGGGAGGTTTTTTTTTTTAATTTCATGTCTTACTGTCTTTGTAAACTCATCTACCTCACTTTTCTCTATTTGATAACTTCCAACTCACCCTTTCATTCTTACCTCAAATGCTATCTCCACTGAGAAGCCTTCCATCATTTTTTTTAGGCATACGTCATCAACCTTTTTAATCATTGGGATACCTACTTAAAATTATGTATATTTTCTAATTTTTGGAAATTACCATGTGGTTATGATCATTAACTTAACCTGTTTCCTTTGCACTCATTTACAGGCCTCTCTGATACTCATTTTCTGTCCCCAGGGCTTAGAGCAGTAGATCCAGTGGACACGTTTGTTGTGGGAATGGTGGGAACACAGAGACATTTGCATGAATGAAGAAACACTGTACTCCAATGGGAGCATCACTTGCACGTAGGCATGCAGCCAGCAGGATGCTCACATTCTAGGATCTTCATACTGCAGCTGCAGCTTCCAGACACATAGTCACTTGGAGAAGAAAGAGCTATCATACTTTTCCCCACTGCTCCCTGTGCTGCTTGGAACTTCACTCAGACACAAGACATATTGTGTCTGCCTTTGAAGTAATTCACCCAGAAAGGGAAGGCTGCCACAAATCAGTCTGTGGTCTTTGAGAGAGTATGCTCTTGTGTAAGCCTTCTTCCTCACTTTTCCACGTTGTATTCTGGTGGAAGGACTAGCTCTTGGGAAGATACAGTTATCCAGAAAATTTCCCATAGTTAGAGAAACATAATGCTTTGTAAATTTAATGAAGTTGTATCTAAAAGTGAACTGAGACCTCTATGCTAGCCATTATTTCAGATGCATTAGAGGGTATATGAGGAGACCTGGTGGGAGGAAAGATTCCAGAGAGCACCAGCAGCCACCATATCATGAGCAATTAAGTCTTTATACTTACTCTGTTAACGATTGAATTGTTAATCAGAGTTCATTCTAAATTTATGTGACTCATAATTACAACAACTAATAAACTTAATGGGTTTTAGATATGTGTCAGTTTATGATATGCATGATTGGGGGCAATTTACCTGGTTTCATCAGCAACCAGCTAAAGAGAGATGGACTAATTAGAATTATATAAATCAGCACTTTGGAGCTTTGCTTTCTTGGAAACTGTAAGAAGGAAATTAATTGCTTTTCTAAAATCAAAAGATATTATTGACCTGTCTCTGTTCTTTGGCCCCCTAATATTTGATTTTTATTTTTATTTTTTGTTTTAAACCCCTTGCTTTCATAAGATAGATCTGATTTGCAGGATATTTATGCTAAAACTTCTCATCAACTGATACCCACCATCATCATGTTCAGGAATCCAGATGGTCTGGCGCAGTGCTGCTTTTGCTTTGGAGCTTGTGAAGAAGTTCAGTATTTCTAAACTTTTTTTCCTGCCCTAGAAGATTCCCCAGGCAAAGTCTCTACCTATAAGCTACCAAGCTCTGCAAGAGAGCACACCTATGCCTGAGACAGTCAAGACCTAGACTCTAGCTAAGATGCTGACCAAGAGCAAAAATGAGGATAAGAGATCTAGTGGTCTAAATGGTCCATGTGTAGAAAGCCTAGATTTTCCATTTTGTCCAGGAATGTCCTGATTAATATCTCAAAACTTAGCATCCTCCTTTACTCTTAAAGTATGGTGATTTTCATATCTATATTGTCAGTCTATTTATGACATTTATAAGTGAAATTATAAACTTAGTTGTTAGTTTCATTTCTAAGGATTCTTTAAGAATGAGTTTGCTTCCTAGCGGGAATCAACTCGGTTCATATTTTATGTCAAACAGACAAAAACTGAAATTGCAAGAAAACCTGCCCCTTAAGGATAAAGAAAATATGCACCATGGCATATTTGGTTTCCTTATGCTATGAATAATTTACCAAATTCATTCCTAGTCTGAAAATTATTGCTCTTAGACTTTCTACAGGTAGAAAATATCACAAAGGTTTTTAGAAAGGGAAAGCAACAGGATTTGTTGATCACAAAGTCTTAATATATGGGAGGCATGTTAGCTACCTTACACAGAGAGGAGTGACATTTTCTTTCATTGAGTAAACTTTCTTTTCTGCTTATTTGAAAAATAATATGTTGGACTTTAGAAAAGATTGAAAAAACTCATTAGTTCTCTTCTATGAAAATGTATTTGAAATATCCTAGGTGTTGGCTATTCTTCTTGGTTTCTGATGTCCCGATCTCTTTGTTCAAAGTCAACAATATTATCAACTGCATGATAAATTGATCTCTTAGACACATTTTCTAGCCCCTGAGAAATAATCTACTTTAAATATATCTTGATATGTTCTTTGTGCTGGACAGTAAAACTGTATTCAGATGGCATTAATAGATATTCTTCATCCACTGGTGTACAAGACAAAAAATCGATACAATTTCCATCATTATCACCAGAATTATTCTGAGAGAACCAATTCTAAGATGAAAATGATATCTCCATGCTCTGCATTCTTGGAAGGATGTATATTGAACATATGTAGATGACTGATCTGTCTGTTTTATTTAAATAATGGGCTATGTGTATTTCTCTAGGGATTGAGAGCACGGATGCCATCTTGCAGGAACCTTTGTTATCTCCATTCATAGAAGATGGATTAAAGAATAGATAACAACCACAGCATCCAGTTTTCTCTTATGTCCTCTTCCATTTAACTTTCTGCTCTCTCCTTTTCAATATACACAGAGAAATCAGACTCTAGCACTGAAATTCCAAATGAATCAATCCTTGGTAGGAAAATGGAAAATTTTTTATCATGGGAAATATTCTTATCTATGCCACAAGTAAGGATTTAAAATAAATGTTGATGTTGTATGATTTTTAGATACACACACACACACACACACACACACACACACACACACACAAAACCAGAATAAAAATATATAAGCAATAACTTACATGGCATGTAAGAACAAGATTATAAAGAGTAAATTGTGAAATATTTACAATGGGCTAATATTCAGTATGGATTATAATGCACACCCCTCATTACTCTATCACAAAGTATCCTGACATTAGTCATTCATCTGACACTGATCACAGCACATATCGCTCTGGTCAGCACCAAGGGATTCAACAATGGACACACTTCCTAAAGGAGGTTGAGTTACTTCTTTCCTTTGTTCCCTCAGTCCAGAGAGCAAGTGGCAGGGAAGTCAAGGAGACATTAACTTTTGTGTAAGAAAGCACCTAGATCATGGTGAAAAGGAAACTCCTCAGAAAATATATTTTTAAAATAAAACATAAAAAATAACTTCTGAAGTGACTTTGTAGTTTATAGTATTTTCAAGATTAAATAAGGGAGAGGAGCATGAAATTTCTGGATAAGACCTACCTAAGGAGGTCCCTAAATAAAATATATTTAACTGTCTTTTAACTATTTTAAATAATTCAAAATCAGCCACAAACTTTCTCTTTGTAAAATCCACCATAAGCCCTTTACTTTTGTCTAATTTTTCTTTATGAAACAACCAATTCTGGATTCAAAACCTAAGATAGCCATAGAAAATATTTGCTTTAATTATCAAAATGTCCTTGCAAAAGTGATCTTTCTTTCTTTTTATAAAACTATCTAGATGAAATCTTATCCAGTTAAGAGATATATAAATTGATTACTCTTCATCAGCTTCTTTCTCCCATGCTCAATTTCTACTAAGAAAATATGAGCTTTTACTAGTATATTACATAGAATTACATATTTTTATCATTGTACTCATATAAAATGATACTAATTATACAAAAAAGAAAAAAATAAAGTACCATTTTTAATTCTTTGAGCCATGTTGAGCTTTATTTGGGAGGAAAAAAACTGTATACACTGAACTCTATCACATTATGTGCAAAACAAAAAATAAGTTTTATTTAGATTTGACTTAAATTAAATATTTGGAATTTTAATTTTTTTAAAAAAGTTAAATATTTAGTACATTATCAAAATGATAAGGGGTCTTAAAATAAATATAGAAACTATAATGTAATGGAATTTAACATCAAACCTTATTTTTATTTACAAGTAGTTTTAATGCTATAGATAAATGAAAAACAATTCAACCAAATCTAATAATGATCTTAAAGTAATAGATGGCTTAAGTTATTCTTAATTCCTTAAAGTCAGACTAAATTAAAAATATTAACAATTGGCTAATATTCAGTATGGATTGTCCTATTTAGGCTTTGGATACAATAAACCAACTCTGGTAGGATTTATAGCTAATACATCTTTTTATAGTTCCTCTTCCCTGAGGATCTAGGACTATTCCTTTCATGTAGTAGGCATTTAATAAGTGTTGAATGAATTATTACCAGTTTAATGCTCTTTTAATAAAATTTAGACCTCTGGAACAGGGCAGTAGTTTGTATCTTTGCATTAATTGACTTTCACTCCAACCATCTTCCAAATGCTAATTACTCCTCTCTTTTGCTAAATCAGTGCTTATGAAATTAACCAAGTTAGCAAATATGATACCATAGTAACAAATCCTTAAAAAATCTTGGCCTGCCAGGCAGTATCACCAGTATCCTTTCCTCTTTCGTTTCCAACATCTCCATATTTATAACATTTTGGTACCTGCCTTGCAACAGTGGGAGAAGACTTTCTGAAGGAAGCCTTCTTGGAATTTAAATGACATATTTGAGGGAATGAGAACTTGGCACGTAAAATTAAAATTTGATTCTTGTGTCTTTAGATCAAGAGATTCCAGGCTCATCAATATCCCAGAAAGGGTTTTGTGTTCTCTCAGTTGAACTGGTGTAGGAAATCTAAATTACCATAAATCCAATCTTTCTCATTGATGATATCATGATTCCTTAAAGTACTTTCTTTTGGTCTGTTGTTAACTTTTCTTTTGTGGTACCAATCTAATTATAGCCAACAAAAACTTTACTTGTGTCAACACACTAGATCCTTTGGGTAGAATGCCTGCATTTTAAGCTACTCTCTTAATTAGAATAATTTCCTGTGTTCCTTACTCTTACCCAGGACTCTGACCTCTGTGACATTGGATTTATTTTCCTCCTTATTGAAATTTGCAATGTAATCAATAGCCTGGCTACATCTAAGGAGTGCTATACCCATAGAATTTAATGTCTAAGTAATATATGTATGTGCTTGTGGGCTTTCTTCTGCATCCTCCCACAAACTAGCAGGGAGAGTTGGAAACTTCATTAAAAAGACATTTGTCAGGATGCTAGAGAAGGAAAATCCTCCACAGGCTATCTACCTAATTTCCAGCCAATACAGGATTACTCCCAATAGGAATCATTTATTGCCTATACTGGCCTAAGTGATGAGGTTGTTAGCATCTCTTTTGGCTGACTGCTTTGCAATCTAGCTGCTTTGAGTTGCTACAAAAGTCATCTTAATATTCATACAGAACTTCTGTCTCACTTCATTTCTTCCAACATTGATCTCACAGTGTCCCGTGGGCAAAGCTTTTCTTCTGCTCATTGAAACTTCAAATGCATCAGAATCAAATAAGCAAGGCATTTGGAAAAGGGTTAATCTTGTCCACATTTTAGTCAGACCACCAAAATTTTCACAGTTTCTGCTCATTTTATTGTCGTTTTCCCAGCCACACCTTTTGCACACACGTATGCACACGCATGTGCATATGTGTATGCGCGCACACATACACACACACACACACCCTAATTTCCACTTCCTGGTCCACTCAGTCATTGACTCAGAAGATGTTAATCATGCCATTTTCTGCTGAAGACATATGTAATGAGATTAATTTCTTTCATTGCTTGTTGGAAGCTTGCTGTCCATTTTAACTTCAGCCCTAATTCAATATCAAAAGAATTTTAAAAATTGTACATGTGTAGTCAGTGAACAGAATACTAAGTTGTTTCTTCACAACCCTTTTGCAAATAAAATGATGAGGTCTTAGGAAAGCTTTAGTAAGAGGAATGTTTGGTGTTCAAAAGAATGTCACAAGACCAGAGCTTGAAAGCCATAAGGGGGAAGTAATCTGAAATCCATAAATGTGGGAAAACAACCCATGTTATTTCTGCTGACTGCCTGAATGGACTTCCTGTTTGTCACCCACTGATTATAACTGCTCTCAGAAAAAACATTTTGAAGCAAATAAAATGGAGAGTTAGCTATGTTCTGCTATGATTTGCACATAGATTCAACTCTCATGTTTTTCTGTAAGAGGTCCACTTAGATAGTCTACAACTCAAAATCTAATCAAATAATGACAGTTGCACACATGCATCAGTAAAAAGGGTCTGCTTGTGGAAAAACAACATTAAGTTTGGGATTGCATTATACTTATGTGTGGTTAATTTCTGATTCAGTTCTCCTAAATACTACTTTCACAACTGTTAAACACCTCCTAGAAGGCATGGTTTCCAATACTGCAGCCTTCTTCCTTTTGTGGTATATTTGTAAGAAATATTCAGATGGTGTGGGTTGAGAACTTCCCCAACTCTACTTCTAATCTATTACCTCACACACAGGTACTTTGTTTGGCACACACAGCTACAACAAAAAATATATTCAAAGCAAAGTTATGAGATGAATTTTATGGTCCCCTGGTAGAATAGTTACAAACTTATCATAAACTCATATCTGAAGGGTGCCAGTAAAGTTTGAACCTCGGAACTGTGACCTGCCTAATTTCTGTTCTGAAAAGTTGGGGAGCACACCATTTTAATACCACTACTTGTCACTTTCATAAAAATATTGGGAGAAGAGCAAGGAAAGAGGATGGGGATCATTTACCAGGGAGGATTTGAATTTATTTGGTTTAAGGGAGTCTATTTTCATGGAAATATGAAAAATAACATCACAGGTATAACTATATTAATATTGTCAGACTTTCTTGGAGGTAGGCAAAATAATCTCATTCAATTATTGTGTAATTTTAAATATTTATTTTTTGTTTTATTTTTTACTTTCATGGGGTATATCCACTAACATTCTAATGTACTTTTCTAATAAACAGGTCGTCATGGAGATGGAAGTTACTGGCCAGTTGATACCAATTTGATTGACAGAAGCACTCTCAATGGTAAGAATATAAATTAGGTTCTATAGAATTAGTTATACTAATTAAATGGTTAATGCTAGAGTGTCTGAAGAAAAATATCTATTGAAAAGTACCAAGAACCCCAGACTTAGGATTTCTGTGGCATAGTAGAAACCTGAAGTTATATTAGCAAACCTGTTAACTCTCTACCAAGAGATGATGCCAATGGGAGGTGACAAGTGCATTTAAAAAATAGAGAAGTTCAAGCATAAAGCATTCTATAAATGATACAGGACTACAAAATACCTAGATTCTAATGTGGTAAGTAAAGTATTGTAAATGTTTACAAAAATGAATTTTTTAGAGAAGAAGATAACTAGGTTTGATTAAACGGAAATCAACTAGAATTCATAAATTGAAGTTATGGAATCCTTTCACATATAGACTACATTTACTCCATAAGTCCTTGAGCATTTTATTGTTAATTTTCTTTTGTTTTTTAAGACTAGACATTTGTTTTGCCCACTCTGTGAAGCTTGCCCATATAGCTGTTGGCTTTTAGTATAAACAAATGTAGGCAGGACCCAAAACTTCAAGGGAAGGAGACAATTTGATATGGGCTACATTCCAGGGCCCTGTCCTAAGTTGTTTAAAACACAGTCTCTGGAAGGATAAATAAGTACTAGCCAACTTCCCAGTGGAGAGATAGATAGATAAGTAGGTAGGTAGGTAGGCAGATAGATAGATAGATAGATGATTTATTTAAAATATATTGCTGTTGCATTGTTTGAATTACTAAAAATAAAATCAGATATTCATAATGTCAAAGAGTTGGGTAGCTGCCACCAAATTAAGATACTAAATATTTAACAGACAATTGAAATCTCTTGTATGTCTCTGCATTACCACATGCTTCTTTTCCATTATCATTCCTCACTCTGATATAAACACTTTCCCAAATTTGAAGCTTACCACATTTTTATAAGTATCCCTAAACAGTGTATTATTTTATGTTTGTAAATGTGTAGAAATACCATCATATCAAATACTATCATACAGTATCCTCCTGCACCTTGCTTTCATCTTTAGCTTTCTGAGATTTTTCCATGTGTTTGAAAACCACTCTTATTCATAATTTATCTTTGTGGCTGTACAGTATTCTATTTTAGGAAACAATATAATTCTTTATTTAACCATTTTAGCAGGATTTCATGAAAAATTTGATTACTGAGAAGATAACCTTCTGTTAGGGTGGTCTTCTGTTAAAAAATCCAGATGGGAAGCCAATATTGTGATGTAAAAGTTATTTGCTGAGTGTGATATCAGAATAAGGGGGTGAGTTCAGTAACTATTTTCTACCATAGACTATGATAATCTAATGCATCCATTTCCCCAAAGAGAAATGTGCAGTAGGCCAGATGCTACTTGAGCAAAGTTTCAGTGCCTCCTTCCTCTGGCTAGTGACAGACCCAGGAACATATTTTCACTTACTGACTCCTCTTTTCAAGTTGTCTGCCATATCTTCCTCTACTACTAATGCCTTTTGCCTGAGCATAAACATTTTCTTACATTTAAATTTTATCTTAGTTCAATTCTGTTGCTATAACAAAACACTTTGGATTAGATACTTTGTAAAAAATAGGAATTTATTGCTCACGGCTCTGAAGGCTGAAAAGTACAAAATCAAAGTGCAAGCAAGCTGAGAATCTGATGAAGGCTTATTCTCTGCTTCACAGATGGTGACTTCTACCTGTGTTCTTTCCTTGTGCAAGGAGCAATGAAACTCTCCCAGGTGTCTCTTCTAAGGGCGCTAATGCCATTCATAAAGGCTCTGCCCATATGATCGAGTTATCTCCCAAATGCCCTCCCACTAAATGTCCCCATAAAGAGGTTTGATTTCAATATAGGACTCGGGGTCTGAGGATGGTCACAAACATTCAGACCATAGCAAGTTTCCTGAATATACATTCCAGTCTAGCCTCTCTAATGTTATATTCAGTTTGTCTGGGATGTTTTCAGCTTCTTATTGTTCACTGGTCCTCCTTCCTCATCTAAGCAACACTCTTTACAGCTAATCCTTGGCTCTGGTAGTTCCTGATATGCACAATATGGGAGTTTATATCCGGAAGATGAGAGGAGAGATGTGTGAAGACTAAAAGCAGACCAATGGCATGCTCCATAAAGTGGGTTTAGGTATTGGTAGTTTCCTCCTCCAAGTTTCATTAACTCACTCTTCTGCTTCAATTTTTAATCTTCAGCTAGAACAATATGCCAAATGCATTTCATGCATTCAGGCAGTCAATCAATAAATGCAAGCCCTCATGGAGTGCAGAGCACTTGCAGTGAGCTGTGGGTACAAACTGAAAGACCACTGCAGGAGCAATAAGGTTGAATTAGGTGGGTAAACAAGGCAGAGGGGCACTCAGAAGATGAAAGATGGTGAGGAAAATCCCAGAGAAGGACAGGAGGGCAAAAGAAAGAAGTTGTTGAAATTGTGTAGGGAAACATAATTGTAGTATTGGTTATCTTAGGATAGATGGTAGGTTTGGAGTCCCTGTGGGAAATTAACATTGTGCCCTTTGGAATCACCCAACAGTGTCAGTTGTGAGATTCTGTTTCTACAGGGAGTTTTAAATTGAAATTCATTTTCAGTTAAGGGCACAACCATTTATACTAGCACAGGATAATACCTTTTGATGGGACAGGGTACCAGGAAATTAAAGAGAGAATCAGCATGGATAATGGAGAAAGAGCCATTGTCCCCTCAAGCTTTCAACCATCACTCAGCAGGGGTCACATGTGTTAAAGGTAGAACAACAAGGACCACTGGCCCAGAATGATGTGCTCTGTTGAACTGCATGTCCTAATGGACTCAACGGAATTATCAGATTTACTAACTACAAAGATAAGGAGGCCCTGTAAAATCTGAATTATGTTAAGGGTCTATGAATCAGAGATAAAAGCTTGTAAGGGATTCTCATCTCATGTACATATGCATCTCAAAGTATGTTTGCATTAGCAATGGGATATGATTTGAACCTAGCTGGACCCCAGTATTCTTACTTGCCCAATCTATCATTTCCAATTTTGGGTCAAGCTAAATGGCTTGGTATTGATTCTTTGAACTCACCCTTCAAAATAACATGAACTCTGGTTAAAAGAAAGCCCAGCCTAAATTTGAGGTAAGCATATATATCAACAGAACTTTTCTTTTCAAAAGATTCAGACCTCAGAAGACAGTAATGGAAAGAAATGCAGGTCACTGTGTTCATTTTTTTTACCATTTAATTTATGATTCCTAGTGAGAATGCAATCATAATTAAATTTGACCTGATAAACATTATCTCACAGGACAAAGTCATGAAGACAAAATAGACTAGTGACAGTCAGTGGCTTTGGGCCAGTTGATATAAATTATTCATATTATCCCTCCCCAATTTTCTGCATCACTTAATGGTATTTTAGGGATTTCATGTTATATGCACGGGATACATAAAGCACCTGAAATACTTCTAGATTACCTACAGGAATAACAAATTGGCTGATTACAGTGAATTTATAACCTCAAGACACATGGGTGGTGGAAGGCAAACTTAATCTGTTTCCTATACTATTATGCAAGCAGATAAATTATGGTAAATATGTAATTTGCCTTTAGCCCTGGCTATTACAAGCAAATCAGCAACAGCCTCTGAAAATCCAGCTTCCTAATTAACATTCTGCTAATGTCTTCAGATTTCAGAAGTGGGTATGTTTCCCAATTAGATGTGCAAGTGAGGCCCCTGAATGACAAAAGTCCAATCTCAATTCACTGTTAAAACCAGCCTGCGTCAACAAAAACCAGCAGTCAATGAAATTTCATACATCTCCCTAGAGTGGCAGAATTATAGAGGTTTCCTGGCTCTTCCTACACTTGCAGAGTTCATCTTTCAAAGCATTGTAATAGAATAATGGCTTATTGTGAGGATACTCCTGCCAGTTGCAAATAAGCTTAGACCTTGCTAATCATTTACTTTATTTTCGAGCATGCCACTCTTTTAAAAATGCCCTTTTAGAATTCAGATAAAGGAAAAACAAAGCTATAGTTCATGTTTACTCTTACAGTTGGAAGCCCTTAATTAAATTGTAGAAACTGAAGAGGCTTCCTAAATTATTTTCTCATGGCAGGTAGAATCAAAGCTAATATGTGGTGATAGGCTCGTATTTTGCTTGTGATGCTTTCCATTTTAAATCATGGTCCACATTCTTAACACTGAAAAATCTTCAAATCCTGAAAATATATTTTGCGAGTTTATATTTGTACGAATGACCACAACTACGACAATGACTTAAACTTAATCCTGTATTTCTCCTAGGGAAGCACCAGTTTCCTTATACGGGTTGTTCTGCCTGTAATTCACAAAATCGGTTTAGTCAGTTGCATTGAAAGATCTATTAGCCTTACAAAAATTATTACTTTATTAGCCTCAATCTTTGGAAAAAAAAACAAGTTAAACTTGTTTTTTAATATTTTAAAATATTTTTTAATAATTTAATATATTTTTAATATTTTGGCACCTCATTATTAGCCAAAAAGTCAACATTACTACTTAATATTTCAAATACTTGGAATTGTATTCAATGCTCTTTAAAATGTGACATGCACTCTTTTGGAGTGAATGTCAGAGAAAAGGCCATGGTTCGCCCTCAGTTTTTGAAACATTGTTTGTTTGGTTGTTTTTTTTTTCTTTTCAGAATTCAATAACATTTTAGCCAAACAAGATAATGTATAGATGAAGTTCCTTTGAAATGACTGTTCTGAGATTGGTAAAACTAGAAGACACCTAGGCTTATACTCAGTAGCCATCTTAATGCCAAAACAAAGGTCCAGAGTCATATTTTATAGCTTTCCCCCAGATGGAAAGATAACTGAAAGCACCTGCATGTCTAGGACCCAGGATGGTGACCAGCAGAGGCTACGCTGGCCTCTCACCCACACATAAATGTCCCACAGGACCTTAAAGGATCCAGCCTAACCTCAGACCCCAGAGCTCACTTTTCCAGGCATTCAGGCTGTGTGAACAGAAAGATCACTGAAACTTTTTGGATTTCAGTTTTTCCATCTGAGCATAGACAGTTTCAAACGAGAGAAGAACTTCTTAATCTCAGCACTAGCAACATGGAGAGTTGGATGATCCTTTGTTACGGAGGCTGCCCTATCACTAGAACATTTAGCAGCACTCTTGGCCTCTATCCCCTGAGCGCCAGTATTGGCTTTCTTCTCCTGTGTTTTAATAACACAGATGTCTCTAGATGCTGCCATGTTTCCCCCGAGTGGGGATGAAGGTTGAAAACCATGGAGCCAGATCACTGTTACCTGAGGAGGGTTTAAGGGATATGAGTCCCATGAGAAGCTCTGGAAAGAACAAAATGTAGCATTGGCACTGAAGCATTGGAGAAAATGTCTTGGTCCTATGCTTATGTTTTATTGGGGTCTTCTTTTTTTGCTTGAACACTAGAGAGCTTAGTTCTGAGAGAGATTTTCTGCTTATTCTTATATTGTTGACTTTGGTGATCTCATACATTTCCAAGACTTCAAATTTCATCCAGACTCCCCAATTCATTTCTCTAGTGCAGCCCTTCCAACTGCCTGCTGCACTCTTACCATCCACTCCAGTGTATTCAAGACTGGGCATGGGCTCTTCCTCTCTGAGCCTTCCCTTCCCCATCACCACATCTCAGACGTGAGGACTATTGCCTAAGCCCAAGCCTGCCTCTGCCTTTCTCTCCTCCCCCATATAAAACCAGCATTTTGCTCCTCTGCTTTCAGACTACATTGTGTCAATGTCCACAGTTGCCACATCTCTATTCAAACCCCCATCTTCATCCAAAGATCTTTAACATCCTCTTAGCGTGCCTCTGCTTCCACCAACCTGCCTTCCGACGGCAGCCAGAGAGGTCTCCCTAAAACCAATCAAGAAAACCCTTAAATGGTCTGTGATTGCATTTCAGGTAACTGAATGAGCTCTGTACGACAGGGTCCTGTTTCTCTTTCCAACCTCATCATATGCCATTCTCTCTTCCGTGCCCAACGTTCTAGATCCATAGCCCACTTCCAATTCCCTTGTAAGGGAACAAAGTCTACCTCCTAGCATTCTTCATGATTCAGCCTGTGACTTCCTGAATGAGCCCTTTCAAAGCGACCATCACCAACCACATGTTCTCATGTCATATCAATGTGAACTCTAATACTTTTCTTTTAATATCACTATATTATAATTGTAATTTTATAATTATTTGCCTGAGAACCTGTTTAATATCAATCTTTTCCAGTAAATCGTAAATTCTATGATGTTAGCCATCAGGCCTCTCTTGATCAAAACATAGCATTCTCAAGATCGAACTGGATCTTTAGGAAATGTTTATATTTCTGAGACAAGAAATATTAATTTTTTTCAACTTAATTGACCAAAATTTTTTTTTGTTTTTTTTTTTTTGTTTTTCTTTTTGTTTTATTCTTTCCTCATTGCACTGATGAATATTTCATTTTAGGGTATACTATTCTAGATTATCTGTGGGTCTGTTTCAGCTGGTTGTCTATAGTACCCAATTATAAGGGGAAATGTTTTTAAATTATCAAGGCTGAATGAATTTCCATTCAATTCAAAGACCAGCAAAATTATGAAGACATAGGTTGAGCTCAAAGTATTCCAACTATTGTTGTAGGAAAAGTGTGCAGTGTCTAACTAGAAAGTTCCATTGTCTGTCTTTCCTCAGAACTGGGATTATCATTCCTGTGTTCACACTGTTCACCTGGCTATTGGTGTTGTACAACTAATAGGGCACGGCCATTGTGACCAAGGTTTTAGTCTTCAAAAGAGGAGCCAGGGCTTCCAAATTCAATACCTGGTTCCTTTTCTATATACTCAAGCACTGAGTACTCTGTTTCCCACAACATTTATGAGGGAAAATATAATGAACCAATAAAATATTTTTGAAAGCTTACAACATCATAGAAAAACTGAAGGGATTATTTCACTAAGCCATTTTTTTAATCTTTACTAGTACTTGAGACCCATCATATTATTTGAATGTCTATTTTTGCTTTTATTAAGTTTAGTAGAAAAAAGATGAAACATTTTATTGTGACAAAACATCATCAAACTAAAATGAATGGAATGCTCTTGGGACTGTAAAAAATTGTGATTCTCACTGATTTTCATGGAATGCATATAGGCCTTGATTATTGAGACACTGGATACCCATGTTAGTGTGCTAATGCCAGGAAGAGATACTATATTAAAAACTATATTTTTTTCTTTAAATTGGAGAAATAATATAGGTTGAAGTACATTAAACCACATCATAATGTCTGTTGAGGGCCAACTCTGTGCCAGCTTGGGTCAGTTTATCCACACTCTAATAGCATAATCACAGCAACCTGGAGGGGTTTTGCAGATCTCTGAATTTTCCATGCAGCTTGTCTGCTGATGGCTGAAAGGTAGCTGCAGTGGTATTGTCTCCCATAGCTCCTATGGCACTAGTCTAGATTTGTGAGCTCTGAATTTCCTTTTAATTTGGATCGGTATTTTGGAGATGTTGAGATATATAGTCATTTCTTATTCTTTGCAGGTTCCATATTTGTGAGCTCACTTACATGTTAATATTTGCTTGTAACCTGCAAATCAATACTCATGGTGCTTTCATAGTCCTTTATGGACCTGTACAAAGTAACAGAACATTTGAGTTGCCCAAGGCGCAGGTACCCGCTGAGGTGGAGCAAGGCATCTCTGCCTGTTGCTTCATCTCCAAAGTAAACAAGTTCCTTTTTAATGGCATATTTAGTGCCAAGTTTGTTTGTTTGTTTTTTCTTTTGGTACCTTTTGTTGGTGATTTTCCTTCCTACAATGACCTGCGAACATAAATACTGTAGTGCTTTCTACTATTTGTAAGCACAAGCGTGTTCTGCCTTACGGAGAAAATATGTGTTAAGCTCTCTGTTCAGGCATGAGTTATACTGCTCTTGGCTGTGAATTCAAGGTTATTTACTCCACATTATACATTAAATAAGGTGTCTTTAAATAAAACACACATTATATAAGGTTACATATTGATTGACTAGTAAAAATGTTGTGTGCAGAGGCTCACGGGAACCCAACCCTGTTTTTATCTATCGAAGCCACAGCTTGGAATTCACTCACAGCCCTGTGTTTGTGACAACTTGACAGCACAAAACCACTGCTTCTAAAGACACCATTGCACTTGACTTTCTTAACTTCTGATTGATGTCACATATTCTGAGCATTCAGCCTTGATCTGAGATTGGGAAATTAATGAAAGACCTTGAATACTAACCTTAAAACTGATGGAAACTTCTATTGAAAATCTTAAAGGCCTAGAACCAGAGCTAGGTAGTAGGAGTTCTCATGCTCCCTAAATCACCAAGGCAAATAGCAGTATAATATCACTGGGGCTCTGCAGGATTCAGACATTATTTTCTGACTTACAACATGATCTTCTTGGGTAGAAAGGCATTTGAATAATTATAAATAAGCAGGTTTCTTTTAAATGTTCATAAGGCACACCATTAAGCATGATCTGAACTAAGTTTGGTAAATGTTAAATTTAAGTCATGCTAATATAAACCATGAGGTCCTGAACCATCTACCTTGAAAGCTCTCACATAAAAGGTTAATTTATTCTAATCAATTAATTTATTAAGTACAGAAAAAGCATATTAAGATATTACTATAAAATGACTTTTCAAATAATAAGTCAGTCTATGATTCAGAACGTTCTGACCTTTCATAACTTGTCCTATTCCTTTGAAGTAAATATAAAAATTACTTCAAGGAAATCTTATTTCTTTCATGTATAATCAGAATATGCTAAGACTTTAGGTGAGGTTCAAGTTATATCAGATATGCCTATTATTTTTCCAATAGTAATGAATCAATAATTATTTAAGATTAAGTAATTGTCTTTTCAGTTTCAGTTAACTATCTTGTCAAAAGATATTGTCTCAACTTTTTTATTACTCTTGTTTTATTGGTTCTTTTTAGTTATATGCAATAAATGGATTCATACTGATATGGAGGACACATAGGTTGTCTCCATAGCTTTGCTATTATGAATTGTGTGGCTTTAATTGATGTGGCTGCATCACTGTAGGATGCTGATTTTAAATCCTTTGTGTATATAGCGGAGAGTGGGATACCTGGATCATGTTGTTGTTCCAATCCTAGGATTTTAAGGAACTTCCATACTGCTATCCAGAGTGTTTGCACTAATTGCAGTCCCACCAACAATATCTGTGTGAACCTTTTTCCCCACACCCTTGCCAACGTTTATTATTACTCGTATTCTTGATAATAGCCATTCTGACTGGAGTGAGATGAAATCTCAAGGTAGTTTTAATTTGCATTTCTCTAATTGCTGGAGATGTTGAATATATCTTTCTATATATTTGTTTACCATTTATATTTCTTCTTTTGAAAAATGGCTGTTTAGTTCTTTGTCTATTCATTGATTGGGTTATTTGGGGAGTTTCTTTTGTATGTTTTTTAAGATCTTTGTATATCCTGTATATTAATGTTCTATATGAGGAACAGGTGGCAAAGATTTTCTCCTACTCTGTTGACACATTATTCGCACTCATGATTGTTTTTTGTGTGGTGAAGAAGCTTATCAATTTGATGTCATCCCACTTATTGATCATTGGCTTTACTTTTTAAGTTCTAAGAGTCTTTTTAAGGAACTCAGTTCCTGAGCCAACATGTTGGAGTGTTGGTTCTACATTTTCTTCTCAAAATGCAGGGTTTCTGGTCTATTCCTAGGTCTTCAATCCACTTCAAGGTGGCTTTTGTGCAAGGTGAGAATAGTGGTTAAATTTCATTCTACTACATGTGGACTTCAAGGTTTTCAAGCACCATTTGTTAAAAAGACTATTTTTTCACCAATGTATGTTTATGGTGCCTTTGTCTTGTCTGAGATAACTGTATTTGTGAGGATTTGTCTCTGTGTTTTTTATTCTTTTCCACTTGTCTTCATGTCTGCTTTTGTGCCGGTACTATGCTGTTTTTGTTACAGTAGATTTTAGTATAATATGAATTCTGGTATTGCAATACTTCCTGCTTTCCCTTTCTTGCTAGGGATTGCTTTGGCTATTCTGGGTCTCTTATTTTTCTAAATGAATTTCATAACTGCTTTTCCTATTTCTATGAAAAATGCCATTGGAATTTTAATAGGACTTACACTAAATCTATATAGTGCTTTTGATATTATGGCCATTTTTACAATATTAATTTTGTCTATCAAAGAACATTGAAGGTCTTTCCATCACCTAAGGTTTTCTTAAATTACTTCCTTTAGTGTTCTATAGTTTTCATTGTGGAAGTCCTGCACTTCTTTTGTTAGATGGATTCCCAAAGTGTTTTTTTTAAAGCTATTATAAATAGGATAGTTTTTCTAATTTATTTTCAGCCGATTTATTATTGGAATAGGAAAACAATTGATTTATGAGTTCTGAACTTGTATCCTACTACTTTGCTGAATTCATTTACAAGCTCTAGAAGTTTTCTGGTAGACTGTTTTGGATCTTCTAAATATAGGATCATGTTGTCAGCTAACAGATAATTTGAGCTCTTCTTTTCCTATCTGTGTTCCTTTAATTTTCTTTTCTTCCCTGATTGCTTTGGCTAGAGTTTCAAGGACTGTGTTGAATGGAATGGTGAAAGTTGGCATCCTTGAATCCTACATTGAAGATTATTCCTAAAAAAATCTGTAGTTTGGAAGTTCACAGCAGAAGTATCCCAAATGCTATGGTAGATTTAGGCAAGCTTTTTATTTAATGTTGAATAATGATATTGTGAGAACTTACTAAGACATTGTGACAGTTACTTTGCATGGATTTTCTCTAATTCTGACAGTAAGTATACACAATATCTATTATTATTCCCATTTTACAGATGAGGGAACTAAGGTTCAAAATGCCTAAATATTTTGCCCAGAGGGTATAGAAAGCTAAAATAGGTTGTTAGAGAAAAATTAAACCAAATTCTAAGAAAACATTCAAATGCACTGAATTTTGGTATGTTATAAATTAATTTACAAGTACAATTGTAAGTTAATATCAACATTTTTTAAATTTATAACTTTTAGTGACAAACATTACTTAGAATATTTTTAATTGACCACTGAGTGAGGTTTATGTGATTTAAAGAATCATTAGCCATCTTGATGAGGTAAGCAACTTATCAAAACTGCCACATTATTCTATTATTTTCTGCCTAAATATTTTCTACAGTGAACTACTGATGCAACACAAGAGCACATTTATATCAAGAGTCTATGTCACTTTTTGAACTCAATGGTGGATTTTGAGTGGGATTCATGCACTCTTGACAAGTTGAAAACTCAGTATGCTTTCTGGATAACATATTAAGATAAATAGAATAAATTATAAGTGGTTGGTATAAAAATATTTTCTTTTATGGCATAATATTAATAATCTTTTATCATAAATCACAGACTCTGGTTCTTATCGTTTTGAAATTTTTTGTAGTACAAATAGCATCTTTCTTCTCCTTTCTCTTTGTTCTTAATATGAGCTTAATTTTTATTGAGATCTAACTCACATACCATAGATTCACCCTTTCAAAGAGTTCAAAGGAGTTATTTTTAGTGCAGGCATAAGGTTATGCTACCATTGCCAATATCTAACAATCTAATTCCAGAACATTTTCATCACCCCAAAGGGAAACCTATACTTATGAGTAGTCCTTCTCCATTGATCCTTTTCCTCCACCAAGATACTCTCTATCTCTATAGATTTACCTATTTTAGATATTTTTTTAGGTGTTATTGTCCAGTATGTGGCCTTCTTTTCTGTCTTCTTTCACTTAGCATAATATTTCTGTGGTTCATCCACATTATAGCATGTGTCAGTACTTCATTCTTTTTATGGCTGGGTAATGTTCCATCACATGGATATACCACATTCAGTGGATAGACATTTCGTTTATGTCCACCTTGACTCTTCTGAGTAATGTTGCTATTAACATTCTTATAAAAGTTTTTGTGTGGACTCACATTGGTCATTTATCTTGGGTGGAAAGTTTTAAGTCTTCCCCTCTAACTTTTCATTGCTCATTCTCAGAACAATAGGAACTCTTCACATTCCCTCCACCCTACAGAGCTTGATAAACACTGGCAGTCACATCTTCCCAGACCTGAACTCCATGTGCTCATCTTTTCCCAGAGCCACCCATTGGGCAGATGCACCCACCGCATGGCAGCGCCACCCCCCAGAAGAACAGCAACCTGCTTGTGATCATCGTGGTCACTGTGGGCATCATCACAGTGCTGGTAGTGGTGATTGTGGCAGTGATCTGCACCCGGCGCTCTTCGGCCCAGCAGAGGAAGTAAGTAACAGTTGACTCCCAAAGAGGAGAGAAATCACCATCTTCCTGAGTTCTTTCATAACTGACCTTGGCAAACCTTGCCTCCGTCCATTCCAGGAGTATGAATGAGTAAGGTCTAGACTTGCAGATGTAACAACAGCAACCCTGGAGACCCACTTGCATGTCTGCTAGCTTATACTTCTCAGTCCACATTCTTCTTTTCAAGTGAAGGCGGGTATTCTTTAATACTCAGTGAATGAATTCTACCATGTCCCTGCTTCTGGCTTTCTCACCAAGCGCCTGTAGACAATTGAAGGCAGTGTTCTCTGTAAGCACTTATTTATCACTTTTGACAGGGAGGCCTGTAGGCAGTTAATCAATGCTAGTTGAGTGGATGACTAAATATAGAATATCAAGTTCAGTGTTGTTACAATCATACAGGGTGCTTCGCTCAGAGGCAGTAATAAAGAAAAGGAGATGGATTTCAGAGATTCCAAAGGGCTCTTATTTTCTTATGATGGTTAATTGTCAGAAATTAAAAGTATGGAAGAGTTTTAAAATGCTTTCATATTGTATAGCTCTAGGTTCTAGTACATGTAGAAAATTTTGCATCACAACATAAAGTTTAGAGTGAAAACATGGTCTTGTTGCAGCTCATCCCCTCCCAGCCATGTGCATAACTAGTGTATTTGCCTATGTCAGCCAGCTGGGAAATTCAGCCATCATCTCCTAGCCATTGTCTGCCTCTTAGGCGCTCTAGTCCTTGCCAAATCTAGTCTGACGTGTGTTTTTCAGCTCTACTCCCTGGCTGACTTTCTATTTGGGGGGCCTCAGGCATGGTGCTAGCTCTGAAAGCCTGAGGCTGGGCATATAGGTGAATGGTTTGACAACTACATACTATGCTCATTTCTAGAGGAGGATCCTCCAGCAAGACATTTTCTCTCTTCGCTTGCTAATAGCGCAGACTTTCTTTTACAAATCCTAAAACTCTCTTTGTTGATCTCTAGTTTATCTCCATCACTCTGAAGTGAGGTGTTTAGAAACAGAATAGGAGAGTGTGTACCTACTAAAGAAAATGACTAAGAGTTATAGAGGCAGTCTTGGTATTTAATTCATTTCTCTGGCAGGACAAATTGTGTATCCAGCTGCATTTATGAAATTGGACTGTTTTGAAGCAGGTAATAGCTGGTATTGTGGTTCATTCTGCCCAAATAAGAAATCTGATGAATAGAATGAGCTTAAAAAGGCCAGTTTCATTGTAAGCCTCCTGGGAAGACACAGTCACTCCCAGAGTGCTGGGCACTCAATAAGGCTTAGGAAGAAAACAAATAATTAGTGTCTTAATCTGTTTTCTGTTGCTATAGTGTCTTAATCTGTTTTCTGTTGCTATAACAAAGTTCCTGAGGCTGGATAATTTATTGGAAAATAGTGATTTATTCTGGGCACACAATTGTAGAAGTCCAAGAGCATAACATTGGCATTTGTTTAGTTTTAGTAAGAGCCATCTGCTGCTTTATGCATGGTGGAAAAAATGGAGGAGCAAGAAGGCCTATGTGGGAGAGAGGTCACAGGCAAAGAAAGGAAGCAAGAGATGAGAGATAGCTACCCTCCCTAACAACCCCTTCTTACCATAATGAACCTGGTCCCAGAAGAGCAAGAATCCTTTCCTGTAATACAACTATTAACTCCTCTTAGAGGATCCAACACCCCTCAACACTGTAACACCGGGGATCAGCTCTCAATGTGAGCTTTGCATGGGGACCAACCTCACTCAACGAATAGCACTACGAGATGGAATGATGTCTCCATCCAGTGTTCCAGCAAAGGGGCTATGTGACACTGGAAGGGGGCCATCCAGGCATCAGGTCTCTGAAGCAGACCTGAAAGGATTTGCACAAAGGGAAGAGGGAAGGAAACATCAGAACCACACTTGGCCTATTGTTGGATTGTTTGTGCAACCCTGGTGCCTTCCCTAAGCTAACTGAGCCTCACCAAATCATCTGTCATGGGTTTGGGTTTCAATTTTTTTTTTTTTCATTTTTCTCCCCTACTGTCATTACTGTGACAAGAAAGTTTGACAGTGACGTTGACGGACAAACTAGATTCCTGAACTTGTTTTGTTTCTCTATAGAGAAAATACCCATCTTCCCAATGTGCAAAAGTGAAATTTGACACCATGTTAAAAAAAAAATCATCTTAAATCCCACAACTAAGCCCTTCCAGGAAAAAAAAAAAAATGCTTGAAGATTTTATTTGGAAAGAGCAGATGCTGAGCCCTGAGTATAACTAACTTATAAAATTAGGAAATGAATGAAAGAGTCAATGGTTTCCATAAATGACTAAGGACCAAAATAGTGAATTTACAGCTCCCTTGTTTTTCCTCATCTGCCCCCAAAGTCTCTTCATATTTACTTGGGTTTTTTCCCACTTTATTTCATAGTTCTTGAGCAGCAGATCCTCTGGCCTTCACCTTGCTCTCATTGTTCGCATCTCTTAGCAGAAAAAGAAAAAGGAAATTTTTCCTGAAGTTGTTTCTGAGTTTTAATTGAATTTTTCTTGACTGCATGAGGAGTACCCCACCACACACACACACATACACACCACACACACACACACACACACACACGTACACACACAACCACAATCGAGGCCTTTACACCACATTGAGTAATGCAGATGAAAGCAAAATCAATTCCAATCTGAAACAGAAATAAGGTTCTCTGCAGAGCTCTCAGAAAATGGGACTTTAATGTAATTAATAAGGTGAAGTACAAAACTCGTTCAGGGCTTCTTTAATATATGTCTTTTTGTCTGAGGCTGCTAGGGAATGCGAATTTTTCTTTGTGTTATATTGAGGGACTTGAGTTATAGCCAACTGGGTTGAAGCATTTTCTGTGTTATTAGTAATACCCTCTTAAAGTTAGTACACATGCATTTTGTTCTATGATTTATCACGATTTTTATTGATACACATACTTAATAACAACATAAGTCATCTGCTTAGTTCAGTCTAGTGGAAAAGATTTCATTTTTTTCCATATAAAACAGCTAATAGAACTTAGAACCCAAGTTCCAGTTCTGCTTCTACTATTTTTAAAGTAAACTAATTGTGTCACCTGTGGGGGCCTTTAATCCCTAGGTATCAGTTCCTTCAAATAAAATGTTATGCCAGGAAAAATCAAAGCTGATATATTTTCCATTGTTGATTTTACTCCCCATAGAAATACCTGCAATGAAAAACCAAATGGATAATGATCATACTTTTGCATGTGATTAAGAAATTATTTGCCTCCAAAAATAAAAAACCATAATGAGTTATTAGGACTAAATACTTATCATCATCCCTTCTACCTTTTAAAACACAAAAACTTCCCGTGGAATACTGATAAATTATAGAAACACTTGGTAGCATTTGTCTTTAAAGTCATATGAATTAAAAAACGTTTTCTTATCTTTTTACTTAGTTATTAATTAGTAGGGTTTTTTATACTTTGAAGATATTCCCTATACATTTTCAATTAGTGAAATGACAAAAGATAATAATACAGAAGAATTATGTTGTATGAAAGCTTAAGGTGAGCTTTCTCTGTGCTTTTTTAATAACGTAATAACATTTTCCTGGTGAACATATAGATCACTTGCTTTGTCAAATTAAAATCTGTATATAGACACTAAAGACAAAATATTTGACATTTGAGCATATTGTAGAACACATAGTTATTACATTTCTAAGGCAGTTATCTGGATAGACAATTAACAATCTTGCCTGAATACCTTTAATTTAAATATGTAAATAAAAACAAGTTTTCTTGATTAGAATCACAAATAGGTGAGCCATCTATTTGATTTGACACATGCACAAGTTTTAAAGATTAGCACACATTCAAATCTTGAGATTTTGAGTAATGAAGATCAAATGTTTAAATTCTCACATGAAAAATACCATATTTTAACACCTATAGATTATTGTCACTGATTTTCAATTTTAAATATTTTAATTTTTTTTTTCAGTATTCACCTCACAGGGATTTTTAACTGGCAACTACTCAAGTCTTTAATGCATCTAAATTTTATCTCAGAAAATCTAGATATATTTTGAGTATCAAAAATATGTCCTGAGTATCTAATATAAGGCTTTTTATTTTATTTTTAGTACCTGTTAGTAGAATATATAAATAATCACTAGGGAAGATGGAGGAAGAGGAGGACATATTTATCCTTCCATTACATCTTTCTCTGGGTAGCGCCTAACCATTTCTTCACTCTCAGTTCAGACCTCCTTCCCTCTTGAAGCCTTCCCTAAGCACCTGTCTTCCTGTCTCCCTCTCCATTAGCTCTCAGGCACATCCTTGACCACTTCAGACTTCCTGGGGAACTGTCAACAACTCACAGGAGATGCCTAAGCGCAGCGTGAGAACATACTGATTTATTACCAAGTGGCAAAACAATCTATGAGGTGATAGTACTGTTTTAGAACTCCAATTGGAATAAAATGGACACTCAACCAGTGTTGCTTCCAGCTCATTCACATCCTTGACATACTGATCAAAAGTGAAAAGGAAAGAAATTCCTCTTAGAGGATAGGTTCTGTGCAAAGTATGCCACAAAGGGACCAGTCAAGAACCAGCTTTCAAAAAAATGAATAACAAAAAGTTCTCTTTTATTCAAGAAACCATTCCGTGCTTCGAATCTGATCAGCATCATACAAAGTCATAAATCCGATTAATTTATAAACAAGACCTCAATGGTTTGGTGCCCTCTACATTTTTAGCCTTGCTTTCCTGCCGTGTTCCTTGCTTCTTACTTCAAAAATGCAGAAATTCCCAGGAATCATGCCACTTTCCAATCATTTAGCTAAGCTCTCCATGCTGTACCATCTTTGTCCTACTTAGTACATTTCTTGACATATAATTGATAGTCCATAAATGGTAGCCAAATAAATAAATGAATAAATCTTGTAAAACAATTGAAGAAGTGAAGGACACAGTTTGCCCCCATGCTTCTACAGGAATTGAATCATATCACTGAGGGAGTGGGAACAGCTCAATAAGACACCTGGCACTCAATGCCAAGTGAGTGGCATAGAGAGACCAGGGAAATGAACTGGTAGGAAGTCTTCTGGAGTGGTTAGAAAGACTCCCTGAGGAAGAGAAGCTGGAAGCAAGCCTTAAAGAATAAGTCGTTTTTAATAAAATCAGATTGCAAACACATTCTGGACATAAGTTAAACAAACAGACAAACAAAAGCATAAACAGAAAGCCATCACACTGCAAAAGCGTCAGCGTGGGGTACGGAGGGGAAAACAGAGAGCTTGGGAGAAGTCTTTGCGTTGCTTTTGTTCAAGAATATATGAGGTAGAAAGAGATACTTCCATTTTAAAGCTGTTTTTGGAAGAAAAAATAAGAATAAATGTGGGAAATGGTATATTTGGTATTACAAGGAGGTATTAAACGTAGAATTTTTTTTTTTTTGGTCTTATGGAAATGTTAGCTTTGAAATAAAAACCAAGAAAACCAAATAATTCCCTAGACAGCTCTTTTCAAACTATAGGTGAACCACATTCGCCCTGGGAGGGCTGTTAGAGTAGGTTGCTGCCCTCTCTGTGTTTCTGATTAAGTCATTCTGAGGAACCAGAGAACGTGCATCCCTGACCAGTTTCCAGTTGGCGCTGATGCCCCTGGTCCAGGGGCCACACTGTGGGTGGGGAGCCCTGCAGGGGTATCATCCGCACACATACTTTTCCAGTGGTGAAATAGAGGAACTATGGGCTGTAGTGAGCCTGTTATGTTTAAAAAAAAAACAACAACAGATGGGTAGAAGGCCAGGGTGACAGCTGTTCCTGTAAATTTTAAGACAAATTTCAGGCCTTTTGGTCCTGAGCGCTTGTTAGTTTTACTGCACACCTGCTGCAATGAGGGTAGGAGGGGAGGTCTCTCCAAGCCCACAGATTTCTCTCTTGAAAAGAGAGATTACAGAAAACAAAAGTGGTTCGTGGTCATTGATAGAATGTATACAAAAAAGAAATAAAGTCTGTCTGGAGATCTTTAGATTCCTTAATGTCAGCTAGGTAGTTAAGTAGCTTCTCAGAAGAGTCTTGATCTGATTAAAGTCCATCAGAAAAATATTTATGCATTTTATCAGGAAGGATCACTTTTTCCCAGATGAGTTTATGACTCACAACCTATAAAATGTTTCTGCCTCAGCCAAGCTTTGGAACTTAAAAAAAAAAAAATAGAAGAAGCCGGGAGAAATTCAACACTGGGTCATGGGCACTAACGAATAAATGAATTAGTCAGCATATATGTAAGTATAGGTAACCAGACTTTATAATTTATTACTTGGTATCAATTTTTTGACTGTGTTTCACCACAGGCTATTTAAATAATGAGTTATCATGAAGAGTCTGACTATGTTGTCCTGAATATCGGAACTGGTACATCTCTGTAGAACAAGCAGCTAAATGCTAAAGTTTTTTTTTCAGAATTTCAGTCTGGTGGAGAAAGAGATGACAGGGTAAAACCTCCAAGTTGGAGAATGAAATTAAATTCTTTTACAATGTCACCAGGGTAGGTGACATAAATAGCTATGCGTGAGTTGCCGATCAGATGAAGGGGGCAGGTGAAGTAGTAAGAAATAAATTCAGGGAGGGGCAGTTACCAGGGGGTTATTATCTGAGACACAGGTAAATGGTCTAAGAGTTATTGAGATCTTGGTTTAGAGACAGTGAGGAGCTGCTGGCAGAATCCCAGCATAATGCAGGTAGTTGTTGGGAAAATATTAGAACAGAGAGCCACATTATTTCTCTACTAAACTACAAAACAGATATTAAGTCTGGAGTTCTTTATCTCCTCTCCTCACCAACATGCTTTAAGAAAGCAGGAGAAAATTGAACAAATCACAACACCAAAAGTTTATTAATTGCCAAACATTTGCAAAGCTTCTTATTTAACAGTTAGGAAGGCAAAGTCACCCCCACTGGCTTTACACAGGTTGCAGTGTTTCTAGCAGCACCTTGTTTGAGCCACATATCATCATGAAAAGCAGTTGCAACAATAAATTCTTCATTACAAATGAGGAAAGCAGGAAAGAGATGCTTCTCTGCTCTGTCAGTGCTAGAACAGTTTGTTCACACTCTTTGTATAAAAGGCATTATATTTTGTAAGAAACAGAAGTTACAGATAGAGATTTAAAAATTATAAAATTTTACAGCAGGGGTCAAAAATCTATTTCTGAAAGGAGCCAAATAATATAAAAACTAGTGAGGATTTTCAAGCCATATGGTCTTCAGCACAGCTATTCAGTTCCTCTACTGCAATGCAAAAATTATGAGCATGACCATATACCAATAAAACTTTATTTGCAAAAACAGGCTATGTGCAGATTTGGCCCACAAAGGCATAGTTTTCTGATCCCCTGCTGAAGAGAATGGCTAGTATGAGCATCAGGCTACTTTACTTAGCATGCAGGGAACACTTAAACCTCACTAGCTCCCAGGTGAAATTATTGCTGAAAAAAATAAATTTGGGCTGCTAAATCCTTGTTAAGGCGAATAGGAGACATTTGAAGCACATTTTCAAAGGATGGATCTTTCACTTCTGTTTTCAGAGGACGAACTTCATTGTGTTTGAATCCAGACACTTGGTGACTCCAAGGCAAAAAATGTTTTATTTGCCTAAGAATGTCCTCATGTGGCCTTTTGTTTTCAAATAGCAAGCGTCCCAATTGCACGTTCAATTATACAGCTGAGGTACAGACTTTCTTCTAAGCCCCAATCTTTGCTGTTGGCACAGATTCTGGCCTTTTTATTTCTATCTGCCCTTTCAAAGCAACTCCTCCATTTATCTCCTGAACAGATGTTGCAGTCAGGTACCTTATGCCTAGCTCCAAAGATTGGCATATGGCTCCATCTAACCCATTGTCACCTTGTGCATGAATCTGCAGCCAGTGAAGCTGCAGTAAGGAGCTTTCTGGCAGGTGGCCAAGGCCCTGGGGATTCAGCGCCACATCTCCTCTAATGTAGTGAAGCTCAGGGGAGAAAAGGAAAGGCAGCCAAAATCAGTCTGCCAAATTCTGGGGCTTCACAGGGTTCCTCCTGGGAGTGCTTGTGTTTCCTGCTTCCAGCTGGAATTGACCAAAGACAGACAGGAAGTGCCACGGAACAGAGGCACTCACATGGGACTTTCTTCTCCCTTTGCTCCATAGGAAGCGGGCCACCCACAGTGCGGGCAAAAGAAAGGGCAGTCAGAAGGACCTCCGACCCCCTGACCTTTGGATCCATCATGAAGAAATGGAGATGAAAAATATGGAGAAGCCATCAGGAACTGACCCTGCAGCAAGGGACTCCCCCATCCAAAGCTGCCAAGACCTCACACCGGTCAGCCACAGCCAGTCAGAAACCCAGCTGGGGAGCAAGAGCACCTCTCATTCAGGTAACCACCTGCTGGCTGGGGCAGGGGAAACAAGCCATTCTGAACCCCACAAGGGATTTTCCACTTCTTTCCAGGAGATATCCCCCACTGATTTGTATGTCATTGTGGGTCATTTATCAATGATTAAAATAGCCTGACAGAAATTTGGTTAATGAACCAGTGATATATCTCTCTTTTCCATCATATCCCGACTTCTATCATTTTAAAAACTCTTGACATTTCTAAGTTAGAAATAATGCAATTGGAAAATATTGAAATGAGAAGCCTAAATAATGGAGTTTTCTTAAATCTTGAGCAAAAGTTATTTCCAGGCAATGAAGTTTGAAGCTATGTGTACATTTTTCAGTTCCCAGTCTCTACAGATGACTAAAAGTTGATTCTAAATCTGTTGTCAATTCCTTCATTTTGGATAATCAGATTAGGGGCCCATGAAATATAAAAACATAAAATGTTCTGTTATTTTGGCCTTAGTTACCACGAAGATCAACCATCATCACTGGACAATCACATGACATAGCCTAGTTTGGTAAGATTTTGCTTGAAAGCTATTATCACCCACAAGGGGATCTGAACAAAAATGCTTGTTTTACAATGAGTTGGTACAGAACAAATTGTCAGTGTCCATGATCATGAAGAACTCTATAAAGTACTTGTTTTGCTTCCTGTGGGTCCTCATATTATCTAAGTGTTTATGGAAATAGAATAATCAAATATGAAACCAAAAAGTTCCTGCATCCACTAATGTGATTATAGAATGAGTAGCTGCTGTTTTTAAACACAGCTGCTGTTTTTTAGTTATCTGAATGCATAATTGGTTTACTGGACTTTGTTAGCTCGAAACTGCATTATCAAGGACTTCAGACTATACACACCTGTAATCCCAGTGGCTTGGGAGACTGAGGCCAGGAGGATCACAAGTTCAAAGCCAGCCTCAGAAACTCAGCAAGGCCCTAAGCAACTTATATCCTGTCTCAAAATAAAATATAAAAAGGGCTGGGCATGTGACCCAATGGTTAAGTTCCCCTGAGTTTGATCCCTAGCAGCAAACAAACAAACAAACAGAAAACAAGGCCTTTGATGCCTGATTTTCAACCATGGATAGTTGAATATTCCTTTTCTAGCCCTTAAATGACATCTCATGCAGGATCCCTAGGTTTTGTTGTTATTGTTGTTGTTGTTTGTTTGTTTGTTTTATCACTTTCAGTTATTAAAGGGCAGTCAAGTCCTTTTGAAAACTTTAGTCTAAAATTTAACTTAGAGATTATTCTTCCTAGTGGCTGGCGAGACTTTTGGCTCTGGGGACCAGGGGTTACTGTTTACTTTTTAAATCCTCTAGCACCTCGGAGTGATATGAAGTGGGGCAGAAAAGAGGGCACAGTGTATTTCAGAAACACCTTTGCGTCTTTCCTCCCACCTCCTCACACTTTATTAGGCATATGACCCTAGAGGGATGGATATCATAGAGAGGGGAAAGGGAAGGACAAAAGGACTCTGAAGTGTTTCTGGACACATGGCTTAGCCCCTTGTGGCATCCAAATTCTGGGTCCCTTATAAGCACAGTATGAATTCTTAATGGGAAACTGTGGGACTCCTCCATGTCCAGTTCCATGATGTGAGATTCCAGGTAAGGACTGAGCACCCTCTGACCAGGCACAGCTCTCCCCATCAACCTCATGGGGCCTCTGCTGAGTCATTGTCCTTAAGTGAGTTTTTTATAAGAAGACTCAAGCAGGACCCACCTTCCAATGTTCACCTGACCCCCAGGAAGCCCCTATGTCCTTGCAATGCCCAGTGGTGCAAGTCCAGTCCTCGTTCTCCACCACAGCTCTCTGTCGGATAGGCAGGGCAGAGCAATAAGCCCGCTGCCCGAACAGGCTTCCACCTGGCAAATAAACAAGAAAAAAATGTCTTCTGCAGAAACCTCCGCACTTTGCAGGTGATTCATGTTTCAGCTTTACTCTTGACTGGACTCCAGGGATGGGGGAGGGGAGAGCACCTGTGCCTCCTGTTGGAAGGGACAGCTCTGCCCCTGTACTCTTGGAGTTTTTCCCGTGACCTCTCTGCACCTCCTTATACACACAGAGAGACACACACACACATATATATATACAAATTCTAAAATTGACCAAATATAACAAATTTTGACTGATATCCTTAATTAACAAACCTCATGACATATCATCAAAATGAATTTCATTTTTCTTTTCCACACCCCTATTATGCTCAAGGAGAAATCATTCTCTTGCCCTTCTTGCATCACTTCAATATTACCGACCATTCTCAGTTAGAAAACCAAAAGAAGGCTTTTTTAAGAAGGCTCTCCTCTTAGGTCCCAGTCTCGATTCAGCAAATAATGAGGACAGTGAGCATGGCTGTGTTTTCCTGGCGGAGATCGAGCTGATGTGTGTGAAGACAGTTGGAGTCTTTTCTTCTTGCTTCTTTCTACCTAAAAAACTAAATACCCCTTCTACATCTCTGGCTAAAGCAGAGGGAGGCAGCAGGTGTGAGGGCAGCAGGCAAGGATTTTATCACCTGCTGTTTTCACATTTTTGGTAATCTCTGAGTTTGACAAAATTTAAACATCTTTGCTCCCTAGAAGCATTTATTTTTATGGTCTTTAGAGAACTCAACAATGATGTTGGTTATACACACACACACACACACACACACACACACACACACATTTATATATATACTTTTTTTAATTTACAATTTTTTAAAATTTCACACGATAGTGAGGAATGAAAACAACCACATCGTATTGCCATTCTGTGCATATGTGCCAGGAGGTACTTTCTCTTGTGGATTATATCAAGCCAGGCTTGGCAACCTTATTTCCCTATTCACTCTTCTATACAGATTTTTTTTTCTAGATATCCAGCTTTCCACAAAGTTCTGTGAAACTAGCTTGATCAATAATTTTGTTGGAAAGTATTATTTATTTTTCAGAGGAACTTTGGGGGTCAGCCTGTTTTTCTTTTGTTGTTCTTTGTTTACTGTGTAGAATTGGAATAGTTTTATTCGTCATATAGACATTGGTACAGATTTTGAAGGATGTGTACAGATTCAGAATTAGGCAGGCACCATTATCTTACCCACATGTAAGGTATTCCCAGAATTATTTTTAATTTTAAATTCTGTTAATTAAAATTTTAATATAAAACTGCATGTGATTTTAAAAAAAGACTTTAACAATTGTGAAAAATTAGTACCCAAAAGTACAAAAAATGTGTTTCCCTTTTCCTCATTTCAAATTCCTAATCCCTTTCACAAAAAGAAAAGCAATATTAAAAAAATTTTTGTGTGACTTTCATGAACAGATATTGTATGTTTTTATATAGGTTTGTATATTTGTGTATTTATACATATGTATTCCATATAGTGAGCACATATATATTCAGTGAGTATGCTTTTATATGTATATGCTTTTATATGTATATTACATAAATGAGAACATATGGAAAATTCTATTCAGAACTTGTTTTAATGGACATTGTTATTAACTTTTCAAATCTGCATTAATCTTTCTCATTATTTTTAGTGACTCTTAGTATGGCAATTTATGGAATCTTATTAAATGTATCTAACCATGACCATCTTTATTTTTAAAGAATGTAGCTTGTTTCTCATATTTTCTATAAGATTTAATGTCTTTTAGTTTAAACTAGCTGCATGGATTTTACTAAATCAATACAGTGGAATATTATGCAGCAGTTAAAATCATTTCACTGACTTATCTATTGACAGATAAAGATATTTGTGTTATTTTTAAGCAGATTTCAAACTACTATGCGTTGAGTAATGCCATTTTCGAAAAACAAGTATATTAATATATGCATTCTTTCTGTTACATATAGATATATATGCAAAGACCATAAGCATCAAAATATAAAACAGTTCTTTCTGGAGATGAAGTCGGGGTTAATTTTTTCAGTTTTTGTATAATGCAAGTGTATGGTTTGGGAGAAAGTAAATGCTATCACTTGAAACACCTGTAAGAGTAGTAAGACATGGGAATACCTGGCGATAAATGACGTGTTCGATTTTTGAAGAATATTCGTTTATCAAAAGCACTTTCCCATTAGGTCAAGACACTGAGGATGCAGGGAGCTCCATGTCCACTCTGGAGAGGTCACTGGCTGCACGCCGAGCCACTCGAACCAAACTCATGATCCCCATGGAGGCCCAATCCAACAATCCCGGTGAGCAAATTTATCCCCACAACGAATAGATGAAATGCTTTCTATGGGCACATTTTCTATGAAATATCAAGTTATCAGCAAGAATTAAAAATTTCTCTGCACTTTCTAGACAGAAATAATAAAGAATGACTGAAACCATATCATTTACAATTAGAAATCCTAATTGTTTTTGTGTTATTGTCTAATTTATATGTATAATCAAATCGTTTCTGTTACAAAGTAAATGGCCACATATTTCAGGAATTGTAAAACCATGAATTGGTGTGAAAGGAGCTGACATGTATATCCGTGTTATTGATCTTAATCTAATGATCACCTTCATAGCCCTATTTTTTACTTTTTATAATGGGTCCAATTTTCATACTTAAATAATGTGGCTCTGTAGGCGCAGATGTCATCAGACACCCACTTATCACCCTCTCCTCGTGGAAGGTTTCTGTCTGGCTCCCACTTCACTGATGATATTAGCATCCAGGGATCGCTTTCTGTCCAATTACCTGTATGATCAATCTTGATAATTACCCTGTTCATGCAGATAATCCATCTGATACCCTGGACTGTTAGTTCCTTTATGTTACCTGCAATGATATTGGCTCCAACCCACCTCAGTTCATCAATTGCATGTCACACCAAACCAGTACAAAGTGCCAGTTTCTACCATCCTTCCATCACCTTAGGATAAGTTTATTTTATTGCCCCGTTGCCAGCAATTCTTCAGTCACTCTAGAACCTTTAATTCATTAGCCTTCTTCCCCCCTACTCATCTCTCTGGTGCACTATTTCCCCCTCCAAACTCGACTCACTCTCTGTAGACATTTGTTATCTCTGTCTGGTCTCCCTTGATCCTCCTTCGCCATCTTACTTACCTGGAAAAAGTATTCAACCCTGATTAAATTAGCAGCTCCACCGCTGTTTACCCTGTGCACTAGAGAAAGACACACAGCCTTTCTTCAGGGTATGTGTGACCACAGGTCCAGGGTCACCTCTCATCTATTTGGAAATGCCAGTGCGTTTATCTAGTGGCAGTTTCATTTCATAAGATGAATGTTTTATATTTATTGTGACATTTCAGACTCAAAACCTCTCTCTCTTTTCATCACTCTTAACTAGAAGAGAAGCATTCAGAAAAGATGGTATTTTCATCTTTGCATCAAATCTTGTTGACCTGACTGTGCTCCTGTCTGAGAGCCATCTTGCAGACCCTTCTTTCCCACTGAGGGGCTGTTGTGTAATTATCCCTTACATTGCATGCCTCATTGGTTTCCCTCCGCACTGACCACTGCAGTGGGCAGAAGGCATGCAAACGTTCTGGCCAAACCCCTGTTTTAAAACACACCCACTTGATACCACTTCTCCCCTCCAACTAAAGTTTTGTTCCGCCCTTTTACTGAAATTTTTAAAAAGTTGTCTGTGACCACTTTCTCCTCTTTCTAATATTTTTATTAGTGGTGATCAGATTTGCCCAGTCACTCTCCACTGAAACCAGGGTTGCCATGGTTATCACTGTCTCCACATTGTCCAATCAGAAGGTCAAGTCTCAATCTATCAGTCAAATTTGGAAGAGGTTCACACTTTTCCCCTGAAACCAGTTTTTCCTTGGCTTGCAATATACTAAATTTCTCCCATTTACTTTCTAGCCCTTTAGCTCCTGCTTCTCAATATCCTTTAGGTATTCTCCCTCTTCTTCCTGATCTCCAAAAGTCAGAGGGAGTACCCAGGGCTCAGGCTTCAGGCTTCCCCTGCCTACACAAGTATCTTAGTCTATGCCATCTAGATGGACGGCCTTAATGCTATCTAAATGCGGATGGATTCCAAACTGTATCACTAGCCTCATCTCTTTCTAGGATCTTCATCAAGGTCCTTATCAGACATCAACTTCTCCAAATGGCTATCTATGGGTATGTGAACTGTGCTTACTACAGCACTCTTCTTTTCCCATAATTTTCTCTGCCTTCCTCCAAACCTGTTCATTAGACCATTTTCTTCACTTCAAGAGACATGGTACCACTGTTCACCCATTTACCCTGATCAGAAGTACTAGTTTCATTTTTCTTTATTCTGATTTTCTCACACCCCCCAATCCAATCTTCCACTAAATCCCATACATCCTGGTTACAAAATATGCCCCAAGTCTGACCACCCTTTTCCATTTTTCTCCAAGCTCCCAGTGTCTCTGACAGGTGACTAGACTATGGTAATACATGTATGATTCCTTTAGTTCCCACAGTCAGTTATCTATGCAGTGGCAGCTGTGTCCTGGACCAGGTTTGTCCTCTGTGACTTCCCATCACTGTAGAACACTAATTCTGCCCTGTTCTACAAGGCCCCATGTGGTCTGTGCACTGTGGTATCCCTCGCTTTACCTCCAGACGCTCCCCTGTAATCCATCACAGACGTTACCCCTCCTCTCTGTTCCTGGTGTAACACATTCCAAGTCAGCGACTCTGCACTTGATGTTCTCTTCCCTTGAGAGCTCCTCCCTCCTGTCATCCAGGTCTCTGTTTGCTGCCATCCTCGTAAGCAGATCTTCCCTGGATGCTGCCTAACTACAGAGCACCTCTGGCACTCTCTTCCTTCTCTGTTCTGCTTTATTATTATTATTATTATTATTATTATTATTATTATTATTATTAATGCATAGCATCATCCTGTTTCATTTTTATGCTTATTTATTTATTATTTGCTTCCCGTATTTTAACATAATCTCTGTGAGGGTAGGCATTTTGCTGGTTTTGATCACTTTGTATCCTTAATACCCAGAACTGCACCCGGGACTTGATACTATGTACAAGTACAGTTTACTCAACCGAAGGAATGAATCCAGTTGTTAGATTTTAACTACTGGGTGTCTGTCACGTCTGCCCTCTGCCCCAACACATCTTTTCTCAATTTTATGACAATAAATACAAATGCATTACGCATGCATGGCACTTGAATTGACTGCCAAGTGTTCAGTTCATGGAGTCGGTACTGTCTATTATGCCTGATGGACTGATAAGGGAACTGCAGCTTGAGAGGCAGGTGACTTGCTTTCATCCAAGTCTCTGGTCAGTGGTAAAGCCAGAATTCAGACTCAGAAGCCTGGCTACAGAATCCTTCTCTCCATAATGATCCTCCCAACTGTACCACTGCAGGAAGCCCTTGTCCTTTCCCCTGCATAACTCCTGCTGCCTGGAGAGGGGCTGCTGCATGTAGCTGACTCTTTTCTCCCCCCAGGCCACTTTCCTCTGTAACCAAGTGCCCATCTTCTCCAGATGACTTCTCAAAACTCACTGTGCTTCCGAATCACTGCGGGGCCTTTCTTTCCCAAATGTAACTGCCTCCTCTAGCAGATTCCCATAGCCCATTCATGTTTCTTTCACAGTGTCTTTTGAATCCCTGCCTCCCCTCCTGCTCCACTCATATTTTGTCCTCTTCTTTATGATCTGAGCCCTGGACTAGAAAGATAGCCTCATACCTAGTCTCCCTGTCTCTAGCATCTTCCAGATCCCATGTATCCTGTTTGACAGATTTCACCCTAAAACAAGGTAAGCATGGCAGTGTCCTCTATGAATTTTTCGGATGGCTCCCATTGTATGCCAAGAAGAAACAAAAACAAATAAAAACTACACAGTATTCTGTATGTAAGATTAGCACCTAGTTTCTTATTGCAAGACCCTTGTGCCTACCCCAAGTGCTTTCCAAGCGAGACTCATTGCCAGTCTACAAATATACACAGCTCTTCTCTAGTTTTTCCTTCTGCAGATTCTGGAATGACTCAATGGATAGCTCAACCTAACACATTTTTATATGTCTTTTAAAGACCAGGACAGATATTGATGCTCTTACAAATTCTTTTCTGATTAGTCCACCTAGAGATGATGGTTTCCCTTTTCATATTTTAATAGCAATGCTTTATACTGCCTTTATGGCATTTTTTTAAATACATAATTCTACCTTACATGGTTAGGTATTTAAGTCCAAATTTTCTCTCCTCTAATGGGTTGTGAATTACTTCATGAGAGGGAGGTAATGTATCTGATTCATCTTCATATTCACATATTGTATAGCATAGTGCCTAGCACAAAATCAGTGCTTGCTAAGTATCTGTCAGATGAATGAATGAATGAGTAAATGTATTTGAAGGATGTTTTCCTGGTGCTTATAAAATATCAGTGTTTCAAGGCCCTTTTCAAATAAGTTATAGATAGAATATCTTCCAACAAAATTTTCATATACTGAGAATAATTAAAATTGTTTTCATTAAACAGGAAAAAATAAACATCTTAAAAATAGAGATGGAATGAAATCAGACAAGTATCAAGACTTTTGATTATCAAAAGTCACTTGGTAAATTCACTTTATCATTTGGTAAATTATTAACTTGCTCATTATTAATTAATTCTCATAATATCATCATGTGGTGAAATCATTCTGATTATGCACTTGGGAAACAAAAACTTGGCCTACTTAAACAAACTTGCTACAGGATAACCTGAGTAGCCTCTAAACTTCTATGGTATACTGCTTTTTCAGAGATAAAGACTAATATAAGACTTATATTATTCACACCCTTTTATCTTCTTTACTGAGTTTTCTTTTTTTCAGAATTTATTTATTTATTTTTTTTGAAAGCAGGCAGCATCTCCAATTTACAAACTAACACTAAGGTTCTCAGAGTCTGAACCCGAACCCAGTGTCTTTCTGTCCTCTTGCCGGGCAGCCTCAAATTATCTCCTTGAGCTCTGAGTTTTTCTGTGTCTGAAATAATAAACTTCCCTTATTTCCAGCATCTTACTCTATATAAATGAGGCTCCTAAAATAGCCTGCAGTAGATTTTTATTATTATTGTTATTATTTTTGAAAAAAAAAAACAGATAATTAAATACGTGGTTTTAAACTGTTACGTGATGTGTTAGTTAACTTTTCATCGCAGTGAGTGACCAAAACAAAACTGGCAAGAGCAATTTAGAGGAAGAAATGTTTATTTTGGCTCACTATTTCACAGGTTCCATCTCTGGGTGGTCAACTCCACAGTGACAGGCCCAAGTTGGTCAGAACATCATGACAGAAGGTCTAGGTGGAGGAAATTGCTCAGTTCGTGACAACCAGAAGACAGACAGGGCTTGAGGACAAGAACCAGGAATAATGTAATCCCAAGGGTACACCCCCAGTGGACTACTTCCTCTAGCCACACGTTTACCACCCATTAATGGATTCAAATTATTAATCCATCAAGTGGATTAATTCACTGATTAGGTTATGGCTTTCACAATCTAAACATTTCACCTCTGAATAATTCAATATTTTCTTGTTCATGAGCCATAACATATAGCTTTACAAAATGTTTAAGTATGTGCTCTGATCTATTGTGAGATGTATTCTACTCTTGGATAAATATATACTATCTTCACATACATAGTCTTTTCACCAAAAGACATATTCCAGAGGTGCTCTATTTTCTGTAGCATATCTTTGTTGACATGGATAGATACATTGTAGTATATTTATATAATGGAATACCATGCATTCATAAAAATGAATATACTAAAAGGTTAAAATACAGTATGGAGACTTTCTTTCATAGATATTATGTAGCCAGACAGAAATTTAAGAGACCTATATGACTCAATTTACATAAAATTCAGAAACAAGCAAAATGAGCTGTTATTAAAATTAGAAAGCATCCTTACTCTTGATAGGATTTGATTAATAACTGGAATAGACTATGGAGCAGCTTTTGATAATGTTCTGTTTCTTATTCTGGATGATGAATACTAGGCATTTCACTTTGGAAAAATCATTAAGCACTACCCTTGACATATTCCCAATTTTTCATATGCATATTATACTTTAATAAGAAATGAAGAGACAATGGAATATATTTTTTAATAATTTTGTCATGTTGAATTTTTCTTTGTTATATGCAGTGTGTTGAAGAAACCATATGAAAAAATAAAATAAAATTACTTCAACATATAGCCATCATTGTTTTCTAAAATAAATTCTTAAACTTATTATAATTAATACAAATTATTATTTCACAGATATTATGTAGCCAGGCAGAAATTTAAGAGAACTCTATGATTCAATTTACATAAAATTCAGAAACAAGCAAAATGAGCTATGCTACTAAAATTAGAAAGGATACTTACTCTTTATTTTATTTCTAAATAAATTCTTAAACTTATGATAAATAAAATAGTTTCTTTGCATCTAATCTGATTGCCAAGGCATTAGATACCATACAATGTTTAAGAAATTCAGATATGTATCCTGGCAGAGCCATAAATTCATTCAGAATAGTAGATAAATTTACCAATAGACCCAAATGCAATCATTTAGATATACTAAGATCTCAACTATTATATGGAGTCATATGTAAACCAAAACCATAGCATTTTTTAAGATTTCTAGCCATATAGAGAGAGATGTCTGCTGTTCCATTTATGAGTCATTATTTCTTAAGCTATTTGTATTTCTTTTTTATTAGTGCATTATAGTAATTTCTCCCTCTTTGTAGACATTTCTTATCATGCTCTATAAAATGTTATTTAGCAGATAAAGTATAACCTATCCAAAGCTAATTTTTTTGTTTTTTTAAATCCCACAAGGAAAATGTATTTATTTTCATGGGAGAGAAAAATCTACTTATTTGTCAGAGATTATATTTCATGGCTCACAATCATTGTTGCCATATGCTATTTCCTGCCCGTGTGACACCACACAGCTAAGTGTCCAGATGCTTATGAGAAATGTCCCAGTGGACAGCACAGGCTGGATAGCGCCTCAAACTATTGACTCCCCATTCATAACATGGTGACCCCTGCCTGTAAAATGGTAATGAAGGGTGACTATTTTTATAGTGTCGAAAGTATTATTTGAAATGCTCTTTCTTACAATAATAAAATTAATTACAAAATATCAAAGCATCAAGTCTTCTTTTTCCTGACCTTTTAAAGGGTTATAAGGGTCATATGCTGGCTTTTCCAGTGATCAGACTCTAAGACAGAGATGAGAAGACTGGGGACTTATTAGCAAATACTTCTAGAACAAGGCCTGGGAGGGAGAGGCATGTGGGATTGGGGTGAGGATGACATTCAATGGACGTGGTGTAATGGGGGCCTCTGCTAAGCTGTCCTTTAGAGTTGTCCCAACAGAGGCGAGGCTGGAGCTGGCCTTCTGGACCCTGCCTCATGTACTCTTTGTTGGCCACCTATCCTCAGACAGGTGACCTTGGGTGAACAGCTTCCTCTGTTTGAGAGGAGTTTCTAGAAAGAGATTCAAATTGTATTATATTTCTAGAATTTTATGATACAGTGGACTGTGACCATTTGTGTGGCCTTTTGTCACTCCTATAGATGCTAGAGCAGAGAAGGGACCCAGGAGTTTATAAGGATGTAGGGGATGCAGGTCATCTGTAAGATCATCTCTGTATAAAATTCTAACAATTTAATGGAAGAGAGGTTTTTGGACAGAATCCTCTTGAATTTCAATTTTTTCCTCTTTCCCTAGAAATACTTGAGACAAAAAAACATAGTGTAAAATCAGAAGTCTGCAGAAGGCAGTCTGAAGAATCCAATAAAGGAACAGGAGCAAAGGAAGTCGGGCAGTTTGGCTTTGTGATAGCTTTGGGCCAACTTACAGCTACGGGTTTGTAGATTCTCTAAAACATTTACTGTGAGAATTTTCTTCCCGTTAAAACCATCTACTTTAGTAACTGGGCTGCAGAAAACAAACAAGCAAGTTGGAGAAACTGTTTGGTGGTGAAATAAAGCTATATAAGTAAAAGTAGATTTTTTAAAAAAATGAAATTCTGCTGGCCCAACATACTACAGTTCTAGAAGGTCTGCTTCTGTGCAGATGGATACTGAGAGGCACTGGCCTGTGAGAAGATAATTCCAGGCTCTAAGATGTTTGATTTCAACTCAGAATCCTTGTTTGACCCTTGGATACAGGATATGAAAGACCAGTACCCGAAGAGGGGCCCAGCTCGATAGGTTTCTAGAACTAGGCATTCTCTTCCATCTCCTGGTAGCTCTGGTGGATTCACTTACCAAACGAGAATGCTTTCTTTGGAGCAGTGGGTGCAAATACGTGCAAACAGTGGCTCTAGTACCATAACATCAATAGCATACAGATTTTCAACAGATTGGAATGTGAAGGAAGGAGAAAGCAGCCGAGATTTCAAACTTCATTTAAATTTGCATTAGAAACATCATCATTACCTAATAGATCATTCCAAATACTAGTTTGAGCATATCATTAATATCAGATTTTACTCTTTGAGTCTTGAACAGCATGCTTCATTCTTCCTTTATTATGATTGCCTCAAGAAGCAGGACCTCTGCAGCCCCACCATGCTGTATGCATCGGGCTATATTTTGTGAATGTCTTGGCTTTATATAAGAATAAGCTTTAGAAAAGTTGTGAATAAATGAGAGCACAGACTTTGTTTCTTGGTAGTTTTATAACCAAATGACTTGTTAAAAAAAATTGAGTTGAAAGTCTCTTGGATTGCTAAACCAGGTAGTTAGTAGGATTGTGTGCAAAGCCAAAAGATGGTTTTGGAGGTTAGGCATGAACTTAGTGGTGGAGCACTTGCCTAGCATCCATGAGGCCCTGGGTCAGACCTCCAGCACTGCAAAACAGACAACCAAACACCATCTGACTTTTAAGCTCAAACAAGTGCCTATAGGGAATACAGAATTATGCTTTCAGGGAAGATTTTACAAGGTAAAAGATGGCTTGTTTCTCAAAGATACAGGGGATCTAACCACGAGGGGATCTGGCAAAGAGTCAGTGAAAATATCAAACCTCAGATGATGAAATGTAAAAAGAACACTGACTTCAATTATAGGAAGATTTTCTAGAGCAAATGAAGTACAGATCCTTTTCTTTTTAAGATTTATGTCAGCAGTTCTTCTTCAACTCCTAATGTCTTGGAGATGTTGACAACAAAATATACTATCATTTATTCCAAGACCTTTCTCATAGAGGTCAAGGTTTTGGGGGGGATCTGGGGCAACTTATAAATGATTAAGGCAAATGAGTTCACCAAGTCTTGGCAAAGTCACTGGTTTGCTTAGAAGGAAATAGTATTATGCCTGTAGCTCATCTTTAGGGAATCCTGTGGACCCACATAAGGGTTTTTCTTCCCTCCAGCCTCATCTTTGGTCTGATACTTAGGGTGTCAAAATTTATTCCCAGATAATCACAACTGTTCCATATTTTTTTTAACTTTGTAGTCCTATCTCAAAAGACCTCAACCCAGATGGCCAACAAAAGGGATAAAGGTAGAGGGATTTGGGAATCCTTAAATCTCCCTTATAATAGTGCATGACTTTGGATCTTACTACAACTTCATAGCCACCCTGAGACTGGCACTGAGCCAGTTAGCATCACATCATACCTCATCTTGTGAGGTGTGTCTAAACCGCATTAGAAGCGGGCTCAGTAGACTTGACAGACGAAGGACTCATAGATGACAAAACAAGAATTTCAACCCAGATTTTATGTCATGATCACTATTCCAGTTCTTCTCCTCCCCTGTGGGAAGAGCTTAACTTTCCAGTCTCAAAAATCTTATGATTCCAACAAGTTCAAATTTGATTTCAAAGTGATTTATTTGCCTCTGTCTTAATATATTGTACTTCTTTTTCTCAAATTTTTTTTTTAAAAAAAAAACATTTCCAACTAGATAGTATTCAATCCACTCTTGGTTAGACATGTTGGAGCCATGCAGATTAGTAATAAGAGTCAATGTGTATGGGATTCTAACTCCTGACTAGACACTTGCCCGCTGGACTATGGATGAGCTTTTTGATCCTCACTCATGACTGAATCATAAGGTTAGTTCTCAGAATCCCAGAGGCTGGGGAGCCTGAGGCAGGAGGATCATGAGTTCAAGGCCAGCCTCAGCAACTTAGCAAGGCTCTCAGTAATTCAGTGAGACCCTGTCTCTAAATAAAATTAAAAAATAGGGCTGGAGATGTGGTTTAGTAGTTGAGTACCCCTGAGTTCAATCCCCCCATACAAAAATAAATAAATAAATAAAATTGGTGCTTGGGTCCTCTCCATTTTACAGATTAGGAAACTGAGAAATAGCTTGAGTAATTTACTCAAGTCAATGTATAGTTATCTATTATTACATAACAAATCACCCTTGTAAGGTAGCAATATAAAACAACTTTCACTTACTTTCCTAACAGCTTGGTCAGGAGCCCAGGTATAATTCAGGAGCCCAGGTAGTTCTGAGTCAGAGATTCCCTGCTGGCTCTTGGTCATGGGCCTCAGTTCTTTACCACTTGGGCCTCCTCCTGATTCTCCCAGTATTTCCTGAAGATGTGACATCAGCCTCCTTCCGGAGTGCGATCTGAAAGGTGGGCAGTAAGAGAGAGCAAGTCATCTTTTCTAACCCAATTGTGGAAGTGATCTCCATCCCTCCTGCCATATTCTATGAGCGACCAGGTCACACTGTAAAATGTGCAGAGGAGTCCCACAGGAAAGCAGATCTCCTTGGGACCTGCCTTGATACTGCCGGTGACACTTACTCAGGAGCAGGTGGCAGAATAAGGTAACATACCCAGGCAGTTTGACTTGAGCACTTCAGTTTTTCGCACCACGTGAAAGACAACTACAGAGTGTGTATTTGTTAATCTTAGTACTTTCCCAAAAGAGGCCCTACATCAAGTTTGTGGATACTGTTGAATATTATCCTGTGAGACTTGCTAGTCAAAGAACGCCTGAAAATATGGAGGGGATGTGAATATATTTCAAGGGCAATCAACACTAAATTTCCAAATGTCTCCACTCATATATAGGTGGTTGCAGAAAAGATAGGGTAAAGAGAAGCCCACAGAGAAATCATTTCACTTGAACTCTTCACTTCAACATAATTATCTTTATTATTGTATTTGTTCCCCTCCTTCCTCCACAAACCTCTCAATTCTGTCAAGTACCACACTGAGAAACGTCTGGGAAAGATCTTAGTTCTTAAAATTTGTAACATTAAAAAATGTCTTCACTTTAGATTTCCTGTAGGTCACATGTAGTACTAACATTTTAAAGATTGTTGTAAAAGTTTTCAAATACCACAGTGCCCGGCTCAGGGAGCTAAATAAATTGGTGAGGGAATTTCTACTTGAAAAATCTTTTTGCAGAAGTGTCAGATATAAATTCAATTGTCAGCAAACTGTGTCAGAAGAGATTTCTTGTCATGTCTGGCCACAGAGCAGAGATTTATTGAAAATGCTTGATGATATCGCTCTCCAAGCTATTTTACATAAACATAACAGCCCAGTGAATGTTTTAATGGTAGTGTTTGTGTTTGTGTGTGTGCCTGCGCGCGCGCGCGCGCGTGTGTGTGTGTGTGTGTGTGTGTGTGTTTTTCTGGTTCTCAAAACTGATATCTCAGGGGAAAATAACAAAAGATACTTTAATTAATAGTACTGTATTCAACTTTTTTTTAGGATGATTATTTTTTTCAACAACTATTATTCTATAGAAATGTGGACTTTAACACTCCTGCAGAAATGAATAATAATTCAGAATACGGTCAAAAGCAAGGGTTATTCCACTCCATGTCAGGAAATAAAATAATGAGAGTTTTTGAGATACACAAACACAATAGATTATTCTTTTTCAAGGGACTTCTATTATTTGCAAACCCTTTTATGCCCAGGTCAGCAGCCAAAATGGGAAACTATTGAAAAGTGAAATTTCTTTCTTCAGTAATGAAAGAGTTGGAACTGGAGTATAAGTTTAGCCTCTTGGGTTCTCTCCATTCTCTAACTTGCAGATTCTGTGGCTTGCCAAGTTCTTTTTATGTTTTTCCATCCAAATTTATTTGGCTTCATACTAGAAGATACTGATGAAAACCTTTGGCTAAACATAGTATAACACATTGGTTCAAAATATTATTGTTTTTATTATAGCAATATAATAATATTGATAATGAAATGAAACTTTTTGTAAATAGTCTGAAACACTGGCTTTTAATATTTATTACTTATACTATAATAACACAATGATATTGAGAAAGAAATATGCATAACCTGTGGGTCAGGCACCATCTCTATCTAAGGGTGATGATTATTGCCACATTTATTTTATGAGTAGAAACTGTCAATAAGGTTATGCTTCGCAACTTGACCATCAGTCCTCATGGTTGTTCATGATCTTGTTTGATCAGTAAGATGGGTGAAATGATGAAATTAAGTGCCTCAGAGTTTGGAAATTTGGGTTTTATAAACATACATTTTTATACTCATATTTGATTTTATTTATAAATGTGTTTAAGTCCATTATTATTATTATTATTATTATTATTATTATTATTATTACTATAATGACTATATACCTTGGAACACTAATATATGAAACCACTTAAAAACTCCAGTGGATTAAAAAGTCAGATTTCCAGATGTGACTCCTGTTAGCTGATAATCCCTTCTGTTAGCTCACTTGAAAAATGAAGTATTTCTAGCAGTGTATCATGAGACATGAACTCAACCAAATTAAAACCTCTTTCTTGAAGGAATTGAAAATCCTTTGGGCTGGTATCTGACTTCAGTCTCTTGATTCCTTTTAAAATTTCCTTGCCATTTAAAAAACATTTCCCTTTTTCTGGAGCCATGCATGTGTATGTGTGATCATAATTTACTCTTTATACAATGTCTTTATTGAGGCCTTGTGCTCTGTGTCATTTATTTTCAAGTTTCCACTTAAGTCTGTCCTAAACTAATTTAGAAAACCTAAACCCTCACAATTTAACATTTAATATATTTTGTTTTAAGTTAAGTTTCTGAGAGGTGAAATTTTTTCTGATATACCACTCTTTTAATAAATTGAAAAAAATCCAAAATATAATAGTAATTGGATATTCATTATCATGCCTTTAGTAATCACATGAGGAAGCTTTTCTTTAAAAGAGAAAGGTTCACATCACTCATTTTTCTCCTTGAACTATATCCACACTTGACTCTCCTCATAAATTAATATATAAACATGATCCATTTTTATGATTGAGTACCTAATACCCATCATCTATCTTCTTTGCAGCATGAAATTTTTATGAACTGAAATTTTATGTTTTTATTTCCAGTGACCATGTCTTTTCTATTTTTTTTTTATGGTTTGAGTTAACATTACAAGTAGTGTTTCTGCACTGTTGTATATAAAGTAAAATTTTATTGGACTTTCATCATTTAATGACATGAAAGAGTCTTTTTGTACATTAATTGTATATATTCATGTATAGATACAACTTATTGTATAAATTCTACTTCAATATTTTTATTGATCTAAAACTGAAGAACTTTGTTTGCATATATGTATGGGTAAATGTTCTAACAAAGAGATTTTTTTACTGCAATGATTTTAACACCTAAATTGCATGACAAAAACCTTCTTTGAACTCTCACTCAAAATCATTGATATTAATCTTTCAACTCACAGCTAGATGAGGACCTCCTTCAATTATGCTGAAAGTATAAGTTATAGATTAAATCACTGAGAAATAATTTGGTATTCATTCAGGTTTGCACATTCTCATTTTCTAGGAGGTACATAAAGCTGTGCCTAAACTTACCAAGTAATTATAACATATAACTACAGGTTTCTATAATATATGGAGACAGTATTAGGAAAAAATGGAATATAAATTGTAATGTACCTTTACTAAAGCAACATTTAGTAAAATGTTTCCATCTTATTAAATGATTTATGTATTTTTAATCAATTTATGGGAAATACCCTTAATTTGATCTATGCTGTAAATTCACTTCTCACTTTCATGCCAGGCAATCAAAACTCTTTATCTGAAAAAAGCTAACTTTCATTTTCCAATTCAAATAGGTATGTTCGTATGCATTTCAAAAAATATTATACATACACTGGAAAATAAATTCTGGAATACCTTTCTAAATTCTTTTTGTTTGTTTTGTTTGTTGTTCCAAATCATTATTGGTGCATTATAATTGTACACAGTGATGGGATTTGTTGTTCTGTATTCATACGTGCACAAAACATAACAATGTAATTCTGCCAGTATTACTCCCCAGCCCTTCCCTCCATCGCCCCCCACCTCCCATCCCTTGGTGCCTTTCACCTACTGATCTCCCTCTGATTTCCATGAGATCTTCCTCCACGTTTCTTTTCCTTTTTCCTCTCTAGCTTCACCTTCCAAGTTCAATTTATTTCACTGAATGCAAAGGTCCCTAGTTTCATCCATATTCCTGCAAATGACATGAGCCATTTTTTAAAGCTAGTTTACTACAAGCAGCCCTTTCAGTTTAAAGTGTTGTAGTATTAATATAATTAATCTGCATGTTTAAGTTATAAAATGTAAAAAAAAAATCAATGTGTTGTTCCTCACTGATTCACAATAGTATAAGGTAATTTGTATCTATAATTATGAAGCTATTTTTAAAATCAGATATATGATTTATAGGAAAAAAAAAGGTTTCCTTTAGCAAATTGGCTTGTGTGTACATTCCAGAGTCCAATGATTAGCATTAGAATATAGCTAAATAAAAATCATGTATTTAAGAAAATAACTTTATTAATTTCTTAGGAACATACAACAAAAACCTGTTATTGCAGTACAGTAGCTTGCTTAACTTTAATGGAGATAATGTGATGATTGTTTTTTGTTTCTTTGTTTCTTTATTGTCTAATGACACACATGGAATACTACACATTTTAATAAAATGAATTCAAATGAAGATTGACTATAGTTTGAATAAATATTTCATACCAATATAATTGAATAGCTACTGAATAATGGAATTGAAAAAAACTGACTAAATCTAGATGATATATAGATAAGTTTTTAATCTGTAGATTTCAACCAACATAACTAAAAGATGTTGATATTCCTGGAAAACATTTAGCTGCTTTTAAAATAATATTACTCCCCTGCACTGATTTGGGCCATTTGAAGGGTTTTCTATTTACAGATAAATCCCAGATATGAATATTGAGAATATACCTTGCTTTCATCTTTCCAGACTGTCTCTAGGGGGCAGTATGTTTATTTACAGAATAATAGAAAGTTCTCAGCCCTTCTTCAGCTCTACATAGTACATTCAATCTGTGAACAACTTAACACTTCTAATTCCATGTTTTGTGCTTGAAGAAAAAAGGCGGCAAAATAATAATAATAATAATAATAATAATTAATAATAATAATAATACCTTTGAGATGGCTCTGTAGTCTCTTGATTAATCATTTCTCTGAACCATGGAAAGTTTAGAACTCTAGCGTAATGCTCCAGAGTAAGATGATTCAGAAGTGAGCTATCATCTCTAACATAAGAAGGGGTTTATGGAAGAGGTAAGTAATGAACCACCATGAAGTTACAGAGAGTGTTGTATATGGATTTGAGGATCTTAAAATTCAGCCATTTCCCTTTATGCTCACTAGGTGGATATGCAGGTATTAAAAGAAATAAAATGAATATCTTTGTTTTGCAGCTGTCGTGAGTGCCATCCCTGTGCCAACCCTAGAAAGTGCCCAGTACCCAGGAATCCTCCCATCTCCCACGTGTGGATACCCCCACCCACAGTTCACTCTCCGGCCCGTTCCGTTCCCAACGCTGTCGGTGGACCGAGGTTTTGGAGCGGGAAGAAGTCAGTGTAATGCATTTTCCTTTCTTTATAATAAAAAAAAATGAATACTAGCAAGATAACTTGTGAAATATGGAACATTCCAACCTTCCTGTGCCTTGGAAAGATAGATTTTCCTATGATCTTATTGCTAGAATTTTCCTTTCCAACAGGCTGTCCTTTGGTTCGGAACAACACATTGGATCACATGCTTTTAGGCTGATTTCCTAGGAGTTCTTCTACAGCCCACTACACTGACGTTCTGGGGCACGAAGGCCAACAAAGGCCAAGTATTTTCATAACACAATGATGTAGTGGGTCCTTTAAATTAGTATGTACTATTAAGTAAGTGGTTCATAATCAAGTCATATCTTGCAATGTATTCTGATTTAGTACCTGTTGGTCAAATTGAAATATGTCTCAGTTGACTCCCAATGAATCAATACTTGTTGAATGCTTTGGCATTCTTTACTCATTTAAGCAATACATTCTCAGCTTTTAATATTGGAGACGAAAGAGTTTTGGAGTAGTATTTCATATTCCTGAAGGAGGGCAGAGGCAGGAATAGAGGGAGATTTTTTAGCTGTTATATACACCCTAGTGATTTCTTCTGTGCCATTTGACATTTTTCCCCCATGAGCACAGCATTTTAAAATCGATTTTAGGACTTTCATCTCTTAGTTAAGAACAGGTGACTCAGCAGCTTATGTGAGAGAGGATGTTTTGTAATAGATATGATAGTAACAGCAATAAAATGTATTTGTGAGGTAAGCTATATTTTTTTCCAACCCAATAGGGGCAGCTATAAGAAATCATAAATCATCTAGATGGAGCAAGGTTAGAATTAAAAGGCATCAAAAATCTGCCAAGGGAGAATGAGATTCATTTTCTCTTTTCTCATTGCACATCACACCTGCAGAATAGAGTTGTGTGTAAAAGCTCGAGGGAAAAGAGCCCCCCATGCTATAGTGAGTAAAATTAAATGAGAAACATGCGGAAGTCTAACAGTACATAATTTCCAAATCCCAAAGACAACTAAAGGTGTGTTTTTAGTAAAAAAAAAAAAAAAAAAAAATCAGACCACATAAGTTCCTATGTCATGTATCAAGAGAACTTTTTAGTTTTAGTTAGTCCTCATGGGATCATTGTTTAGTATTTTCTTTGAATTTTCTTCCACATTCTGTGACTTTAAAGACATATCAAAAGAAAAATGGGCAGGATGGCCTTTCTCTTGTCCCTTGGACATGACAACTACAAGCTAAAGTTCACTACTTTTTGTATGGGTAATTGTGTTAGTGGGATTTCCAATGCTGTGACCAAAATGCCTCTCAGAAACAATTTAAAGGAGGAAAGATTCATATTGGCCCAGGGTTGCAGAGGTTCCAATCTGCTGGCTTCATTGCTCTGGACCTGAGATGAGGCAGAACACCATGGAGAAAGGGTGTGCAGAGGGAAGCTTCCTAGTTCGTGGCAGCCAGGAAGCAGAGGGGGAAGTAGACTTGCCCTCAGTGACCTGCTTCCCTCAACCATGCCCCCTGCCTACAGTTTCCACCACCTCCCAGGAGTTCACTCAGCTATCAGTGGATTAATCCACTCATGGGGTCAGAGCCCTCATCATCCAACCACTTCCCAAAAGCCCCACCTCTGAACCTGGCTGCATTGGGGACTAATCCTTCAACATATCAGTCTTTAGGGGACTCATGTACAAACCATAACGGTGATTAATTTTGTCCATGATATATTCCTCACTGCTCTTCCCTTTCAAAATTTCCTCCTGGAAATTTACCTACCGAGGTCTATAGCCCATCTACTTCTTCCTTTTTTGTCTTGAGTTGGTGCAACTTATAAAACTGTCTCATTAAATCATGGGGGAAATGATTCTGAAAGTTAAAGTTCAATGAAAAAGAAATGGGCTGGTAAAAACTTTTTGAGTTTTGTCCGTGGTTGAAAGATATTTATTTGCATGTATTGTTCTAGTCAGTGATTTGGGTAGTGGGAAGGCTACATATCCAGGGATTATCTGGGAAATCTTTCTATCTTCTGCTCAGTTTTCTTATGAACCTAAATCACCTCTAAAACTGAAGTCTGCTAGAAGTTAATTAGTTAAAATATTTTGTCTCTGTAATAGACTTTTTCATTTTGGTAATTGCTTTACAAGTAAGGATTGTTAAATAAAGATAATTATTTAACTATTATAAAATAATATAAATATAAAACATATAAACATATATAAGTAAGAAAAATAAAATAGTCTAAACGAAGTGCTTGATAATTTTTTGAATTTCATCTAAAAATCACAGGACAATGGACATTACACTCCTGACCAAGATTTTTAAAGTATATATTCAGTCATTCATCAAGTATCTTTTGAACAAAATATGTGCAATGCCAGAGAAACAGGATTTAATATATGTCAAGTGATTGCTTAGAAAATAAAAAAGAAAGGAAGAATAAGTACCTTCTTTTCTAGGCAAGAAAATATTTTCTAAATCAATGTCAGTAACAGTTAACTTCCAGCCACTCAGTATTGGTTTCTAAATGCATTGGAGAACACTAAGCATCTCCGTTCTCTTTGAAGCAGAAAACATTTCATGACTCTGGGTAGAAGCGTCTTATTAGTCACCTTGAGAAACAGAGAAAGGCACACGTAGAAAAAGAAAAAGATGGCTTTGCAAAGTGTAGAGACACTACTTCCTCCAAAGTTATCTGAAAGACCTTAGAGTTTGGTAAGAGATGAATCACTAAAGCCCTGATCCCAAAACTTGCTGCTTTCTGAAATCACAGATAAAGTTGAATTTCTCTCCAAATGTAAGGAAATATATAGCAAGGACATGTGCATTACACACTTCTGCTGACCCATCCACAGAGATTCATACAGTTGTGATAGATAAATATTTTTTTTCTCCCTTCACTTCGAATCTAAGCCTTAATAAGGCAAATGAGCTGTCCCTAGGGAACAGGGAGCAGCACTGTACTTTAAGAACCTATAAAATATAATAGTCATGGGGTTCTATTTGTGCCAGTCATTACAGAACTGGTAACCCCATTTTTCTCATCTTTGAATCAAGTTGCAATACTGAAGTTTAAGTGACTTCCCCTCTTCCCTCAAGTTCTCTTAGAGGGCTTGACAATTTTATCCGTGCTATTTTTTTATGAGCTCTGCTTCTCTACCAAATTGCAAGTCAGCTAATAAACAGAATTTGATCTAGAAAAAAAATTAGGAATTCAATGGGGTTTATGGAAAATTCTCTTGGGTGTTCTAAAATCTACTCTATAAGGAACTGGGATCACTCAGGAATATTACATGATCCTGTTCTGAGATTCAAGAGTGAATTGAGATCCTAGAGGTAGTCATAAATTACAGTCTTTGCAGAGAGTTATTAGTATGCTGTGTTTCTATCAAATACTGCAAATTTTAGACAGAAGAAAAACCCTCATTTCCATTTTTGCAACATTTTTGCCAGTTATTCTGCAGCAATTATTTATGTGTTGACATTAATTATTATAAAGTGCCTTGAGATTTGACTCTGCTATGTAATTGTATGCTATTTGTACAGTGATTTCCTACTATTTCATCATTTGAAAATGAGTGCCTTGCCAGCACCTATTTTATTCTCACTCTATACTCTGAATTTGCAGGGAAGCTGTACTTTGTGGGCAAAAGAAGCTTTCCTTTGCTTTCAGAGCTGTAAGCACAGCTAAATGCCATGTCACAGAGCCAATTTGTCTCATGTAGGTGTCCTGGAGCTGATGCTTAAACTGGCCAAATAGTCACATTTGAAATGAAAGCATTTCTATGGCAGAGCAGTTGCTATTGTGTTTGTTTTAGGGTTTTTACTGCTTTAATTGTCAGCCAGTTTTGAAAAGCATTTCTTTTGCTCCACTTCAAATATAAGAATTATGAATAATCTTTGGAAACCATTATCCATTGTATATTTTGAACAAAACAAAATAGTCTCTTCTAGATTGGCAATTTATTCAGTCCCCAGAATGTTCCCTCCCATTCTACCCAGGGCTTTAGGCACTTTTCTTTTATAGATTTCACCTATGAGTTGATACATCTACATTAAAGTCCACATGATGGTTATCCCAGTGGGGAAGCATCATGATCAGTAGAAAACCTGAGGATGCAGGTCTGGGCATGCAGAGAACGTTTGGTTTTAGAGACACTGATGAAGAGCAATACTATGAAAGAGTAGGATTGCAAGTGTCCCAAATAATTTCAGTGATACTGTCAAAATGCATATGTTCACATGACATATTAAGTATTTTATTAAAGTAAAAGACTCAATGTCAGAGGACTAAAAAAAGATGCATGTACATTTCTTTAAACTTACAATTAAATAACATTTTAATATGGATCTCTTTCATTTTGAAAGTGTAGAATAAATAGAAAAGGAAAATATGAAGGAAACAAGCAAGAAAGAAATATATTATTGTTTCTTTAATACAAAAGAATTTCTGAAATACAATGTGGCTTAATTGCAATTCCTCTTCAATAAGAAGAATCACGTAAAGCAGATTTCTAAAGAAAATTGTGAAATTTCTTACCCTGGGCAGATATTTTTAATTTGATGATATGGACCCTTTAAGAAGAATCAGATAGCTGGGGGTAAAAAGGGATTGAAGAATGGCAGCCTCAAGAACCACATTTGTGAGGCTCACAATTCACGAAGAAGTATAAGAGACCTTCAGTTGAGTAGAAGCCAAAGCATTTTAAGTTCCCCCCAATTTTCCCTGTGAGATTATAAACTTCTTGAATAAATAATTTTTTTTCCATTCCAAGGATTATCTCCAGAGCCCTTCCTGAGACAGGCTATTTTTCCCTCCTAAGCAATTACTTCCATCTAAGAGTTTATGACTATCCTTTGGGATCTGAAGCATAAATGAAGTGCAAATAAAGAGACCCACATCAAAGTGGACCTTCTTAAGAGGACAAGAATGAGTGCAGTCCTCAGCCACCATTCTCAGGCCAGTGACACAAAGATGCCCATGATGGGAATTGGCTCAATAATCAAGTCTTTATTTGGATAATTGGCCACTCATCATCCTCTCATTTAGAGGAAATGTGGATCCATAGTAAAACCCATATAGAATTTGTCTCTAAACCTATGCTTGCAATTATCTCACTATAAATCACTGATTGAAAGCCAACCCCAAAGTGTTCCTCTCCTTTCCCATCTTACAAGCAACTTATCTCCCTATAACACCTATCTGGAGTATTCTTAGCAGTTCACTTTCTTGATCTCCCCTGTTTGAAGAAATGTTTTATGAAGGCTCTGCCTATTTTTGGCCCTGGTTGCTATAGGGCTACATCCTGTCCTCTCAGCCCTACATCATCTCACCTCCATCTTTGAATGAGTTTAAGCCCGAAGGCCACTCCATGACCCAAAGGACCTCTGACCCCTTCCCAAGATAGAAGAATGAGAATGAATGCCTCAGAAGACACATTTCTGCATATCTTTAATAGCATGTCTTGATCTTTTGTATCTTTCATCTCTACTCCCTTCGGCTTTATCTGATTTTCTTTCTATCTCCTTTGCCCTTCACTAACCTTCTTGAGCCTCCTGGAGAGACTCAAAATTATCTCTCTGAAATTCATTATCTTGAAATAGTTCCTGTTTAAAAATTGTTTTTTTGAAAAGTGAAATATTCTATCAATGGCTTTTTTTTTCAATTTACTCAACAAAACTTTATTAAGATATAAATCATCTGAAATATTTGTAGGTGGTTAACACTTAAAGCTGTTAGGCAGTTCCTTTTTATCTGTGGTTTAACCTGGATCTGGTGATTTTGAATATAAATGAATAAAGTTGAGTCACATTGTCCTTCAAAAGAGAAATCGCCTTGGAAATATTTTAGTCTTATTCAACTATGTTCCCTGAAGCAAAGGTGTATTTTCATACACAAAGCTGTCCAAATGCCCATAGGCTTTCACAGATGACTATGTGGAACCTCTTCAACTATAGTTATCTGCCTTGATATTACAAGGTTTGCTACCAAAAAGGGAAAATCATAATTCTGCATTCAGTCAACTTGTTCCGGCAGAGTTGTCTCTCATAGAACTTTAAGCTAGATGTGTCTCTATTTTGTTATGGAAGATAATGATAGTGGTTATTATTTGAATCATTTTATTAGCAATGCCTCTGAGCACCCTGTAACTCTGATTTGTTTGACAGTTGACATGGCATGTTTAAATCACAGAAAAATTGGCACATTGGCTGGTAGATAATAATGCAGCTGTAACCGGGTTTGGTACATTGCATTTCACTGACATTGCTACTTATGAAAGGAGAAATAACTCTTTTTTCTCGCTTCATCACTTATGATTACAGGGCCCAGACAGTTCAGGCAATATAGTCAGTGCTGAATATATTTTACTACTCTTCCTGAAAGATAGATCCCTGTCTTGCTGGACATATCACAACTGTTTAAAGGGGAAGGGCTAAAAATATGCTATAAATATATGAAGGTAGAAGAATGAAAATGATCATAATTTCAAGAAGCGGGGGGTCAGACTCTGCATTTATTGTTGAACTGACTTAGGATTCTTATGGATAACAAACTGTCTGGAATCATGACCGGATTTCTTGTCTCCATTGCAGCAGTGAGTGAAGGACCGGCCACACAACAAGCACCCATGCTGCCCCCAGCTCAGCCTGAGCATCCCAGCAGTGAGGAAGCACCAAGCAGAACCATCCCCACAGCCTGTGTTCGACCAACCCATCCACTCCGCAGCTTTGCTAACCCTTTGCTACCTCCACCAATGAGTGCAATAGAACCGAAAGTCCCTTACACACCACTTTTGTCTCAGCCAGGTAAAGTACCTGTCTGCTCACATTAAAATTATTATCACTGATGCCTCCCTTTAAGTGCATGAGGGAGATGGAGGAGGTCTGGTTATGATATTTATTTTCAGTATTGATTACGTGCCCAGCGTGCTCAGAATGGTTATTGATGTTTTCAGTGCAGTTCTTAATTCTCTGCATTACAAGCAACTCACTAGTTGTAGGTGCTTCTCATTAATTAGGAAAGTTGTCCATGAATACCATATGCCAGGCCATCTCTGTTAATGTGTACTGTGGATAAACCCTCTAGAAAATAATGGATCAATTCCTGAGTCCTTGCCTCTTCGTTGTTCTATAAGGTTCCTAAGATCTTAAGGTAGACCCCAAACTAAAGCTAAAGATATGAGAATCTGCCAAACTACCTCTTTGAGAAATTTAATTTCATCATTCTTCATTTCTCAGAGTTTCTAACTTATTTCAGAGGACTGGAATGAGAAAGGAGTGTCAGAACCAGTGCTGGGTCTAACTTTCTAATTCTAGGAATAAGGAAACCAAGATTTAGATAGATAGGAAATAATATATGTGATGCTCTTTCTAGGAAAGGTGAATGGCAGGTAGGAGGGCAGGGCGGAAACCCCAGATTCCCAATTACCGTGTTGTGTTTATTACCCAACTGTCATCCAACTGGGCTGAACCAAAGTTTCATTTTGTTTTATGAAGGAATTGAGGGAAACAGAGACAGGGATAGAAATAGAAACTGACATAGGAAAACACATAAAAAAGGAAGACGAAGAGATAATACTCTACAGGTAGATTCAACAATATAGGTCAATAGATAAGTAGATACATACAAGTAAAAAAAAATATGTAGGGCTTTAAATCATTTGGAACATTAGAATAATTCAAAACAACCCCCTACAGTATTTGGGCACAAGATAGGAAATTAGCAGTTGGACTAGGCCAATCTACATTGTGCAAATACATATATGAATAAATTTCTGCTATTCAGATCCATGCCTAGAGTGATTCTGCCCTTGCATTAGTACACAGTCTCATGATGACTATAAATATAGAAAAATAAGATTGTCAGTGAACCATATTGTCTTTACAGTAATATTAAGAATACATCTTGCCTCTGGCATCACTTTAATGGATTTTTGTACATCCCCTCTGATGTTCTCAAAATTTACATGGTGGGTAGAAGGGATCCTCTTCTACCAGCCCCTAGGAAGCAGGGTGGAGTCCAGAGTCATGTAATGTTCCATTTCTTGGGATGCCCACTGCAGGACAAGGTCTTCCCTGAATTACAGGCTCAGTGCAGGTCATGACTTCATTCCATAGCAGATACCCCTTCTAACCCAACAAGACTAGAACTTAAAGCAAATCTATATTGCCTAAGCCCTTTTCTCCACCGGCTGACATACATAGTCCCCATACACATTGTGGGGAGGATCTGATATTTTATACTGCCCCCAAATTCTTAAGATCTTTGGTAATTAAAACATTTCAAAGCAAGAAAATTCATTTACTGAAATTTCTGTACCAAGAGCATTCTGCCTGATGATTTCTGGCTGCATTCATTTCCACCTGTAATACTGACTAAGGGAGAACGTGAATGAGATAGGTTGGTATCTAGGGTAGGTGGCAAGTCAATTTCAACTTAATAAGAACTAACCTTTAATAAATCTTGATTGAAAGTGCTTATATAATAGGCATGCTTTTGAAGGCTCATAACAACCAGTTTGATCCTCAAAACATCTTTGCAAGGTAGTTGCTAGTCTTAACCCCATTTTATGAGTAAGGAAACTGAAACAGAAAATTTAAGTGGCTTATTTGAGGCCACAAAGCTGGTAAGTAATACATGTTCCCACTCTTTGTGACTTCAGAAAGCCTGGGTTCTCAAATTTTAGGAACTCGTTTGTGTCTCTCAGTTTATGTCCAATTTATTTCATGATAGAAACAAAAAGTACTAAATCATTTCAAAATTAATAAAAATAACAAAAAGAGAAACATTCTATCATAGTTATGAGTTAAGAAATAAAACCGTAACTCACAAGCCTTCCACACTCACATTTTCGTGAGGAAAGTTTATCCATACTCTGCTAACGACGACTGATTTTATAACATCAAAATACTCCAGTGCTGTAGCCCTTTACCTGTTCTCTCTTCTTGGAGGTTGTGTTAGTCAGCTTTCCACCACTATAACAAACACTTGAGGTAGCCCGTTTATAAAAAAGTTTATTTTGGCTTCACGATTTTGGAATTCTAGGCCATGATGGCTTGGGCCTCTGGCGATGTAACACCTCACAGAGGGAAGGTAAATTGAAGAAAATCATTTACTTCCTTGTTAGGAAGCCAAAGGGAGAGGTGACAGAGGGACTGGGGACCCCTTGAGGGCATTCCCCCATGAACTAAAGACCTCCCACTAGGCCCCACTCTTTAGAAGCTGCACCATCTCCCAATTTCTCCACCCTGGGAACCAAGCCTTTGTGGGACATGGGAGGTTAAATTATAACAGAAGAAAAGTTGTTGCCATTGTTGTTTTGAATAACTGTGTTATATGGAGAGAAAAATAAAGCTGAAAATGACATTCTGAAGTCTATTTTAAATGAAATATTTTATAGTGGCAGTGCAGTTAGTTCAGAATACAAGGTTTAGAAATCATCTTATTCTCTTGGATTTCTATGATAGCAAAATGATAAAAAAACTTTAATTTTAGAAAGAACACCCATGGTAGATGGAACACAAGACTGGCATTTTCTACTAGATGTTATTTTCTCCTGGTTACTATAATTCCTAAGATGCCCTAAACAAAACTTGACATAAAGTAGCATAAACAAATGGATTATATCCTTAAAGAAAGCAGAGTCAGGTGTACTGTTTCTGCATCTATTCCCTCAAATACTAAGCATATCTGAAGAACTATTCTGTGATCTAATGTCATGAGGGCAGAATCTCATTTTCTTTTATTTCCACTGTATACTTATGAGCCTTCTTTTGTGTGACTATTGTTCTTGCTTTTATTTGAACTATTTCTTACACAAGCATCTCTTTTTTTGTATTTTCTAGTACCTCCGACTTGACTTGAGATCTTACTTTGGTTTAATTTTTTTTTTTTTAGTTTCCCTTTAAATACCACCCTCCCCCACTCAAAGTGAAGCAGGCTGCACAATCACTTTGGAATTATTAAATGCCTTTTTCCCTTTTATGTTTCTCTTTCATTGTCTGCCTGTGATTCCTGTTCATTTCATAATGCCTTACCTCATGATTTTCAAATAAGTCTCCCTACATTGCTCCTGACACATGGTAAATAGTATGCTTTTAAAGGGGGCTGATGTTTACTTATTCTAATAGAAAAAGAAAATTAACAGACTGACAAATGTATTAGTGGTGACATTAACTACATGCTTCTTAGCCTAAAAGATGAAATACTTAGAGCTTTCAACAAATTTTAATTCTAAGAAAATCATTACTTTAGTCAAACTGATGGATGAAGTAAAGTCATTCTCTTGTCAGCTTAAAAAAGAAAATACCTCAAATAATTTTACTCTGGATTTCACAATAAAGGACTGCGTAATTAGTAATGAATTTATCTTTACTTACTGCAAGTAATTACTTTAGAATATGGTAATGTGAGGCATGGCTCTAATTTTTAAAGATCAGGCTAAAAGAGAAGTTCCTTGTGCTTTGAAAGCTTTGAGATTAGGATCAATGAAGTTCTTCCTTAAATTCCTGGGTGTGGTTCTTCCCTGTTGGTGTTAAGGGTCTGGGTGTCAACCTGATTCCCACTGAGGTTCACAGAGCTGCCTGCAGCAACCTTTTAGGAGGCATGAGCAACACCTGCTCTGCAGTAGCAAGTTCCCTGGGATTGCAAAGCATCTTGCAGTGTCACTATTGGAGGTGGCAATTACAAAGTCATCTTTTGTCATAACGACTAGAATTCTGCCTACCTGCAAAGAGATTCATTTCTTTGCCTTCCGTCTGCTGAACCAGAAATTTAGCTTACTGGACTGACTCTAGGGTATTTACAGTGTTTCTGACAATTTCATCCTCATCTCGCCATAAAGTTGGTCTGATTCTTAATGCTTTATCTATAGATGCGAATTACTGTGCAATCTTCACACATTTCACGAAGGTTGTGATTGCTATATTTTGCAAACCACAGATCTGGACATTTAAGTGATTTGGCCTAATCCTCTTTCAGGTTAAATAGAAAATGTTAGATGGAGTGTTGGGTCTATTGTATTATAGGTCAGACATAAATTATACAAGGGGCCACGTTAGAATGTGTGTGTGCGCACACGCATAGCTTCGCTAGTACAAATTCCTTTTAGCTGTGAAATGATCAGCTGCACTTTAAATGAACTTGGATTAGGCAGTCATTTGTCTCTGGAACTGTAATTCTAAAGGGGGAAAAAAAACAGAACCTCTTAAATAGTGACTTCTCTTACCGTACTCTTATGATATTAGCTTCCTGGAGCTCTTGTGTCTTTGTAAATCTAAATAAGTCTTATATTGTCCTCCATGTACACATTACATTTCTGCACATATATATTTATAAAAATAAAAAAACAGAGTATTCTGATCTTTTCAGTCTTTGAGGGATCAATATGTCAGTGGATATGACAAGACCAAAACTCACTTCATTGTACTGAGAAATTGAGTTTGATTTTTCCTCTGCAAATTGTGGCATGTGCTTCAATTTGTCCAAGGATTAAGGACAAGGCAGAGGTGGAGGTGGCAACAGTGAACAGAAAAGGCGTTTGATTTATATATCTTGGCGGTTGGGAAATCATGTATTCCTGCTGTAACCTGATATTTCTGGCATGCCTTATTTTAGTAAATATGTTATCACACAAAACTGCCAATAAATTACTATAATACTTTAATACAATTGCCTTCCCTGAGCTGCTCATAGGCCACCATTGGGGTTGTTCATCAGAGTTACCATAAGAGTTTTCCATTCTGCTAAAATCAGTCACAGGCAGAGGTCATGGGAGATCAGACATCCTTTAGCAGGTGACAGAAATTGGTCATTTTTAAGACCAGTCAAAGAGAATAAATCATTGGTACTGCTAAGGAGGAGAGATGTGTTGATCTGGTGTTATTGGAGCCAATACCTCCAATCAATTCTAGAGTGGGAAATTACACCCTATCCTGTTACATAAATTTTATCTCATGTAGAAATCCATCTGGATCTTTTTATAGATATCTCCTTGAAATGTTCCCATCCTGTAACCAAATTGTTTTTTTAAAAAAAAATGAAATTTGATTTGATTTGGTCTGGCTATTGTAATTATCACTTGTTAAAGTGTAATTAAGAGAAATTTTTCCTAGATATCACTAATATTTGTGATTCTGCAGCCTACATGGTGTTTATTAGAGGAAATACTGATTTCCTCTAGTATGGTGTCCTGGGAAATAAATGAGACAGCTCTGTTAACTGTCTCAAAGAGCAGGAAATGATTTCTGGAGGCTTTATGAGTAATCCAAGTGACTGATGCCTCTTTTGTAGACAAGAAAGCTGAGACTTAAAAGGCTAAGCAGGCTGCCCAGAGTCAACAATTGAGCTAAGAGCCAGATTTGAAAAGTTCAGAGAAATACAAGATTTTATTTTGCTCTTTAGTTATGTTAACAGTTGTTCTTATATTAAATTTTCCCCTATTAAATGTCTTCTAGCTCAATCCTAAATATTAAATATCCCCAAGGAAAAATTAGAGCAGGTAGGTTGAGTCATTCAAATTAGTATCTGAGTAAATGTTTTATTCCTTTGTGTTGGCACTAGATGGAAGAAAGAAGTTGCAGCCAGAGTAGCAACTAGCCAGACAACTCTGGAATAGCTGCCATCTGTCTTAACCTCACCTGTCCAACCTGCTGGCCATCTCTCCACAGAAAGGCAGGAAGCAGGGGGCTGACATCTGTTGCCTTCGGCACCACTAATGCCCAAGACTTTGGATTCCCACAAGGAAATTAGAGATGAGCAGAAGGAAGTGTAAAATAAAAGTAAATGTTGAGGCACATGCAATATATATACTACTGGCAATATACTACTGCCATAGATTGTGTTGTTATTTGTAAATTATCTTGGAAATCAAAGTGTCTTTTTTAAAAATTAGCTTAGGTGATATGAATAAAATTGATGCTTTGCATTTTGTCACCATCTATAGTTCAGAGAGGACATTACCAAGTAAATTCACATCTACCTGAGAAGTAACTGTAATTACCATTACTGATACAGAGGTAGAATACCTGTTCCAAGGTCTCCTGTCATTTTTCTTAGGACCTTCATCCAAACTCTTACATATAATGTGCACAGAAATGATTGTCAGGTTGATCAGAATACAATACTAAAGGTGAGAGCCAGAATTTGAATTCATTTCCTCAGTTTCAATGCTAATGATGATTTCAGGTGAAGCAAAGCAATTTGAAAGTGAGTAGAAGGATTAGATATTGATGGTAAAGGCAGATAAGATGAAATGACTTTCAACTTCATGACCATTTGATGACAAAATGCTAAATGATCTGAACTACAAATTACATTGTCTGCTAAAGCTGAATTAAATTGCCTGGAGTGAAAAAGACAATTTGAAGGCACTGCCCTTGGAAATCCAGTAGTTTACCTTCATGAAAATAAGCAGACATGCATTTGCATCCACATAGGATAAAGGAGAATAGCAGATGCTGTGTTTATAAAAGATCTCTCAGGTCAGAGGATCCTGAGATCTAGTCTCTCTGTTATGCCAAGTAAGGATTTGATTTTTAACCTCTGAATCCTACCTTTGTCATCTGTGAAGTAAATGGTCCTCTTTAAAGCAAAGGGAATGTATGAAATTCTACTGCTTTAGGTCCTGCAGAAGTAAGGGTGGATATACTCCTTGTATTTTTTCTTTGCTTTGTGAAAGAGCATGAGCAAGGAAAGTATTTTAGTTTGAATAAAGATTCTAAACTTCATGATGTGCATTCCAAGTATCTTAAGTAGTTAAAGAGTTCTGCTAGTTTACAGCTCATCCAATTAGTATTGGGTTTCAGAGCTTCCTTTTGGAGCAGGGAGAAATATTGAAGGAAACAAATAGTGTTTGCATAAACCTCTGTATTAATGGAATATTGAAAAAATGCTATGAAACCTAACATACTAAAAGCAGAATAGTCTTTGTGATATTAAAATAAACTGAGAGTTTAACCATGAGCAAACTATTTCTGATGATATGCCTTGTGATATCTTATATATTATATAAAAAACATTGACAGCTCCTATTTCTGAAAATTTATAACTTTTATCTTGCTGCAAAACTTCCATAGAATGCATATACAATGTTAAACATCTGTTGTATTTCTGAGCTTTGACTTTCATCTTAGGCTTGCAGGAAGATTGATGTTCTTATTGTTAGAATCTCCTTATTTACCAGAATGTCAAGGCTCTCAAAGAGAATCCCTTTATCCTTTGTAGCAAAGGGATTCTAGTAATTTTTTTATTTTCTGTGAATAAAAGTTATAAGTAAACCCAACTGATTTCAAAATGAGGGGCACATTAAGATACAATTGCATGTGCAGGCTCATATGAATAAAGGAATTACAATGATTGCTTTTTTTCCAAATTGCCCTTTTTAAATATCCTACTTTTGCATTTCCCATTCTTTTGCCCAGTAAGTTGTATGTACTTTTCTACTCTTGTGACCACCTGAGTCATGTTTTTTTAATGGAGACTGCATTGTTCAAACCACAATAAGGTATTAACCTAGTATGTTTCTAAAGTCAGAGATTGATAATCTAACCTTTAGTTCTGGTTGGCGTTGCTTTTGAAAATATAGTTATTTTTTTGTTCTCTTCTTCTACTCGGTTAATGGAAACAGGCTACTCTGTGCACGCAGGTCTGACCTGATACCTGCCTCTGTGTTGAACTCAAAGCAGGATAGTAGGGCCAACTGAAGAGTGATGATGAGCATTGATCCAGTCTTAAAGGCCTCTTCTCTGACAGGTGCAAAGTATAACTGAAAGTGTTTACTGAAGGAAAATAATAAAACTCTACTAGGACCCAGTGCCCCTGCTGATTGCCTGGGTTACCCTTGAATAAGTCATTTAACCTCTCTGTGCTTCAATTTTCCACAACTGTAAGAAGGGAAAATAAAATCTAGCCTTTACAAATTGTTTGCTGCATGATTATAAGGGATCTAAGCATATAAACATGAATTATGGTCACTGAAAATTTCAGTACTGAGTCCAAGAGCTTCTGATTTGATATAATCTGGGGACCATAACACCTTGTAAATCTGGCCCATTGAAGTTTCCAACATTTGTGCTAAGTAGCAGAGGGATCATGTGGAAGGGGGTATAAAAGGGCATTTTAATAACTTGCTGGCTGGTGAAATGAGATCTAACTCATGAATGCTGTTTCACCACAAGGATGTGCAAGAGAAGAGGGCAGTCCGTAAAGTGGACCTCTGCACTGAAGACCCATTGGGGACTAGAGTGGCTCAGAGCAGCATCTCAAAGTTGCCTGAATGTCCATCCACCGGGCAGGAAGCTGACCTTCTATGAACTTCTTTAAATGACCTCACTGCAGTACAGTGTTGCAGGCCCACATAGATGTTAAGTTAAGCAGGTATCTGGGTTTGGTGGTAACTGCCTGGTTTCTTTTCCCCTATAAACCCTGCATCTCCCCAACTGATCCTCACAGTGGTGCACATTACATGACTAAAGCTCATGGAATTTCCTAGATCCCAGCCCTAACCTTTGCCTTCACTGTTGCCTCTACTAATACCTGTGAATGAGAATAACAAGACAAAGAGGACAGAGGAGTGAGGAGCAGAAGTAAGCAATTGAAAGTTGGATAAAGAGTGTTTTGTCAAATGCAGAATATTACTGACACCTTTGCCTTCTCATTTACAAATAATAGATTTTGTTAATTAAGAGTATTATATAGTATGTGTCATCTCCAAATATGATTTGAGATATAATTTGGAATTTTAAACCCCCTGTGGACATGGCCATCCAAAGCAGTGAGTCTTAAATTTTATCTGCCTAAGAATCACCTGTAGGTCTTATTAAAATACAAGTTCCAATTCAGTGAACCTGAGGTAGAGCCTGAGATTCTGAATTGCTAAAGAGATTCTAGGAGATATGGAGGCTGGCCCTCTTCAGGTCACACCTGAAAGGCATTGGCTTTAGAACAGATCAGGCACTCTTATCCATAGGAAACCTGGAGGAACTTCTTTGGTAACTTGCTTGAAATCAAACTAACATTTCTTTCTGTGTGTGTACACAAGCACACACGTATTTATAGCTGTACGGGGTTGTTTTGTTTCGCTTGGTTTTGTTTCCCTAGGTTTTGTTTCCCTAGCAAGTGAGTTTGTAGTTTTCATTAGAGTCTAGATTGTTCATCATCCACAACAGGCTAAGAATCACTTAACCTGGCCTTTTGACATCAACCTCTGTTTAGGCTCAGCTGTGGAACATCAAAAACAAAGTCTGTTTTTCTTTCATGTTGCTTTTTGGATTTTCAAGACTAGTTCAAAAAAGTCTTATAACCAAGATAACCTTCCAGAATCTAAGGCCAAGCTTAGTTGAGCACTTCTGCCCCTGCTCAAGCCACATTCTGCAAAATGTAAACAAACATTCACATTCATAGAAACACCTGAGGCCTCTGTGTACATTTTTCAATGCCTGATGAAGGCATCAGATTAGTATTTATAAACGTGTTCCAAGAGGTCCTACTTCTGAAACACTCTGAATTTTTTTTGCCTAAATGAAGATTTACAGTTAGGATCTCCAATTCTCTGTGGTAAGTTTTCTCCAAAATACAAGCTCTTGTGGGGACCTGGGATGGGTTGGCTGTCGTTTCTGGAGGGGTCCTCATATCCTAGGCTCCTCACATTCCCATGAGACAGTGGAGAACACCTCCTGTAGAGACTGAATGACTTGCACATGCATTTTGCCAAAGAACGACGTGCCATTCAATGAAAATTTCAGATCAGCCGATGTCACATCAGGGTGAATAGCACATAAATTCTGCAAAATAAATTTAAAACTTTTTTTCTGGTAGTAGTAAAGCAGTTATAAGAAGTGGTAATATAAATCACAGGAAACGGGAGGTAATTAGAAGAAATGTTTATTTGAGCAGTCAGCAAGTTAAATTGTATTCTATAGTCCCCTACAAGATCTTCTCATAAATCATGATTGGATATAAAATATGTCTAAGGACTAAATATGTGTTTGAGGAGGTTGGTGGCAGAGAGCACTGAGAGAAAACAGAGGTGTGAGAGAAAAAGGACCTGTTTCTCCAATAAAGGTTCAGACAATCAAAACCTGCTTTCCTCCTTCATTTTCATTTCTCTCCCTCCCTCTATCGCCTCTCTCTCCCTCCTCACCTTCCTCCTCCCTTTCTTCCTCCTTCTTTTCCTCCTTCTGTCTCTGAGCTCAAATCCCCATAAATGTCCCTTCCTTCCTGGCTTAGAGCTTCTGAATTTAAAGGGCAGCAGGTACTATACAATAGTGGCTACCAACACAGAAGTATTTGAGTTTTTAAAATTCCAGATCAGAGAGAGAGGAACAATGGTAGAACATTACAGTTACAACAATGAAAAGTGCTCTAAAGTAAATTTCCACGACCCTCTTGATGTTTTTAAAGTCTGAGGATTTTCTAATGTTCTCCTTGAGTTTCTGGGTTCCATGGATCCTGCAGGACCAAGTTTCTGGAAGCTGACTTGAAGCCCCTGCCCATCGGGTCTAACCCAGCCCTCTCTCTCCTCCCGTTCTAAGCACCTACTGTCGTCCAGGTGCCATACAAACAGTACCTGTCCTTACTCTTTCCTGTCTCAAAGCTCAGATTTTGTTGCTTTATTTTTCTTTTGTAGTACCCTAAAGAAATACTTCACACTTATGTGACCTACCTTCCAGAACTGACATTTAAAATCATGTAAATGCAAATTTTATTTTCTTTTTGCAGCACAAGAAATTGAACCCAGTGCTCCATACTGCTGCTAGGCAAGTGTTCTACCACTGAGCTGCATCCTTTTTATTTTATTTTGAGACAGAATCTCACTAAGATGCTCAGGTACTTGAGATCCTCCTGCCTCAGCCTCCAGAGTAGCTGAGATTTCAGTGTATGCCACTTTGCCACCTGGCTTCCATATTTAATATGACCACAAAGCCCTACTACATACACAAGAAAAAATGAATTCTAACCTTATCAATGAAATCTCCAAATTTTCTTATTGTTAATTACCTTTATTAGGCATGTAACCATAAGTTTACTGACTCATTTAATCTTCACAAAACATGAAAAGTATTATTTCTCCCAGTTTATTCAGAAGGAAACTTTGAAGCAAAGAATATGTAGCAAATACATTTAGCGGTACATTATATTTAACTGTCAGACAAAGGATTAGAACCTGGGGATTTTGACTACTCTTCTGAACAGCTCTGTTTTACACACACACACACACACACACACACACACACACACACACACACAATCAAGGATTATGTGAATAGTAATCTCACAACTAATAAAAACTGAGCCTGTATTTTGGCATCTCCCTTCACATGTAAAAATATACATTGCAAACACTTTTTTCCCAAAGGTATTCTAATATTCTCACTGGAATTTGTATAATAATACATGACACAATTCTCCAGCTTCTGCATTGCAGACAGGAAAAAAAAAACTTTTTCTTTCTGTTTTCACTGTGTTATTTATATATTCATTGGTTTTTATTTTGACATACTTTTAGGAGTGGGGAGGGGTTTTCCAAATATATATTGACTTCATTCTTTTCCTACATGCATTGAACCAAAACATGCAATTGTAGAAAGTTTTATTTCTTATTGGTTGACTTAAACAACTATCTTATATAGACGTCCAAACCCCAAATATAATATAAGCTTATTTCTAAATCCCACACAAGGTGACCAACAGCTTATTTTTCAGAACTGGCTTCCAATCATTTTATGAATATGAAATATTCAAAAATTCCATGCGGCTGTACATATTGAATATTGAAGGGTTTATAAACATTGCATAGATGCATATTTCCTCATGAATAATTTCCCATACACGGGCTTGAAGAGAGCTTCTCTTTGGCCCATCAGGACAAGGATTAGCCAGAATTTTTCACTGACATTTAGTTTTACTGCAAATGGAGAAGGATAAAATTGCAATTAACAAGTATCTTTAAAGAATGGACAGTTCTGAGGACCTTGTGTTTCTAGTAGCTCGAATAAATGTAAATAATTTTATAATACAGAGATGTTTAATCAAAAGCCAACCAATTCCATGTGGGCTATCAAGACTGGGAAGAATGTCCTTTGGCACATGGCATGTCTTTAAATTCCACGAATTTATATGGAAAGAACCCAGAGTACTTAGGAATTAAATAACACCTCAGCGGTTACAGTTGCCAATGGCAGGGGCTGGATAAAAGCTTCGTTCGGCATAACCCCAACATTGATTCCTTTCCCAGTTTGGTGGAAAGTCACCAAAGTCTATGAAGAAGAAGGAATAGAGCATGTAAAGGCACAGGGGCAGGAGAGGAGAAGACATTTTCAGAGTTTGGAAGCAAAGGCAGCCTTGCTGGAAAGGATGATCCCTAGGACAATGAGGACTTGACCAGAGGAAGAAAGCAGAGTGTGGCGAATGAAAATGGAGCTGTTATTAAGGAGGATCAAATGGCAAACCAAGGAGGAGACAGAAAGCAACTGGTGGAAATTAAGGGCAGATAGAACAGAACAAAGGAGGCAATTGCAAGAGGTGTCTTTCAAAGAAGAAGCTGATGACTGAGTGAATGATGAATGGGCAATGAAGAAGGAGGGAGAAGGCAGGTTCGAGGTGACTGCTACTTTACTCCTGGGTCTTCAGGAATGTGATTTTCAATAACCAACTGGAATGAGGTGAACCGAGAAGTTACTCTTTGAAAGGAGTAGGAACCTGGGAGAGGGAGGACTGCGTGTTGAGCATGAAGGGGGAGTGGAGCATCCAGGTGGGACTGTGGAGTATTTAAGGTGGATATGGTCCAGGGCGGTGTCACAGCTGCAGAAGCCACTTGGGGACTCTTCTTCGTGAGTAGGTGTTTCAACCTGCAGTAGGTTGAATTAGATGAGAACTCCCAGGGAAAGAAATGGAAGGAAAAAGTATAGTTCCCAAACTGAGTGAGGGTAGAAGCATAATTTTGTGAATAAGAGGCCCAAGGGATAGGGAGAACAGTGATAGTATAACTTTAAAGAAACCAAAAAGGAGGACTTCAAGGAACAAGTACTTATAAATACCATAGCCCCTTTATTCAAAGATGCCATCCTTTTGGCTTCTCCTTCTGAAGTTATAATAAATAAAACTATCAGATGCTTTGGAAAGTATGTACAGTGAACTCTCATATATGCGCCAACTAGATTCCAACTGTTTTTTTTTCATATTTTAGATTTTACGTAGCTCTTCACCTATCCATGCATCTTACTCTGTAATGGTATTCAACGGAAGCTGCAAATTCAGTTCCCTTCACCTCTGAGTACTTTCAATGAGCATATATAAATGCCTGTGCCCTTAGAATCTAAGTTGACATACTTGCATCGTTTTAAGGGAGAACAAATAAAGACTCTCATAGTTGGACAAAATAAATTCTAAGAAGCCAACTGATTTCGTAATTATTATTGTGAATTGTAGAAGTGAGGAAAGGGAATTCAATTAAATCCATGGAGAAATTTACAGGGCAGATCCTTACCAGGCTAGACCTGTAGGAGAAGATTTGTGACTTTCATACTTAACCTTTCCCTAGTGTAGTGAGGACATAAGCTGAGAGCACTGTGCATAAACTGGTAATATGCAAGTATGGACCAGCCCTAGAATTATGGCAGCAAAACACCGGGAAGACATTTCTCAATGCAAAAAAAATGGTGAGACTCCTGTGAGTTGCTTTCTCTCTTGGGGTGAGAATGGAGAGGGTATTTAACTTGCAGTTGAAAATATTTTAAGACACCTAAGCACACCTCATTGACTAAGACATTTTCTTTGAGCACTCTGTCTTGAAAATATTGCTCATGCTGTACTTTGGTTCTTCTAAGAAGATCATATAAAAGTTGGAAGCAATTGAGTTGAATTGGCAGCGTACTAACAACACAGTTTAATCTGAAAATTATATTCCTGGCTATGATCATGGTATCCATTAGCGTCTGTGTGTATGAGGGTGTGAGCATGTTTTGAGGACTTCTTTTAAAAATGAAACTAACTAACATCAATTATTTCAGGACATTAAGAAATCAGCTTCTAGGTAATCAAGGTTTTATTATAAAAACAGATTCCTCCATAGCAATCCTCTAGTCTTTAGAATAGAAAATGTTTCCAATATTCACAAAATAATTTCATTTGTTAAAAGTGAAATTATCTTAGACTTCATATGAAATATTTACTGAAGTACAATCTACTGCATACTCATGTGGATGATTTTGGATTCTGATGACATTCTACACAGAGTATGTAATTAACAGAAGTTAAAAGAGACTGAAGTGGGTATTTCTTCATAGTTTCTGCATTTGAAAACTATTTTCATTAACTAATATGAAAACTTATGCAATATCATTGTTTTCTTTTTCTTGGTGAATTGCAAATGTGGTTTTTTCAAAGTTTTATCACCACATATCAGCAAAAATTAGACAATAAAGTAGAGGTTTTAAGCCCTATTTTTTTCATGAAGAATAGAATTGACAATTTTTCTACCAGATCATAAAATATCCAAATCACACTAACTATAGATAATAAACTTAAATTTGTTGCTTTTCATTGCATATAGGGTAGAAAAAGTTAAAAAGAACATTTTAAAAATTATTTGGATAGAGAAAAGAAATGTCTAAAAATCATTTGAAATATTTCTTAAATTAACTGAGGGGGTCTCTTGACTTTGACATTGTATGGGGGAAAAAAAACCTACAAAAAGTCAAAGACCTCTCACAGTGAGTGATGGATAAAATGTGGAATCAGTATCTTTAAACTTAAATTCTGGGAGCCTGTTAATAAAAAACACAAGTGTTTGGTTTTGAGTTTGTACTTTTTGTTTTATTTTGTTGGATATTTTGTTAATATGTGATCCAGGAACCTCAGAGAAACATCAAAGAAAGTGGGAAATAAAGAACTTCTCCAGTGAATCTTATTTCTTGAGATCTTTGATGATTTCCTTGAAACTTTTCTTATTCTATGAAATTTCTAAATCAAAAGCATGGACCAGAGAGACTATTAGTTTAAGTTCTCTTCAGCTTCCTTGGCCTGTGGTGGCCTTTGCCACAGTCTTGTTCTGGTCAGCCCTATTCTCCTCAAGTCCTGGGTAGGGCCTCAGGACAAAAAGACACATTAGACAATGTTTTTGTCTTTCACTTAGTCATTATTTCTGACATAAACTATATGATGGAGTAAGTAACTAAGAGGCCTATCTCCCTTTAAATCTCTCTATAAGGTATTCCCTTACCCATTATAAAATACAAAATAAATAGGTCTCCCGTGCATAGGATTTTTATGGATTCAAAGTCATTCAGGAATATGTAAATCATGTTTCCAACATAATTGATCCCTTTCTCCCTATGAGCATTTTGGAAACTGTTCTTTTCCTCGATTACTATTAAATGCCCTCAGATGTGCTTGATAAGTTTGGCACTTGGATTCCAGTTTGTGAGTGTGTAAAGGTAGATCAGACCACAAACAGACAGAACTCAGAAAATACATGTCTTTTAATTGGGATTCCAAATCTTGCACTCTTACAGGAGGGGAATCAAATTACTTATTGAATTGTTTTATTGTTCAGCCAGGAGGTAGACACCTTATAGCTTAGAGAAAAAGGAAACTGGAAAAAAGGTGTTAGCATCAGATTTGAAAGATAACTATCTTAGGAAGCAGAAGCATCTTCCCTACCCAGGCGGATGAAATGGTGTCAGAAAACCATTAATTCCTTACATCATCCTTTCATCATTTCTCTTTAAAAAGGTAAATAAATACAAGAAGAAAAAGGTAATAAGCTACCAACAGTTCATTGTTGATTAAGTTATCAGATTATTATTTTTTTAGCTATATATCATGGGGGGGAGTGTACAGATGGTTTCTGGTTTCTCATACTGTGTGTGTGTGCAGAAAAAAAAAAAGAAGTATGGGGAACGGTACATGTTGGGAGAAATATCCAAAAGGGAGAAAGGGTACAAAGAGAGGAAAAAGGTTGAAGAAAGTTTTCATTCTTTGCAATCTTCAAACCATGTAGTCTTGTTATTCTTTCCCAAGTCTTTAGAAGTTGCACTTCGTGATGCTGGAATATCATATTTACATTGGTCACCACTTAGATGTGAACATGTCTTGCTGGAATGAAGAGAGAGAAGAGAAAGGTTGGGGTGTAGCTCAGTGGTAGAGCACTTGCCTAGCATGTGCAAAGTCCTGGGTTCTAGCCCCAGTGCTGAAAAAAATTAAAAAGAGAAAGAAAGAAGGAGCCTGTTGATCTATGACTGTTCTTTCTTCTCTCTTCCATCACCTACTCTGCCATGCCACACTGTAGCCACTGTCCTCAACTGTGGTATCCTCTCCCCTGTCACCAGTACTAAGGTGTCTTGTCCACTTTGCTGTTCTTTCCACCAAAGTCTACTTTGTTGATTTTGAAAATTTCTTTTTGTCTAAAAAAGAGCATACAATTTAATAGTATAATCCCTGTATTCAAGTCCCACTTACCAGCTGAGTGATCTCGACCACTTCCCTTACCTTCTTTGAACTTTCCTGTCTCCAAGATAAGAGCAATAAGGTAGCTCTTTTAAGGATCAAATATGACAATGTGGGAAAAGGTGTTTTATGGTACTTTAGGTACTGCTATCCTTTTTTTTCTTTGGGTTCCAGTTCTTGGAAATAATGGACAAGGTGCTGATTACCAAATGAGAATCAACTTTTTTGACCTGCCCTCTGGAATAATTAGGTGAGAGTGACCAGGAGGATTTTACCTCCTCCATGCTATGGAACTAATGGTTCCACCTGCTGTGAACTGAAATTGATAGTGGAGGCAGGGCTGAATCAGGTCTTGCTTTACTTTGTTTGCTTAACAAATTCAACCTTGACAAAGTTCAAGGCCAGAGAGTTTGAGGTTTTCCAAGAACTGCAGGTTTAAGAACTTGAGTAATGATCATCAGCGCATTCATCTAACCTTCCAACTTTCACAGAGAGGTGGCCCAATGAAAACCACCTTACTGTGACTCTTACTGGGAGGAGAGGGAAAGCATAGAGGTGAGGGGCCTTGTCAGTCAGCATTTCCCCAGTAAGGTGCTGCTTTCCATATCTCTAAGGAGAAATAGGAGGGTTAGAAGGAGAGAACAAAACTTTTCTTCCCAGAAGTGGCATGTTTTGGGCATGTTTATCACCCTAAAAGTACAATGTCCCTTGTAGACTCAGAATTGATACCAAAATGTATATGCTTGATATTTAATCACGTGTGTGGACCTAGGCAAACGTGGCCACTCTCTTTTTAAAGGAGAGTACTACACAATGTTTCACATACATATTTTTTATCTCTCTTATAGGAGGAAAAAAACAAAAAACAAACAAAAAACAACCCTTGCATATGAGAAGTGTAAATGACTCTATGACAGCTCCATGTTCCCCCAGATAACCTGAGCACACACTAACTGCTTAATAATAAGCACAAATGGGAACTGTGTTTATTCACATGGAAACTGGATGTGAGAGGCCATTCCCTTTGTCTGGTATCACAGAATGGATGACAGACAAAGCAGGATGTGAACCCAGTCTTCTTTACAACCATCCGTTTTAATTTTATTCCAAAAGGCAAAGGAGGAGAAAATAAAGTCAGAAGTAGGTAGTGGAAAAAACAAGCACAGATATGAAATTTAATATTGAAGATCAAAAGCCCTACTACACATTGGCCCCTGATCCCACCCAAGTAAGTTAGTTCCCTGCATGCCTGCTGCAGTCTAGTCTAATATTTCTCACCAAAAAAAAGCATTGGACTTGGGAGAAACTTCTGCAGGGAGATGCTAGCAGGAGTCTGCACCTGGCACTCATATATTATGTACCTAATGAGCAAATGAAATGTTTAATAACTGTACTGTGAAAATAAAGCTTAAAACAGTAAATTCCTACTGAGGCTGCTCATCTACCGCCGCTGTACACCGCTGGCCCATCTCAGAACCCCAGCGTCATTTGTACTTGCCCCCTCGGTGGGTCCTGCTGAGGAAATAACATTAAAACCAAAGTGATGCTCACTTAATTAGTTGTATATCCATGTAAAAGCATTTATTTAGTGTATCGCCATCCTGAGTTCCACCAAAGGGTTGCCTGAGGCGCTTTTCCAACATGCACCCCAGGAACAGAGAGTTCTACAGTGGTTTCAGGAGAAGCAATTGTGAATTTAGAATTTTCAATTAACTGTAGATCATTTAAACTCATAGAAATTTAGTATTGCCTATTTTTAGTTTCACTCTCTATTGCTAGTTTAAAATAAAGAGAGCAAAGCCAGCTTAAGTGATGTTATAGATTTTCATTAATAATTTTAAGAAAAAAAGGATGGAACTTTTTTTTTTCTAGAAAGCACTGGCTTAAAGCCCAATTATTGTCATTTATGCATTAAGCATTCACTTGATAGATATTTTGGATTCTTTTTTATCAACTCCTTTTTATCAATTAACCAAGTCTTCCTAAATCTTAAGGAGAGACAAGTCCAAATGTAAAGTTAGGAGCAGATAAAAGAGCTATATTGTCCTTCCTTTAACCATTTTACAGGTAATATCTTAAAGATCAAATAACCTTTAACCTTTTTCAATCTCAGTGCAATAAATCAAGATTCAAAGAAATTAGACTATTGGGCCAACGTCACTTCTCTGATTTGGGTATGTGTCCCCCAAGGTCCATTTTAAAAAGTTTGATCCCCAGTTGCTGGTGCTATTGGGAGGTTATGAAACATTGAAGAGGTACAACCTAGAAGGATGAAGTTTTTAGGTCACTGAGGGTGAAAAGGAATATGGGAACTCTCCTTGCTTCTTGGTCACCGTGAGGTGAGCAGTTTTATCCATCACACACTCCTCCCACCATGATATATTGCCTTGCCAATGGACTCTAGACTGAAACATCTGAAACCGTGAGCTAAAGCAAGCCTATCTTCATTATAAGGTGGTTCATCTCAGGTGCTTGTTAAGGTAACAAAAAGCTGACCATCATGGTCACAAAACTATGTAAGATGGCATTTCCCAAGTCCAAGGATAGTACCCTTCCTTGATATTCAGATATTTATCTGAGAATTTATTCTCTGTTTAGAATTCACAGAATTCTAAGGTATGAGACTGCCATAATAGAGGTAACCAAAAAATCTTTTGTGAAGATCAGCCTGGTGTTCCGGGTAGAGAATCTCCTACCCTCTAAAACCTGACAGCAAACAGATGGAAGATTCTTCTAATTTCTGATCCCCAGAGTCACTCCTCCTCTCACTTGCTGTCACCCTCAGGTTTGTTCACCTCCCTCTCCCAAAAGGAGGTGGATTTTCTGGATCATGTCTTGGAATTCTCTCCTTGTAGTGTGGAAAATTTCAGAGGTTCTTGACCATCCAGTTAAGATTATATTAAATTAGCAGCTCAGAGCCATGGTGGGGATGCTTTTGATTTTTATCATCCCTTTGATTTTGCTTTAAAGCATTGCTCGGAGAAGTTTGATGCATTCACATAGAAGTTTCATTGAAACTGTTCATGTTTAGGACGATTTTCAATCTCAGTGCAGTTCTCCATAGTGAAGAAATAAATAAATATAAAGCCTTATGCCTGGATTTACCGACATGAGAAAAGCTGTAAAGAATTTTGCCTTTTCTTATCATTAAGGAATAAGAGTTTAACATACTGAAGTGATTTTTTTCTATTACTGTGCCTTTTCGTACTTCAAAAGGGTAGGATGGTGACTCTCCTTTAGTGTGTCAAACACCACGGAGTTCACCAAAGGTTACAAACCCTGAGGCATATGGGGAGCCACACCAAGAACGGATGAGGCCAGTGATCCAAGAAGACTGTTGTCTTATAAAGTAGCTTCTGAAAGCAGATAGTATCTGGTGAAGTATGCAAAGCCCCATATGCAACAGCCATGCAGTATGGAGGAATGGACTCAGGGTAGATGGGCTCCCAATAATAGCTGTCCATCAACAGGCGAGAGGCAGAGGCAGCAAGATGGTCCCCAGTGTCCCCTTTGGTTTAAGCAAAACTCACTAATCCAAATGCCGGATGATGTCACTGCTTTCTCACTTAAATATGTAGGACATGCCATGAAACTGGTAATTTTACATTAAAAAAAAAATGTTTGTTTGGTTTGAATGGTATAGAAGTTGGAGTCAAAAGTTTGCCTTTGGGGAAGGCAGTTGTGAGGTTTCAGGTGCGAGGTGAAGAGCTAAAATCATGTCTCTTAGCCCCAGAGAAGAATAGGAATCAAAGTAGAAAATGAAGACAGAAACCAATTACCCACAGTGAGCTACAACAATATATACGAAAAGGGAAAAGCACGACTTGGTGAGCTTGCAGGGAATCAGGCTTCACCAGGGTCCAGGCCTAAAATATCTGAGGTTTGGAGTAGAAAATGCTGAATCTATGAAAATACCCAAGAGAATGCTATCTGTTTTGCTGAACAAGATGCTTTCCTGAAAATCTTTGTTTTAATTTCTTTTTCTTCTTCATAAAAGGGCAATTTTGAGACCAAAGTTGTCTAATTGGCTATTAATAAATTTCTCCTGGGAAACTTCCCTTATACTCTTTTCTTTAACTCCCTTTTCAGGAAAAAAATATTTAAGGCCAATGGAGCGCACCTGCTGATAATGAACTCTGAGAGACTGCTCAGATTCTTTGTGTCTACTGGAATTTTATTGAAATGATTCTACCTTGATCTCTCAGTCTCCAGGAACCTCAGATTTCTCTTCTCCAAAATAAAGGGGAAGGTCACTAACTGAGCTCTGGGGGCCCTGGAGGTGCCAACAATCAATGTCTGTGATTCTCTGAATAGTACATGAGAAAAGGCACTCACTTGAGGTTTACACACCCCGTGAGGTCTCTGTGCTGAGACAGTCTTCAATCCCTTTTGCAAATCCCACCGTGTCTTTTAAAGAGTTCAAAACTCAATACAGTCTCAGTGTGTAGCTGTTGCCTGGTCACTGTAGAAAATCAATCATAATGATCTTTTCTCTGATGGATTTGAGTTAAAGCACTCTGTAGGCATACCCATGCCTTCCCATAACAGTGAGAGAATGGCAAATACAGTATAATACACTGTCCATGTATTACACCGTATCTAGGATTCTGAGCAGAAAATATACCTAAGAATATATTTCTATAGTAATGAAAGCCATCCCTAAGAATTCAATTGCTTAACATGCAAAACTATGAGAAATTTGTAATAAATCATATAGAATTATATACAACAGATGGGTACATTCTCAAAGAATATTTTTTCTTATATGTTTCCTAGAACAAATTGGGCACTAGCCCTATTAGAATCTCATCCATAATAAGCTGTGCCAATGCCATTTACTTTTTGCTTGTAGAACACATTTACTTTTTTTTCTTGGTAAATACTTATGTTACAGTGAATTGATATTTGGTATGTGTTAGAAACATTGCATATGTCTGGTTAAGAGTTAAACTGCAATTTTTTTCAGAGGTCATTAAGTTCCTTTTTTTAAAAACCCTAACATCATTAACTCAGTAGATTTTATCATCAAGGGAGATTTGATCAAAAATAGATACATATTTATACATGTATAATAGAAATAGAATATATATGTGTTTGTGTATATATATATATATATATATATATATATATATATATGGAGAGAGAGAGAGAGAGAGAGAGAGAGAGAGAGAAAATGCAGCTGCTATGTTGACCTGAGACAGGGATAAGCAGTGCTCCTGGAAGGTTCTAAGAGGGACAGCTTTTGTGATAATACAGCTAAATTCAGATTTAACCAGAACCTTATGAGCCTTTTAAAAGGATAAACAATTGTAATTCAAGTAACTTAACTCAAAATAGAAATTCAACAGATGCATTCTCAAGGTTAAACAGTATTCTTTTTTGAACTTCTAAACTTCATAGATTTTCTTAAACTTTGCGATTTTACTTAAATAACAATCTAAAATATTAATGTAAATCAGACACAATGGAGCCCTTGGAGGACCATAGGATAGCTTGGCTCCACCTGGGTTTTTAGCACCTGCCTTTATATTCAGGTTCAAAACTAATATTGCACCAGGAACACTGTTTTCAGTCAGAGGCTAAAGAGAAAAGGATGTAGAGGTGTGAGAATCATGCTCACCTGTCCAAACCCAAAGAATGGACTGAGAGAAAAGATGCAGAAAAAGTAGGGCTTTACTTCATTAGAGAGCTTGCAAGATCAGGTGTCTGTGGGAAGCAGGCACACCCAGATGGGGTTCAATCAGTTTTTTATCCAGTATAACACAAGGTCCCTCCCCCAGTTCCTCATTGGCTGTTGCCTATTGGGTTATTTAAAGAAATATACCTTTAGTTGTTCCTACCTCCCTTGGTTCTCTTACAGCAGGAAAGTCTTGTTGGGGTGAATGCATTCTGACAGGTTCACCGCTCTTACTTCTTTACCTAAGTTACTATTTCTTAACAGAGAGACTTCTATCTCTGTTGGTCGTGTGGTCCTGACCTCCTGTTTGTCAAGGGCTGTTCAAGGGCATGGACTTTAGATCTGCCACATCCATAGGTGATGGTGCTATTGTGTGAGTTAACTGCTTGTAACTTTCCATTCTGCTCCATTTCTCCTCCAGCTGCCTTTCTTACACCCCAGTTTTATGTCTGAGGCTAAATATTGTACTCCAAAAATTGAGCACAGGACATTCTATTTCTCACAAAGATAAATATAATCAACAAGTAGTTTGTTCACATCCAGTGAAGAACAGCTGGCTTTGAAGTCTCTGTATAAATGAAGGTTTGTCTATCATTCAACTAGAGAATATTGGTAGTGAAAACTGAGGGTACATGACAAACCCAAGATGATTGTGGCATATGTTACCAAACTCACATGGTGATTTTTGTTTTAGCCCTCTAACCTCTTTTATTATATAAAACTAATAATGATAATTCAAACTGTGTATTGTATTCAGATTTTACATTTAACATAAAGTTTGGATTTTATGGCATAGAATGAGAACTACACTTTTTTTTTAAATGATGGCAAGCTTTATATTTATATATTTAAATAACATTGTAATGAAAATAGTTGGTTCAGTATTGGAGATCATGGAAGCTCTCTTTTTTACTTTTAAATTACAACTCAGCTAGGTATGGTGGTAGCATGCCTGTAATCCCAGCAGCTCTAGAATCTGAGGCAGGAGGGTAAGAAGTTCAAAGTCACCCTCTGCAATTTAGCAAGCTCCTAAGCAACTTGGCAAGACCCTGTCTCTAAACAAAATACAACAAAGAAGTGAGGGATATGGCTCAGTGGTTAAGCACCCCTGGGCTCAATCCCTGGTCCAAAAAAAAATTACAACTCAATTATAAGAAACCATAATATAATAAAATAATAAACCCTCAAGTTAAATAGAATCTGTGGACTCAAGTTCATGTTCATTGACTTGACTTCTCCAAAAAGCACATTTGGATGAGCTATATCAACATATTAGTGATAAAACCTTCATTTGCTTAGTGGGGCTTATAACTTGGTGCAAACCTCTGCATGCCTGCCCCTTTCTAAATGTGTGAACTCCAGCAAGTTACTTATCATCCTTGTATGTGAATTGGGAGTACTAATACTTAGGACTGTTCTGTTTGAGCAAGGTATTAGATATCACCTACTTTAAATTTACAATCTCATTTCATCCTCACAAATAATTATTAACATTCACATTTCACAGGTGGAAAAAGACAGACCAAGGCTGGTTTAGTTAACCAACGGATTAACGACTAGTACATAGCTGAGCTCTGCTGAGCTCTCAACACAGACTTAATGGATTGGAAATCCCAGATTCTTCACTCCATTTGTAGACTTTTGATTCCTGATGTTTAAGAGTGAAAAGATATAAATGTGAAGAAGTTAACATATTAGGTCATCACATGGAAAAATGTGTTCATGTGATGCTTTTTCATTTACTGTGACTAATATCTAGCTAATCGCTAATTTATTATATTATTTTCATCCTTTCTTTCCCAATAAACAAATTATCCCTTTTCTTTGATTGTGGATGCATTAACCTCTGGAATTTACTAGCTAGAATGCTGCTTTCTGAAGTATATTCAAAACAACTTGTAGGCTAGCGGGTCAAAATTTAGAACCCCATTAGAATCATTAGAATTAAAACATCATTATTAGTGATAATAATCACATCTTACTCCCACAGTTTCTGCTGAAATCTTCATTATGATGCTAAAAATGACGAGAACTTCTTCATCATGTGAGGTGTACTAGCTGATTCAATAGGGCTTTATAGAGTTTTGTTTCAAGCAATAGAGACAAAGTTGTAGTACTGCTAGAAGCTAAGCAGGATTTATAAGACAAATGTCAAATTCGAAAAGAAAAGGTAGCCCTTATTTGTAGTAGACAGAATGTCATCCAATAGAAACTTGGCAGTTCCTCAAATGATGCTTATGAGCATTAGAATATCTTTTTATTGAAAGAAGACATATTGATTTGAACAAAATTATATGTCTTTTATTTTTTTTTCCAAAAGGGGATTAATATGGAGATTCTTATAAGTAGCCATGAAAGACTGTTACATACTGTAACATTGAATGCTCATTTGTAAACCAGAAAAATCATGTCTGCTAAGTCTTTTGTCCCCCTACACAATTTAGGGCTCATTTACTTGGTACAGCACAGGCCCAAAGCTGAGACTTTGGGCATCCAGTGAATGCACCTGACACTTTATAGGACGTGATGAACAGTGCAGAGCTCCCAGGCAACTCTCCCTGCATGATTTGGAATCCACTTGAAATTACATATGACTAGTGGAGCTTCATCTGGAGAGGCCTAATCACAATCTGTCTTCCATTCAGTAAAAATAAAATGAGCCCATTCCTTGTGTCAGAATTAATCTCCACAGCACAGAATGAACAATAACCTAAAATCAATGCCACCCTACTGGGTTTGGTTTATGTGCTTGGGGGAACGTTCTTCAGGATCTTTCATACATTACTTCTCATCACTCTGTGTTTTCAATTTCAGGGCCTACTCTTCCCAAGACTCATGTTAAAACAGCCTCTCTTGGGCTGGCTGGAAAAGCAAGATCCCCTTTGCTTCCTGTGTCTGTGCCAACAGCCCCTGAAGTGTCTGAGGAGAGCCACAAACCAACTGAGGATCCAGCTAATGTAAGGGCGTTCTTCACATCCCTGTCTCATCGGGGAAGAGTTGTACCATACGGAAGCTGTGCAAAAAACCAGTGTAAACCAGTCAGCACACACTGTTGACCCAAGCCATCGATCCTAGTGTTGCCTGTCTGCACTTGACATATGGAGAAAAAACTTTAAGAAAAACATTATATCAGGGATTAAGTGAAATCAAACAAATATATTGATAGTTAGGAGCACGTGCACACACACACACACACACACACACACACACACACACCACACTGGGATAAAATACCCTGGCATTTCCGGAAAGAAGCCTACTTAATTATTCTTTAACATTACAAAGTAACAAAAAACTATATTTGAAGTCATCATATATGTTACTTCCGAAATTATTTTTAAAATAGCCTAGAACTATTTTTTTCTCATAGAAATGAGAAAAAAAAAGCAAAATGAAAAAATAGAGAAGAGAGTTTAAGAAAGAGAAATGGAGGGATAGAAATATTTAGAAAATAAGAGTGAAAGTTTCATGATTCAAGAGGGAAAAAAGTTTTAAGGAATGAAGCCAAACAGTGTTTAAATTAGAAATCTCAGAAGGAAAATCAGCGAATAGGACAAAGGTTTAAGATTTTGGGAGAAAAAACATTTTTCTTCAAAAATGTCCTATTAAGATTGAAAAAGGTGTTACCTAAAGACACTATTTAGAAAACTTTCCAGTGTTTCTGCATGGATTTCAAGAGAAAACATTTTTTAAAAGGCTAAGGAATTAGCATATCAGACATCTTAAATAATCAGGGAATTGAAAGAGGGTAAAAGATTTATAAACATTAAAATTCTATCTTATTATTCTACTAGGAACTTTTTAAATCCTAGATTGTGAAATAAGAATTGATCAGTCACTTTCAACTAGCTTCTGATTTTTTTTAATGCATGAGTGAAGATTTCTACAAAGTTTTCAAATAATAAAATGATAAGGAAAATTATCATAATATCAAAGACTAAATCAGTCAACGACAATTAGTCCTTTGTGAGCCATTCAACTATAAGTCTTCTTTAATAAAATCATGTTTTCTTTAAAATCTGATCATCAAAAAGAAAGGATAATTTCATTTAAATGAAGAACAATATATTTTTTTCTTGCTTTATTATTTTCAGTTTTACAAATAGTAAAGTGTTTCACCTATATGGAATCCAAGAAAGCTGAAAGTTTATGTGTGTTTGAATATTTGACAGAAGGATGTTATAGTCTCAACGCACTGCTCTTAAAAAGATACAAATGTAGAATAATCGAATGCTCTTTTGTCAGAATTTAGATGTTTCCTTCAATGTTTGTTTAGGTCTGATATTTGTGGCCATATCTCAAATCAACTCAAACTCCTAAATTTATGTTTCTCATTTCATAAGGATTAATGGTCAGGTGGCCCATTTTACATTTATTGTTAAATGAGGCAAATGATTTAGATCATCAGTAAGCTATAGGAATACAGTGCGAGCCACATGTATAATTTAAACAAGGAGACCACTAACAGGTGTAAAGATAGGTGAAATTTATTTTAATAATTGCTTTTATCTGATCCAAAATAATGTCACTTTGATATGCAATAAATATAAAAATTGTCAATAAAGAATTTTGCATGCTGTTTTTTATAAAATGTATTCAAATCTGATATATATTTTATAGGGAAAACACATTTCAATTTGTACTAGCTGCATTTCAGTATCCAATAGTTACATGTGACTAGTGATTTCTATTTTGTACAATTAGATGTAGATAATTCTAGAAAAGTAGCCCAGACAACTAAAACATTTTTGAAAATGACTGAACAAGTCATCACCTGACTCCAACGTTCCTCTTCAAATACCTTTGTACAAGTACTGTTGGGCCCAACTGACTACTTTTCAATCCCCGTAAACCTTTAAGAGCATGTGGCCAAGTCACTGACTGACCTTTGTTGGTTCAGTCATTTAATCAATTGAATGCACTATCCAAGAATAATCAAGAAGGCCATGTTTATGTGCATCAAGATAAACTATATGGTGGCAAAGAAGGAGGCTAATATTTGTTGGACACTTAACCACTGGACAGCACTGACTTATGGTATGCTCCCAAATACTCACTGAAACAAGCTTCTTCTTCCCATTTGAAGAATTAAAAAAAAAACTGACTCAAAAAAAAGGAAGCACATAAAAAAGAATAGAATTCAAATCAACACCACAACCTCAGTGCTTTGGTCCCTTATCTCCCTATTTGGTTGACCATCAAAATGACATGGAGAAATTTTATTTTAAATATAAATTTCTACATCTATTCTATATCTACTAAACCATTATTGAACCCTGAGTTCAGTAACCTGGGGATCTGTGATAACTAAGACTCCTATTATGGACTAATAACATGATATTCACGACTCACAGTGAATGAGAGATAGAAAGACTATAATTTCTAAGATTTCCACAGTCCAACATCTTCAAATCAGGTCACAAGAGTCCCTTCACACCTATGCACAACACTGAGTCTGGTTTGGGGCATACATTTGTTTCCACACACAAACTAAGTCATGACCCCCAGGCTTCCGATTGGTGTTGTCAAGACCCATCAAGTTCCCATACAAAACATATACCTAGATTATAGTACAAAGACTTTTTTAAAAGCCATTTTATGGACATCACATTCTGGACACTATGACAGGCATGGAGCGTGTCACAGGATGCTCAGAATAACCCATGAAACCAATGTCATTATCACCACTTCATAGATGAAGAAAACCATACCTCAGAGAATTTCATGAACTTGTCCAAGACTGAAAGGTTAGCGATTGGTGGAACTTGATTTAAATCAGGACATTTTTGACTATAGAACGTTTTCCTTGTCACAGGAATGGAGCCCTTGAAACACCCAACAGTCACTCATCACCACCTCTTTTCTTGCCAACGTCTCCATTCAGTCAATATACTCCACAGATAGCCAAGGATATAGGTCACGTGTCAGTCCTGAGAATACTGAGTGGCCAAATTAGCCACAAAAAGGAAAGTATCAACATTTAGTATTAACTCTCTGCTCTTCTTCTCTCTACAGGTGTATGAACAGGATGATCTAAGTGAACAAATGGCAAGCTTGGAAGGGCTCATGAAGCAACTTAATGCCATCACAGGCTCGGCCTTCTAACATGCATTGCTGATTTGATGAGTGAATTTTCTGGGAACTTTGCAGCATAACAATTACCCATAAACAGCACACCTATGTCCAAGAACTCTAACTGGTGTACAGGTCAACCATCAGGACCACGCAGTTAAGGAAGATCCTGAAGCAGTGCAGAAGGAGTAACCATCCTTCTTTCAGAGGCATCAAGAATTGCAGCATAATGACCATGAGGTCCCTCCACAAAAGAAAAGATGCATCTTCACTGCAGAGTCAAATCTTGAGCTGCTAGATTATTCCTGGCTCTTTGCCAGCGCAAGTGACCACACTGTCGTTAACTAACGCCTGTATTTTCCTTCATCAAGGCCTGTGGTTTTTAAGTGTAGGTCTAGTCTTACAAAATGCAAGTGCATTATTTAAGCCTGTATCATACCATGGCAAATCAGTGCAAGCTCACTTTTTTATTTTCAACTTCAAAGTACAAAGCACCCATGGAAATTCTCTCACTCCATAGCACCAAAGGATTGGATGATTTCCTGACAGCACAAAAAAAAAAAAAAAAAAAAGTAAATAGGTAAACAAGCAAAAGGCAGTGAATGCTTGTTTGTATGTAGTTCAGTCTTGCACAAGTGGTGGATATTAGCAAGGGGCTGTAAAATTCACCAGTTTGAACTGAGTAATTGTAAATCCACCCTTGGTTAACATTTACGTCTGGAGTACAGGAACACAACAATCTGCAACCAATGGCATCCTGCCAGTAGTCACACATTTCCAGAAAGAGGATAGAATATGCCATCTTCTCAGACACATGGTAATTATGTGCTTAAGCTTGTAATAGGACGCTTTTCAATTTGGGTGGCTTTTGTGCCATACCACACTGTGATGATATTTCAAAACATCACCAAGACCATCTTCTTCGGAAATCTGGCCAGGAGAGTTCCCCCTGCCTCTTGGTTCCCATCCCTTCCTGACTTCTCCTTGGCAACCATCCTTGGGCAGAATGACCAGTTTCCTATCTTGCATGGCCTCCTGGCCAGTGTCTCCTGTGTCCCCTACAGGAATGCTCTCAGACCTTCTGAGAACAGCCCCTGAGGAAGGGAAGGAACAAAGGAGGCAGTTTCCAAGAGGACCTTCTCTCTTGAGGAGTGCCAGTTCCACCTGCAACATTCTCACTGACACACCAGGCAGCACTGACCAAGGTGACCACAGACCCTGTTGCCAAGGAAACCTTCTCTACCATGCATGTGCCAGAGTCAGGGAGGAGCAGAGGGGTAGGTGCCACTCGACACTTCTGACACATCATCAATCCAGTGGGGATACTTTACAAAAAAGCATCTTAAACAGTGGGCTAGAATTTGTAACTTCTATTGCCATGTTATCTACAGTTGGGAACTAGCTAAAATTAAGAACATTTTTGTGTGCACTCCTTTAGTTTTTGAATTTTTCAGCTGCATTTTGGAGTTAATCCCTGTTTATGCAGCTGAGTTGCCAAAAGGGAGCTAGTTTGCATATTTATCAGTTAGGTGACTTGAAAACCCAATGAGAGAGTTTCAGCTGAATTATTCCTTTCAGCTCTGCCTTTGATTTCAAGCTTGAGTAGGTCATAATTTTAAAAGAGCATGGAAAGGATAGGATCTTTACAACCTAATAGCTCCTTTTATTAGGTGGGTAATTATATATGAATCCCTGAATGAAATATTTTGAGCAAAATGGCACTGTAACAGAAGTAATAATTCAGATTATTTTTTTACAGTTTTATGTCGGGAAGGAAATCTGATGTCAAAGAGAGGGCTTGTTCAAATGGTTCATTAGAAAGTCTGGTCCGTTTGCAAAATTGTTCCTTCAACAAGAGTGCTTGTTCAATTTACTAAGATTTTCTGGAAGTCCTTTGGAAGAACTGGGTGATGTTATTCGACTGGACATATTACTCTTGTTCAATATCTGGGCACTGACGGGGACAACCCTCCACTGACCCGAAATAAGGCATTTCCTAAAATAATATTGAATGCTTCAGAAATAATCCATTGCACCAAAAAAAAAAATTAATTAGGTTAGCCTGATCTTCTCAAGGCCTGAGAATGACCTCCCCTTTCTAATATTCACAAACAAGGAATGTTCTTTGACAGCATTTGATACTCATGAGGGTCTTCCCCATGCTCCATTTGGAGTAGGTCATAAATCTCAGATTTCAGGAATTAAGTTTCAGCTTCAGACTGCTCTGTAGAATGTAGTTGGACAATCAAGAGAACAAGCAATTTCAGAAAATTCTAGACCCTTCTAGTCTAAGTCAATACTTTTTTAGGAAGTGAAATCTTTTTAAAAAATCCATTAAAAGAATAAGCTATCTGTCTTTGATGGGAATTATATTTATGCCACAGGCTCTTGAAATTTTCTTCATTAAACAAATACAGTGGCTTGTTAGCTCCTGACATTCCTAGTAAGTCCACCTGCCCTGCCTTGAATGTGAATGAAGATCCAATTAAATAGCCTCAGAAGGTTCGAGTGTCATTACCTAGTGATTTTTACATGCAAGGTATTCACCATGAATGATTTCTGCATAATTCTGCTCACTACCCCCTCAAATGTTTCACATGTGTACAGCAAACCTGCCCAAATCTTAAGGTAACTCTTTAATTCCCAAGTCTCCTAATTCTTGACAAGAAAGACTCTGAATACTGTGAGGTGGCCTCTATTTTGCTCCTTCTCCTACTCTGGGTCTGGTTCATGGCTTGCAGGCTCCTTGAGCTCATAAATCTCTCTGACTCCCATTGGGCAAAGCTTGACAGCCAACCAGCAGCTCTGCCACCGGGACTGATTTCTCCCCAAGAAAGAAGAAAATCAAACTTGGCAGAGCACACTCAGGCCTCCCCTCCCCTGTGCAGAACTGTCAGGCAAGAGTCTCCTCTTGAAAAAGCTTGGTAGCTTTCTTTGTATTTCATTCTGATAAGAAAGCTATTTTCACTCCTCTGAAATTTTCTGCATTTGTTGAACTTACAGATGCAGATGGCTCCACATGTGCACAGAATATTTGTGTGATGTTCTAGCCAAAAATTAAATATTTCTTAGTGATTCATATTTAATCAGAAACCAGTCATAGCAATCCTTTGTGCAACAAACCTATAAGCTTCTTGAATATTTAAATAATGTGACTTTGTATTTTGGTATGATAAAATGCACACTCAGTTGAACAACCTGGGAAAAACCAATGATTTGAGGTGAATTTATTGAGATTTTCATTCAGGGGTTGGATATAGCACTAGGTTCTTTGAATAAGAATTGTTTAAAATGAGGTGGATGATCAGTCCCCTGTCTTGGTAGCAACCCAGAAACAGAGCCATTAGAGTGAAGTTCCGGACAATATTCTGAAACTCTAGTTTGGCATTCATTGGCTTTTATCATAAAGATTCCCGTTAGAACAGGTCTTTCTGGAAGCCAACATAATCAATGCTAGAAGATGGTGGCTGAAACTTATCCACCTTTGGAAACTTCTGTTGACCTTATTTAAATAAGCACCTTAGAATCACCTCCAAATATAACAGAGCATCTCAGACATGGTAGTTGGACTGTAATTCCATGGAAAGTTTACTTTTAAGAGATCATCTGAAATGTTTTAGAAAAAATTTTATCCCAGATCCAGACTTCTTGTGGTTATAGAATGCCCCTTTCCAGCCCATGAAGAAAGGAAAATAGAAAAGTTCCCAAGTATTAGGTGTATTTAAAGAACAGAGAATCATCTGAACTTTAAAATAGGCTTGGAGCAGAGCAGCCTCCCCTTCCCCATCACCCACAGGCTGTCCTGAGGGCCAGGGTTAGTATCTCAGCCTGTTCAGCATCAGATAAGATACAGAGACCAGAACATTGCAGAGGGAAGGAGCAATCACACACTCAAATTGACTTCCTCTCTCTTTTTAAAAATCACAAGCAACATTTTACCCATCATTTGCATTTATCTAGCGACTTTCACAGACCATTTTAATATTGTAGAGAAAAGCTTTCCACTTGATTCCACTTGTGTTTTAAATTGTATTGGATACTTTGGAAACTCACACATGTGTGTTTCCTATTCTATCCCATTGAAAAATACATGCACCCACCCTTCAATGTACCTTGCCATCAAAATACCTGCTTTCAGAAAGAACGGATTCTGAAAAGAAATGCCTGAGTATTTCCTGGTCAGTGATCAGATAGGAGACCAACTAGCATGCTCATAGCAGCAAGTACTACTTCCTATTTGATGTGATCCCTCCATTGCTCCAATTGAATAACATTCCTTGGCAGACTTCCAGTTGCACTCACTGAAGGATTTTTTTCTCTTGCTCTCAGTAGAGAGCCTTTGTACATTGTCATCCTGTGATTTTTCTGTTGGTATGAGAGCAACAGCAAAGCTCTACAAGATGTCATAAACACAGAGGCATGGGCCAAGGGATCTCACTGTGTGCTGAGCGTGTATTTTCAGATGCAAGAAAAGAATGTGGGAGAAGAGGAGAAATGCTGTTTTTTATTATTGTAGGGTAAACCTGACAATTCTGAACTTTGTGAATTGTCAGTTTGTTTGGGGGAAGGGTGGGTGGGTATGGGGTGTCCTTTTTATAAGTAATATTTAATTTATTATTTAGAGTGGCTTCTTTTTGGATAATTTATGATAAAAAAAACACAAAGGGAGATCTGGTTGGAATCTAGATACGGCTGTTAAAGCTGCAGTGATCCATATCTCAGAGGGACCACTCGGGAAATGAATTGTCCATTGCTGAGTATGAGAAGATGTCCAGTCCAGGCAAAGCCTTCACTGAAGGTCCATCATCAGCGCCTTCTCCCTTTCTAGGGCTGTTCGGAGACCATAACACCAAACCTAAAGTAATTCTGATAGCATTTTGCAGATCAGTGCTATTCACATTCTCAAAGGGCTTTGCAATTCAAGTGAATTTTAGTGTGATAGTGATAAGTTTATTTGGTAGAAATGGGTATACTACAGCTTTAACTAGCCTTAGTGGAAAAAGAAATTTTTTTGTTGTTACAAAATACCTTTTTTGAAAAAAGAAGGTATTTTGAGCCTACGAAGAATTTCTTTAAATTGTCAGACTCTAGCATTGTTAACCAAATTAGACTAGTGATTGCAATATTTAAGTGTAAATCTTGTTCTATGAGAAAGGAAACTTGCTTACAGTTTAAAACAATGACTGTTTCTACACACGATCTTGTATACTACTACACAAGGAAAAGGGGGTTTTGTAATCACTGTAGAACAGTCTCATATTCATTTTTTATAGAAATGTTATTCCAATGGTGCATTTTTTGTTTAATAAATAAAGTTTTGATACAAAGTTCTTCCTTCAAATTATTTATGATAATTCGATACGAAACCAACACCCAACCAACAGTCTGTATTCATCCTGAGGATGCATCTGCCTTTTATTCACATCTGTGGTAGAAACCCTCAGTACTCTGCCATATCCCCTTGGACCCTCCTATTATTTTCCTGCATACTCCCTCTTTGTTTTCCAACCCAGCCATCAATACCCACTTCTTCTTTATTGCAGAACTGCCTCAGGCTGCCCAAACTTACTTTGTGTGCCTGCACTGAAGACCTGGAAATAGACGTCTGATTCCCACCTTATCAAGCATTGAAATGGTTCTGCCCCTTTACTCCTGATGGAGACAACACTGGGCAGTGACCCCACTTGTCTCCAGAGTTCCACAGAAGGACTGAGCCAAAGGAGACACTGCTGCACACTATTGCACCCATGACAGTCCACCCCGACTTGGCACACGCCCCTTTCCTTTCCCACCTGCTTCTTACCCTAATGGTTTCAACTAGGAGCACTTCATATTAAATCACTTGGACACACACTTCATGGCATGGTTGGCTTCTGGAGAATTCACCCATTTCAACACACCAACACTAAATCAATGAAATACTTTATACCCAGATAATTTGTTCTCATTGTGTCAACAGAAGACCATGGGATGACACTTGTTGAATTACATATAGCTAAAAGCTCTGAAGGGTTAAGTGGACATGTGACCTATTTTTAAAAGGAAGTCATATATTAATAACATTTTAATTAACTCCTCTGGACAAGCAGAGAACTACTCAGTAAGTTCTTGTTTGAAGGGTCATATGTACCTTTCTTCAAGCCAATATCATTCCATCTAAAAATGTACTAAAAAGTCACCAAAGATGTGGAGAAACCCAGAACCCCTGTTCATTGCTGCTGGGAATGTCAACTTGTGCCATCACTATGGAAAGCAATATGGCAGGTCTGTGTTTAAAATCTATGAAACATATGATCTTGCAACATTGTCTCTGGGCAGGCACCAAAAAGAAGTGCAAGCAGAGACTCAAACAGGAGTTTGCACAGCTTTGTTCCCAGGAGCATGGTTCACAGCAGCCCAAAAAAGGCCCCTAGATAGAATGAAGATAACAAAATGTGGTATATTAATGCAATCCAATATTATTTAGCATTTAAAAAATCTTAAGAATAAGTTCTCACTTTGAAGAACTTGTGTTTAGTAAAATAAGCCAGTCATAAAAGACAATACTGTATGATTCTGTTTATGGGAGAAGTCTAGAGTAGTCCAATTCATAGAGACAGAAAATAAAATGGGGGCTCCCAGAGGCTAGAACTAGGAGGCATAGAACAGTAATTACTTAATAAGTACAGAGGGTCAGTTTAGAAGATGAAAAAGTTTTATAGTTGGATCGTGGCAATGGCACACAAAAATGTAAATGTATTCTATGCTACTGTACAGTACACTTTTAAATGTTAAAATGATAAATTTTATGATGTCTCTATTTTTATCACAATTTCAAAAGAAAGTCCGGAAGAGGATATTCCAGAAGCATTATTTATAAATGCTAATATTTATTCTAAGACTCTTAAACATAAATATGCAATAGCAAACATATTAAAGGAAATTTGAATGCAATAAATAGAAGCCACCCATAAATCATAGTTGTCTTAATCTCAGACATAAAGTATGTGACTATATTCAATTTATTCAATCATCCCTTAAGGAAGAATTGTGTACTATCACAGAAGGTTATCAGAGATTTCCATGGGAAACTGGTTATTTAAATAAAAATTAAATGCATTTCTGGTGACTGGTCTAGAGAAGAGAAAGTTAAGGGATAGACTATGCTTTCCAATGCAGGTACTTTTATGGAAAAGATTTTGGAGTAGTCTAAGAATAAAATGCTATCACAAATGCTCTATGATGCTATAATGAAGAGAGAAAGCTGAACACATTATTATAAATATTGTCAATTTTAATAGATCTAAAAGAAATTAGATGTCCACCCAGATCTGGAACCCAATAGGATTGGCACTAACTCTTTACCATGGAAATTTACCCCCTTAATTATTCATTTATTTTGACATTTCAAAGGTGTATTTGAAGTTCTTAACAATTCTCTGTGATTTCTTTCCTATGATTTCTTTTCCTCAATTTGCCCATACTTTATCTTTCCTCCAAACATTCTTCGTATCCTCTCAGGTTTACCAACTTTTCATAAAGTTAAATCTGTTTTTCACTGCCTCCTTTAGTGGTTTTGAAATCTCTATTATATTTTTAATTTCCTCACAGTTCTTCCTTTTCCTACTCATTTCATCAGGACTTTTTCTCCCCTTTTGTTATCTTTTCATGATATTTTAATTCTGTTTCATGAGGTTGATGCTTCTTCATAGCTTTAAAAATTACCAAGTAATTTTTTCCTACAAAACCATCTCCTGAAGGTTTTATAAAGGAATTGAGCTGGAGCCCACTAGGTCTCAGGACTTCAGCCTATTATTTTTCGTTTGAAGTCATTTTTAATGAAAGGAAATTGATTCACCAAGCTCCTGGTACATCCAGATTTTTCTGAGCCCCATTTTAATGACCTCTTTTGTTGTGTGAGCTCTTAGGAGCCACAACCTGGCAGTCAGTTATCCAAAAAAGGTCCTAGCAAAGTTTCCAGTACCTCCCTGGCTTTCACCCAGTGCAGCTCAGGTGAATCAGGGCAGGGGTCTACCTTTGCTCTCCCTGGCTCTCCAATTCATAGGTATGTGGGAAGGCGGAAAGCTTAAAGACCACACAAAAGCCAGATCTCTTCCTTTCTCTAGCTCCACCTACAGTGTCATCAAGATGAGAAATGTACCCAAGATCACTGTCCCTTCTTACTCTTTCTTCCTAGTTCTGCTCTGAAAATTTATAGCAACCACGTGAATGTAGTGGCGGAGAGAGCAAGGCGAGGGAGGGAAAAGTAACTCTGCTGAGTTCCTGATTTCCAAGGCAGCCTAGATTTGAATTGGTAGGAACTCTGCCGTCGAAGGCCATTTTTGCATAATATCACTGGCAACATGCCAAGGAAGGTCCATCCGCTGTTCCTTAAAATTTCATTTGCTTTATAATTAGGGGGAAAAAAATCCAGCAATGAAATGGTTTTTTTTCTGGATTTTACAGAAAGGTCCTGCTTTTCAGCAATGATTTTTTCCACCTCCTTCCATCTCCCTCTTCTTCTGACTTTTGATCCATAGATACTTTAACAGGAACTTGAGATGACTGTATTAAAGAGCAATTTTGAAAGAACCATTGTGATTGTCGTATACTGGATACTTTTGGAAGCACTTAACGTTACCATAACATTTATTTTCCTAAATATAAGCTTACAGTATTTTAATGTACCAATTTTTCATAGTCTGATATTCTTTTTTCTTTCATTTGTAACTAAACTTCCTCACTCTCCTTAACTTTAGAAATTCATAATTTGATACAATAAATACTAAGGCAATTATTCCTGAGATAACCCGAATGTTCTCATTAGTAGCTCAAAAGATTTCTTGAAATAAATAACAGAAGTAATTTCTCCAAGATTCCTTTCAGGTTTTAATTAACATTCTTCTTTATAAATTAATGACAGTCCTCTAATTTCCCTGTCTTTGCTAATATCTGTACTGGCTCTTTATGTAAGTTTGACAAAATACCCGATAGTAGAACAATTTTTCACCTTCTTAATATTTCTTAAGGACTTAATTCTAGTATGATTCTTTGAGTCTGTAGTGGATTCCCTGAGCTACTTTGCTTTTCTTTTTATTCAAGCTAAAATTATTCTTTGGTGTGGTTCTCTCCTAACAATAGTAGCATTTCAATTGTGCAGATGTGACTCATTAGTCTTAGATTATTCTTATTTCTTCCCTGAATAGGATGTTTCAAAAAATTAACTGTAGCATGTACTTCATAAGGATGTTGTGAGCTTAAATTTAAATTAGACAATGTACATAAAACCCTTATTATAATTTCTGGTTCTTGGCAAAAGCCTTAATGAATTCTGTTTCTGTTCTTTCACTCTCAATCTTTCCCTTGATGTTTATGAATCCTTTCATACATTTTTTAAAAATACAGATGGGAATTCAGTAAAACTGGCCTGGGTGTGGTACCAACCAAAGGAATAATTTATAGTACATGTATACATTAAAGAAAGCATATTTGCATAGGATAATACTATCATAAAATACTTTTGCTTTTTAAGTGTATCTTACCAGCATACATTTAATGCCTGTTAGTCACACATGAGAGCCAATGCTAAAGTTATCAGTGAACTAAAGGATAAACCCTACCTCTTATACATTTATACACAGCCCAAGTATATGCATATGTATATGTAGTTCAAATGGGAGATACTTTAAGACAAGTAAAAATAAAATTCTATCACAGTCTACAGCATCAAATTAAGGTTAATAGAAGTCTCATGGGGAGGGTGGCATTCAGAAAAGAGGTTTAAATAAAAATAAGATTAAAATATTTAGAGATGGAAAGAACATTCAGATTAAAATTTACATGAACAGCCAGACATGGTGGCACATGCCTGTAATCCCAGCATTTGGGAGGCTGAGGCAAGAGTATTGCAAGTTCAAAGCCAGCCTCAGCAACCGCAAGGCGCTAAGCAATTCAGTGAGACCCTGTCTTTAATAAAATACAAAAATGGGCTGGCTCTATGGCTCAGAGTTTGAGTGTCCCGGAGTTCAACCCCTGGTACCTTTCCCCACCAAAAAAAAAAAAAAAATTAAGTTAAATAAAAAAATAAAAGTTACATGAACAAAAAATAAAAAGGTTAGAATTGAAAGGACATGTATTAAAATTAAGCATTTCAGAGTGGTCTTGAAGAAGTATATTGGGAAATGGAAATTACAACTTGCCAAATAAATCAGTGGAGGCTTTGTAATGATGATCCCAAACACTGAATTGAATTCTGTTAGTAATAGGGAAACATCAGATATGAAGGTTTTGCTCTTCAACGTACCAGCCGACCAAGCTGATAACCGAAAAAACAACAGTGATCAATGTGGACATCATCCCTGTCCTTGCGGGGGTTGATCATTTACTTGTGGAGTCAAAAAACAGATTAACAAGTCAATGCCGTAATTATAATTGTAATGAGGGTCATAAACTAAGATTGTGATTTGGAAATATTTTACCTTCAGAAATTATTCACCATTATCAACTGGAGAATGAAGTCACTTAATAGAGAGACTTCTCAACATGACTGACAGGAAAACAGAAACCAGAGGATACGAAGGAGTCACTCATTTGAATTGTAGCGCCCAGGTTTACATACAAGACTCTGAGAATCTTTTTTTCTTTGTATATTAGAGTCTCATGATCTCCTTCACTGACTTGGTCCCACTCTACTACTTCTGTTTTAGGGTCACCTTTCTCTTGTCCATGACAAGCCTGTCATTGCAGACCCAATGACTCTCAGCTCAATGTCACACATGCCCAATGAGAACATGCTAGAGTAATGGATTTCTATCATCCCTGATCTCTCTTTGAACTTTACAACCTCTATCAAGAGGTGTAAGGACCTTCCAAACTGACCTCTTAATATTTTATTTGTCCCAGCAAGCCCTTGCTGTCTGATGTACCCTATTTTGTCCAACAGAAAGTTTCTGCTCCCTTTCCAGGTCTAGTGAAAATTCTTAAGTCATAACTTAGAAATCTTGGGAATGTGCACATAATGTCAGTATTATCATTGCTCATGAAGCCAGTGAGCCGATGGCTATAAAGCCATGGGGTATCAAGATTTAAAGACAACAGAAGCTTTATTAATTTCATATTTACAAAAATAACATGCTATATATCAATTTTATGTGTGTGTATGCAAATGCATGCATATATGTATTAACAACAAATCCATTTTGTAGAGCATGAATTTCAAGTGGTGAAAAAATTATTAAAGGTGTATAAAAGCTACCATGTGTATTCTTGTTTTCTGTATAAGAATAATTCAAGATTAATATGAAAGTTACAATATACTTATCCCTACCAAAAAAAAAATGATTAATGAAAACTAAAGAAGTATGTGAGTGTCGATTCAATGGTGGTCAAGAAATGAAAATAAGGTAGGTGTTTAAAACATATATGGAGGTAAAAACAAACATTTTTGCAGACAGATTGGATGGAAGTGGGTTTTTGGTAAACAGTCTTTCAGCTGATACTACCAATGTCGGTGGTGCAGTAGTCTGGGAGAGGAACGGTATTGGGTATGTATGGAAGGAAGGAGTGTAATTTTTAAAGAGTCTTGTGTGATCTCGGACACAAACAATATGCAATTAAATATTTGAATCTGATAAAATAAGAAATGTCTGGATTAAAAATATAAATTTAGAAACTGCCAGCATATGAACACCATCTAAAGTCAGGAACGAATGGAGAGAGAGGAGGTAGGGAGTTGGGCCAGAAAATGAGCACTGAGAGAATCCAAAATATAGATTCTTGGGAAGACAGAAAGAAACCAGATGAACAAGCTTAGAAAGGATGGTCAATGACAGGAAAAATCAGGAGTTTCCTACAGTAGGAAAAATAACAGGCAAAACATTGATTTGGTGAAGAAAGAGTGAAAAAGGGTGTTGGAGAAGGAGGGAGAACTCAGCAGTGTTAAGAAACTGGTAAGACAAAGATAAAACACTATGTATTGAATTTGTCAATGTGCATATCCCTGACTGGGACCCATGCCCCTTGGTTTTCCTGGGATTACTCCAGTTAAAGCATCATGCCCCAGTGTATTATACTTAGAATAGTGGTTAGTATCTTTCTCTTTTCAAAGTGTTCTCATTTGAATGGAAATATATATGGTCACACTAGTACTGACTATTTCAAAGCAAGACCGGTTACAATAGAGGGCTGGGAACAGAAGCCAGATTAGAATGAATCAAAGATGATTTGGGAAGTTTTAAAATAAATATAGTGCATATTTCTCTTTAGGGAAAATACACTATGAAGAAGATTAGAAAAATGTAGAAGTAAGTAAAAGGATAACTGGATAGTATGTGCTTTAAAAATGAACTCTAAAATTGCTCCCACTGATATTTTTGGCATCAAGGGCAATTTTTCAGCCAAATTCAATCATGCTATAAATTTAATGACTAAATAATAATGTGGTTTCTGGAAAATACTTTCAGGCGAGGCACAATCATCAAACACCACAGGCAGTGTTGCAGAAGAATGAAGGCTGACCTGATTTGGAGCAAGAAATGGAACCCTCTAGGACCAAAATCAGGGGACACTGGACTCAAGAGAACAAAGAAGCAATGAGCAGGTGTTAAAGGCTGAACAGTGGCACCCGAGGATCTTAGATTCTAATCCCTGGAATCTGCACATTTACATTATGTGGAATGGGGAAGAGTCTGCCAATATGATTAAGGATTATGAGATGGAACCATTACCTTGGATTATCTGAATGTGCCCTAACGGCTATTACAGGGTTCTTGGAGAGGCAGGAGATTTGCTACAGTCACAGAAGAGGAAGAGGCAATGTGACTCGGGGGGCAGAAATAGGACTAGAAGATGGGCAACCCAGGCAACCAGAGAAGCTGAGAAGGCAAGCAATAGACGCTCCTCTGGAACTTCTGGAAGAGTCAGGTCCTGATGACACCTGGTGTTCACACTCTGGCTCCCAGAACCTATTGTTTTTAGATACTAAGTTATTACTGTTGTTATTATTAAACAGGGATTGAATCCAGGGGCACTTAGCACCTAACCACCGAGCCATATCCCTAACCCTTTTTAATTTTTTTTTTTATTTCGAGACAGTATCTTGCTAATTTGCTTAGGGCCTCCCTAAGTTGCCAGGGCTGGCTTTGAATACACCATCCTCCTGCCTCAGTCTCCTGAGTCATTGGGATTACAGGCATGTACCACTGCAACCAGACTAAATTAATTTTAATAAAATGGAAATGTGTTATAACCCCCACATAAAACTAATACACCAGGACTGAATAAATTTCAAACTACAAGGGATGACAGAGATTGAAATATAATCGAAGGAAAAAAAAAAAAGAGCCAAACCCAAATATCTAGCAAAGATCTAGGAGGTATCTTTGTGGAGATAAAGAGGTGGAGTCATGGGTTCCAATGCTACTGCACAGACCAGCTGGGGTCAAGGTTATAAAGACGTGGGTAGTAGAGGGGAGTCCTTGGCCGGGGTCTAGAAGAGCAGCCCAGAACTGTGGTGGGAATGTGTTAACCCTCCAGGTTTAAGCAGTGGGAAGATGAATATGGGGAAGATGAAGGGAACCCCAGTCAGATGCATTGTTACCAGCCCAGGACGTTGGACAGATTGTCTAATTTCTCTACTATCTTGTTTTGGTATCTTTTATCAGTAAACTAAAGGTAATAAAATCTGGCTGCCTACCTCACAGATTTCTTATGTAGATGGAGCCACATATCACATGTAATGCACTGTATAAGTTATAAAGTGCTATTGTTTAGCTAATGAAGCACTAAGTGGCACTGTCAACATCTGAATCTAGAAAACTCTAACCGACTCATCTTTTAAGATCTAAAATACAAGCAGGAGGAAGAGTCTCTAAGGGATTCTACAGACAATTCTGTGTCTCATGGGGGTTTAAAGCCTTCCCTGGGATTTCTGTGAACTTACCAAAGGGTGGAGTGGAAATGTCAGCTCAGGGTCTTGTTTCTGGGCAGCCTGATTCTGTTGAGTATCTCACTGACTCAACTCTTTATGATTAAAAATAAACAAATGAGGAAGTAGAAGAGTCTCCATGAGATTGGGTTGAACGTGAGAAGAAGAGATAGGACCCATGGAGGTTTTGTGTTAATTGTAGCAATGCTAACATTCCTGTCTGAAAATGTCATTTTATCCAAAGGAGCATTCCACAGACCCTGATGTCACATAGTCCCTGCCCTGACACAACCTCTCAGATGCCTCCCTCTTTCCTATGCCTCCATTGTGTCTCGGTTCTGGTCTATTCCCTACAGGATTATCTCAGCAACAGGAACTTCTCTCTTCTTTCCTTCAAGGAACCACTGTTTCTTTGGTGGTTCAGCCTACTGCCAGCACCCAGAGCTTGAGACTCTCACCTCCTGTCCCAAGCACTTTGTTAACTTTCTTTCTTTCCAAAGTCTCCTCTCCTCATCTGTGACCAACTGTTATCATAGCATGTTACCCTGTAATGGTCAATGAACTTTCCATCCGGGCAATCTCTCCTCACACTGCTCTGTCTGCGTGGGAAGACCTGCAGTCCAGACTTCAGAGAGAGGAAGATGATTTTTCCACTAGATTCTCTTAAATCAAATTGAAATGTTCCTTGGACCCAAAGTTATGAAAGCTGATTCCTGTCGAACTAAATTTTCGGCCTTCCCCAATGCACTCTACCCACCAAAGGCCTTTTCAACACAACATTAAACTCTGAATGTCAACCTGACTGGCTGACTGAATTAATTTGTTGAGTGACTGAACGAATCTAATGCAGTGGTGTTGCATCATCTTTGAGAAATAAAGCACCTTATAAAGTCAAGGGCCAAATATTTGATAAAAGTAATACAATAATGTATTTAACAATGTAGTATGCAGTCCATTTTCTTATTTATTTTCTTTTTTTAATATTTTATTTTATTTTTTATTTAGTTTTTTAATTAGTTGTTCAAAACATTACAAAGCTCTTGACATATCATATTTCATACATTCGATTCAAGTGGGTATATGAGTAGTGAATTATAGGCGAGTGTCTAATTTGAACTCTTTCCTTGTTTCAGAAAGACTTGACTTAGTCTGCTAATTAAATCAATAAAATAATAAACACTGATGAAATTACTCAATATTCACAGCACCCATGTTAAGAACTTTGCATCCTTTCTCTCTATTTATCACCTAAAACCTTCCAAAATGTGAAACACTGTTATTGTGAGCTTCTTGATGAAGAAACTGAAACTAGAGCAATTGCATGCCTTGTTATATGTTACCCAGTTACTAAGTCAAAAGTTGGGCCTTGAATCCACCTCTATCAGCTCTAGAATATGTGCTTTTCATCACCACAGGGACCAGCATTCAACTGCTAGACTTAAGGAATTCCCTGAGTGTTTATAAAAATCACCTGGAACTCATGTCTAATATCCAATGACAGCCCCCTGTTCTAGAAATATTGGTTCAATCAGTCAGAATCTGTAATTTTAACAAGTTCCCTAGTTGATTTCTATCACACATCATGTATCAGTAAGAGCTCTGACGGCTGCACTGAACAAAAACTTTAACTCAAACTCCTAGCTTAAATTTAAAAAGAAACTTTATTAGCTCGTGTTCCTGAACAACAGAGGTTAGGAAAACTTCAGATATATCTATTTTTTTTTTTTGGTGTGTGTGTGTGGGGGGTCCACCTGAGGATTCCAGTGGGAGAAAACAGCTTCCCAAGCAATGCAAATAGCTCCAGAATTGACACTCCCGGGCTCTGGCTGGGGAGAGATGAATCATGGGTCTGCCCTCAAGTCAATCATCGTAGTCAGGTGGTTGGGATTTGCTGTTTCCCTAGTCTTGTTCACTCACTTCTCCACTGAAGCACAGAAGTGGTGTCAACTACCTTAAAGAACATGGAATGATAATCAGGAAGAAATGGGGATTTGTTGCCAGAATAGAAACAAACAAATCCTGAGTAGCAAGATATTAAAGGCAGGCCAGGTGTGGTGGTGCATGTCTGTAATCACAGCCACTTGAGAGGCTGAGGCAGGAGGATCACAGTTTGAAGAAGCCAGTCTCTGTGAATCAGTGAGACCCTGTCTCAAAATTTAAAAAATTTAAAAAGGGCTTTGTATGTAGTGGTGGGAGTGGGGGGTGCTTTGGCTCAGTAGTAAAGCACCCTGGATTGACTCCCCAGTACTGTAAAAAATAAATGTTAATAAATAACAAAGGCCTGCTAGATTAGTTTGTTAGCTTTCTGTCACTGTGATAAAATATTTGCAGAAAACAACTTGAAGAAGGAAGGATTTATTTTGAGTGTTAATTTCAAGGTTTCAGTCCATTGATGCTTGTCCCCATCACTCTGGGATTATGGTAAGGCATAATATCATGGAGCAGAGGATGCAGCAGAGGAAAGCTGGTCATTTCAGGGTGGCCAGGAAGCAGAGAGCAAGAAAGAGTAGATGTGAGGAAGGGGCCAGGACACATCAATTACCTATTTCCTCCAACTAGGTCTCACCTCCAAAGTTTCCACCACATCTCAATAGTGCCATCATTTCAGGATCGAGCCTTTAATACATGAATGTTCTGGGAACTTAAAATCCAAACCACCAGGGATGGTGGCATATGCCTGTAATCCCTGTAGCTCAGGAGATTCAGGCAGGAGGATCACAAATTCAAAGCCAGCCTCAGCAAAAGTGAAGTACTAAGGAACTCAGAAAGACCCTCTCTCTAAATACAATAAAAAATAGGCTGGCGATGTGGCTCAGTGGTTGAGTGCCCCTGAGTTCAATCCCCGGTATCCACCTCCTGACACCCAAAGAAAAGATCCAAATCAAAACAACTTGACTAGGATAAAACTAAAAGTTCAGAGGAATAAATAATGTCAGTTGCTTAAGAAACCATCAAAATCAGTTGGCTGAAAACTTGTTCTTATCATGCCAAATACATTCAATTGCTGAAATACTGTCCTCCAAATTTATGCACTCGGATGGGTTATTTTATAAAACAATTATCATTAATAATATCATCTTCATGTTTCAAGTACATACATTTTATTATATTTTTGGATACAAACTCTTATTGAATGCAGGGGGAAGAAAAGAAAACCACAGTCTTATCTTGATAGTTCTCTGTTACTTTAAAAAAAATTTAAACAATCCTGTATTTCTTATAAAGTTTACTAAATTCATGTAAAATCATAAAGTGAGTTTTTTTGGAAATTCCTATCTCCGAGGTTTTGCTTCAGTTTCAAGTAGGAAATGTTTACTAAATTAAGATGAAGTAGCTTTACTGCCTCTTTGCAACTCTCATTTAAGATTGGATGTACTTTATCACTGAATATTTCCTAAAATAAAACTTTATAACCATCTGGATTCAGTGCTTTCTTGCTGATATTTCTTGTAGATAAATGGTTTCTTAATGGCTCTTTCGATCTCAAAGGGTATATTAGACTCCAAAATCATGTGTTTAGATAACAACCCAAAAAGAGCCAATTTGATTTCTGCAGCTTATTTTACCTATAATTGCATTCAAAATATTAAGTATATCAGGGTACTTTTCTCAAAAGTTCTGAATTTTGAGAAAAATCAGTCAATAGTGTTTTTCCTTATTTTTATGATACGACTATAAACATATATTTTTGCTCTGCTTTAACGTTTTATTCCTCCTTTGGAAATGGCTAATGGCTCAATCCGTTCCTTGCTCTTCACCTCCATTCTGCATCTAGGGAGGCAAACTCAGGTCTGAAAGAATATTAGTTGTCACCTATTTCAAAATCTAATTATCAATTCGTGTTTTTCTTCAAGTCTTATAAAAGTCAGATCTGAAAAAGAAGTGTTCTGGAACTCCTCTTGAGATCCAGAAGGAGTTTTCAAGATGGCAGAATAGAGAGCCTCGCTTTCCTTGCTCTTCCCATGACATGAAACCAAGCAATCACACAAGCAGCTTCTCAGCAAGATGGGTGACCAAAAAGAGAGAAGGGTTTACTGGAATTTAATATTGGACACTCATTGCAGATTGGGGACTCAGGAGGTTGGATATAATTAAATAAGGAAGAAAACCCCAGCTCTACAAACCAGAGTAGAGGCTCTCTGCTTGTGGAGGGATAAGGGAATTAAAGGAATCTGCATTTTTAGGAGGACTGAGGCATATCTGGGTACAGAGAATTTACAGATCAAGGACACTGCCCAACTACATCCAAAGGTGCACTGCACAATAGCCTTGTACAGAAAAGAAACTGCATCTCTCCTAATGGCATGCGGAGGACAGAAGAAGGATCCATCCTGCAGCCACAGCACAGAAATAAGCAGCTGATGAAGTAGAGTCCTGGCAAACCCACACTGAATGACATGGAGTGTGCCTAAGGGACCAGAAGAAATCAGATGTAGAAAGAGGTTGGGTCATGGAAACCCAACAGGTCCTTCCTCTCTAGTCCAGCTGTTTGCAGGACCAGCGGGAGAGAGGCACCTGGCCAACAATTCTAAAGGGCAAGGACAGAGAGACTGAGTTTGGAGACTGAACCTGAGACCAGGAAATTTGGCATCCACAGGCAAAGTAATGGACTCAGAATTGGCTCCTACACCACACAAGTGGAACCCATGGAAGATCCTGGGATGCGGTCTTCTGGCATGGATATGCAATCCCTGGGCTCTGGAAGCATGCTGACTTAGAAGCGCTAAACCAATTGGCTTCCAGCAAAGAACCTGGAGGATAGCTAAGCCTGAATGCCCCCTATAGGAGATCCACCTATGAGATTACCTCCCTCACCATAGCAAACCCAATCTGAGGGTGGAACAAGCATTATTCTCCAGACAGCCCCACCCAACCACTGACAAGGGAAGCTGAAAATCTTTATCTCCAATAAAAACCATTCTTTAATTTTTTGAGATTTTTTTCTTTTTTGTTTTTTCTTTTCTCTGATTAATTGTGATTTTAATGGTTCAAGGACATTAATAGATATTCATATTTGTCTTCTTTTCTTTTCTCATTTCTAGCATTTTTAAAACATGTTGTTTTTCATGGATCAGTTTTTTTTAGACTAGGAAGTTTGATTAGTATATTTCAGTTTTATTTTTTATTCTTTCTTTTATTTATTTATTTTTAAATTTTTTACTTAATATATTTTTTCTGTCACTTATCTATTTCCCTTAAATCTCTTTTTCTCTTTTCTTCTGCTAATAGCCAATCTCTATTGTTCTTTTTTATACTTCCTTTAATGTTTTTTCTTCTATCTTCTCTCCTCCTACCTCATTAACCAACACGTCCTATATCACTTCTGTTTTCTCCCTGTCCACCTTTCAAAATTGTGAGCCATTTTGCAAACTTACTGTTTATAATGTTGGCAATAACTAATCATATAATTTCTGTTTATTATGACAACTTATAGATGTCATAGCAGGAACTATTTGGTTTAATGCTATATGTTGTTTGATTTTGTTGTTGTTATTATTTGTCTCACCCCTAAACAGTGAGTTACTGGAAACATTTAGGGTAGAAACTCTACTGCCTCACATCCATACTGTTAGATGGGTACATCACAAACAACATGAAAACAAAAGAACAAATCACCCCAAACAAACCAAGCTACTTTAATAACAGAATACATAGCCACCACAGTGGGGAAAATGTCAGAAAAGGAGCTTAGAATGTACATAGTTAAACTAATCGGTGAGGTAAAAGACAATGTAAGGACTGATATCAGAGAGAAAATATAGGAAGTAAAAGGTAACTTCAATAAAGAGAGATTTTGAAAAGAAATCAAGCATAAATTCTCAAAATGAAGGAATTAATAAATCAAATTAAAAATTCAAAGGAAAGCATCACCAACAGAGTAGACCATGTGGAAGACAGAGTTTCAGGCAATAAAGACAAGATATATAATTTTGAAAATAAAGTTGAACATGGAGAAAAGTTGTTAAAAGACCATGAACAGAATTTCCAAAAAATATGAGAAAAACTGAAAATACTAAAGTTAAGATTTATTGGATAGATGAAGTCTAGGAGATACAAATCAAGGAAATGCACAATATTTTCAATAAAATAATATCAAAAAATTTCTCAAAACTAAAGAATAAAATAGAAAATCAGATACAGAAGTCTTATAGGACCCTAAACATACAAAAATGCAACAGACCCACACCAAGACCCATTATTATGAAAATGCCTGACATGCAGAATGAGGATACAAGTTTAAAGGCTAGCAGAGAAAAGCAACAGGTCACATTTAGAAGGAAAGCAATCTGGATCTCAGTTGATTTCTCAACCCAGACCCTCAAATCTAGGAGGTCTTGGAATAATATACACCAAGCTCTGAAAGAAAATAGACCCCGGCCAAGAATACTATATCCAGCAAAATAAAGCTTCAGAATAGAGGATGAGATAAAAATCTTCCATGATTAAAAAGTTAAAAGAATTCACAATAAAAGCATGCTCTACAAAATGTACTCAATAAAATATTTCATGAGAAGAAATGAAAAATAAAAGTGAAAATCAGCAAAGGGAGGAACTACAATATAAGAACACACAAGTAAAGGAAAAACTAAAATTAAAAACCAGAAATAAATCAAAATGAAAGGGAATAAAAATTATATCTCAATAATAGCACTGAATGTAAATGGCCTAAACTCTTCAATCAAAAGACATAGACCAGCAGATTGAATTAAAAAACAAGACCCAGACTGAGGTTGTGGCTCAATAGTAGATCACTTGCCTAGCATGTGTGAGATTCTGGGTTCTCAACACTGCACATAAATAAACGAATAAAATAAATGTTCATCAACATCTTAAAAAAACACAAGACTTAACAATAGGCTATCTATAAGATACTCACCTCATAGGCAAAGACATCCACAGATTGAATATAAAAGGATGAGAAAAAACATATCATTCACCTGGATCACATAAACAAGCAGATCTTATCAGTTAATGTGAACTTCAAGCCAAAGTTAATCAAAAAGAACAAAGAAGGATAACAACTGTAAGTATTGATGCTCCAAATAATGGAGTATCTACGTACATCAAATAAACCCTTCTCAACTTCAAGAATCAAATAGACAAGAACACAATGATACTGGATGACTATGACACACCTCTCTTCCCATTGGATAGATCTTCCAAACAAAAACTAAATAAGCTAAAAATTACAATTAATAATTTAGATTTAACATGCATAGATAGAATATTTCATCCATCAATGACTGAATACATTTTCTTTTCAGCAGCCCATGGATCCTTCTCTAAAATAGATCATATGTTAGATGACAAGCTATTCTTAGCAAATACAAAAAAAAAGAGAAAATACCCTGCATTCTATCAGATTATAATGGAATGAAATTAGAAATCAATGATAAAATAAAAAATAAAAGCTACTCTAACACCTGGAGACTAATAATATGTTACTGAATGACAAATTAATAGCAGAAGAAATCAGGAATTAAATAAAATAATACTTAGATGTGAATGAGAATAGAGATGCAACATATCAAAATATCTGAGACATTAGGAAGGCACTGCTAAGAGGAAAGTTCAGTGCTTTGAGTTCGTTCATTAAAAGAATAGAAAGTCAACAAATAAATGATCTAACTTATATCTCAAATCCCTAAAAAGAAGACCAAAAGCACTAGAAGACAGGAAATAATTTAAATCAGAGCTGAAATCAAAATTGAAACAAAAGAAACACTCAAAAAAAAAACACTCAAACTGACAAAAGTTGTTTTTTTGAAAAAGTAAATAAAATTGATAAACTGTAGCCAAGCTAATGAAGAAAAAAAGAGAGAAAATTCAAATTACTAAAATTTGCAATGAAAAAGGAAATATCACAACAGACACTACTACAGATGATAGAAACTATTTTGAAAATTTATGCTTCAATAAAATAGAAAAATTTGAAGACATTTACAAATTTCTAGACATATATCCACCCAAATTGAATCAGAAGGACATAGAAAGTTTAAATAGATCAATTTCAATCAATGAAATGGAAGATACTATCAAAAGCCCATCAATGAAGAAAAGCCCAGGACCAGACACATTCTCAGTTGAGTTCTACCAGATCTTTAAAGAATAATTAACACCAATTCTCCTCAAATTATTCTATGGAATAGAAAAGAAGGGAACCCTTGCAAACTCATTCTATGAGGCTAGTATCACACTGATACCAAAATCAAACAAAGAAACCTCAAGGAAAAAAAACTTTAGACCCATATCCCCAGGGAACATAGATGCAAAATTTCTCAATAAAATTCTGGCAAATTGCATACAAAAACAAAAAGATAGTGTACCATGATCAAGTGAGGTTCATTCCTGGGTTAGTTCAACGTATGGAAATCAATAAATGTAATTTATCATATCAATAGACTTAAAGACAAGAACCACATGATAATCTCAATAGATTCAGAAAAAGAATTTGATGAAATACAGCATCCATGCATGTTCAAAACACCAGAAAAACTAAGCATCGTAGGAACATACCTTAACATTGTAAAAGCTATATATGGTAAACCCAAGGCCAACATCATTCTAAATGGAGAAAAATTGAAAGTATTTCCCCTTAAAACTAAAACAAACAGGAACATTCTCTTTCACCATTTCTGTTCACCATTTCTGTTCAACCCGGAAACTCTAGGCAGAGAAATTAAACAGAAGAAAGAAATTACAGGGATATAAATAGGAAAAGAACTCAAACTATGCCTATTTGCCAAAGACATTATTCTGTATTTAGAAGACACAAAAGTTCCACTAGAAAACTTCTAGAACTCATAAATGAATTCAGTAAAGTAGCAGGGTATAAAATGAGCAATCATAAATCAATTGCATTACTATACATCATTAACCAACTCAGAGAGAAATTATAAAAACTTTCCCATTCACAATAGCCTAAAAAAATGTGAACCAATCTAACAAAAGAGGTGAAAGACCTCTACAATGAAAACTATAGAACTCTAAAGAATGAAATTGAAGAAGATCTTAGAAAATGGAAAGATATCTCATGTTCTTGGGGAGGCAGAATTAATATTGTCAAAATGGCAATACTACCCAAAGTACTGATTTAATGCAAGGTTCTGATGATGTTCTTCATAGAACTAGAAAAAGCAATTGTGAAATTCATTTGGAATAGACAAAACATTCCTCAGTGAGAGAAGTGAAGCAGAAGGCATCCCATACCAGACTTTAAATTATACCACAGAGCTATACTATCGAAAAAGGCATGGTATTGTCACCAAAACAGACATGGAGACCAATTGGACAGAATAGAAATCACAGAGACAAACACACATAAATAGAGTTATCTCATATTAGACAAAGGCACCATAAACATACAATGGAAAAATGATAGCCTCTTCAAAGGTGCTGGGAAAACTGGAAATCCATACGGCACAAAATGAAGTTAGATCTCTATCTCTCACTCTGCACAAAACTTAACTAAGTGGATCAAGGACAAGGCAATAGACTGGAGACCCTGTACCTACTGGAAGAAAATTAGGCCCAAATCTTCATCATGTTGGTTTAAGAACCAAATTCCTCAAAAACTCCTAAAACTCAAGAATCAATAAATGGGACAGTATCAGCTAAAAAGCTTCTTCACAGCAAAGGAAACCATCAATAATGTCAAGAGAGAGCCTACAGAATGGGAGTTGCCACCTGCACCTCAGATAGAGCATTCATGTCCAGGTTATACAAAAACACTCAAAAAACTTAACACCAAAAAGCTGAATAACCCAATCAATAAATGGGAAAGGAACTGAACAGACACTTCACAGAAGAAGAAATACAATCAGTCAATAAATATATGAAAGAAATGTTCAACATCACTAGTAATTAGGGAAATGGAAACTAAAATTATACTGAGATTTCATCTCACTCTTGTCAGAGTGGCAATTATCAAGAATACAAGTAACAATAAATGTTGGTGAGGATGTGGGGGAAAGGTTCACTCATACATTGCTAGTGTGACTGCAGATTGGTGCAACCACTCTGGAAAGCAGTATGGAGGTTCCTCAGAAAACGTGGAATGGAACCATCATTTGACCCACTTACCCCACTCCTGGGCATATACCCAAAATACTTAAAATTAATATGTTATACTGACGCAGCCATATCAATGTTTACAGCAGTTCAAATTACAATATCTAAGATATGGAGCTAACCTAGGTGCCCTTCAACAGATGAATGGATAAAGAACTTGTGGAACATACACACAACGGAATATTTCTCAGCCATAAAGAAGAATGAAATTATGTCATTTGTTGGTAAATGGTTGGAACTAGAGACTATTATGCTCAGTGAAATAAGCCCATTCCCAAAATCAAAAACCAAATTCTTTCTCTGATATGTGGATGGTGGGGTGGGGCCGGAGGAGGAGGGGAGGTTCACCAGATTCAACAGGGCAGTGTCAGGGGAAGGGAGAGAAAATGGGAATGGGAAAGACAGGAGAATTATTTGGATATAACTTTCCTATGTTCATATATGATTACACGACCAGTGTAACTCCAAATCATTATACACAACCATATACAATCACAAAAATGTGATGTATATATGACATGTATATATGTCAAAATACATTCTACTGTCACGTATAATTAAAATGAACAAATAAAAAAATTTAAAAAGATACAAAAGAATATCTGACATCCCTTTCTACACTTTTTAGATGTAACTATTTAATCACATGTAGATAAATGTTATTTAAATAATAGTAGCTAAGACTGTGCTACAGGTATAAAGTAGGTATACATGTTTACGTGGACAAATACCAGTTACATAACTTTTCTTCCTTGCTAGCTTATAAATGTGTCTTCATAGAAGATGAAGGAAAAATGAAACAGACTATTTTGGGTAATTAGATTGGAAACAAATGAACTTTAGAGTTTAAGCCACTAGAAATAGGGCCCCTGAACACTATTTTTTTTATGTGTAAAATTTCAAAGTGAAACCTATTTGCCAACAACTTTTGCACTTTAGTTCTCTGATGCTGTGGCACAGAACACTCATTCCACACTTTATAAACATCTCTCATGTTTTATTACTGACAAATACTGCACCTTAGTGAAGAATTAAAAAGATTTTTTTCCCATTTTGTCTTTTTTTTAAATTTGTTCCAATGAGTTATACAAGACAGTACAATGCATTCTGCCACAACATACATAATGGAGTATAAGTTCTTAATCTTCTGGTTGTACATGATGTAGAGTTACAGAGGTCATGTAATCATACATGCACATAGGGTAATAATGTCCAATTCATCTTACTATCATTCCTACCCCATGTCCCCTCCCCTCCCTTCACTTCCCTATCTTACCATTTTAGGTACTGCCATTTTCTAGTGCTATGGTTTGGTGGAGAGTCCAGCCAAAGGTCCATCTATTAAAATCTTGGTCCCCAGGATGGTGCTATTTGATAGGTAGTAGAAACTTTGAGAGGTGAGGTCAAGTGGGAGAGCCATAGGCCACTGAAGGCATGCCATGAAGGGAACTGTTAGGACCCTGAGCTCCTAGTCTCTCTCTTTTTTTCTAGTTTATTATGTAAACATGTTTTTCCACCATTTGTTCCTGCTGTGATGGACCACCTTCACCAAAGGCCTATAGTAATTCAATCTTGAGTTGAAACCTCCAAAACTGTGATACACAATAAGCTTTTCTCTTTATAAATTAATTATACAGGTATTTTGTTATAGCAACATGGAACTGATTAATACACTCAGCATGCTAAAAGCCCCCAGAATCTCTTTCAAAAGTAGCATATTCTGTCACCAAAAATACAAAAATATGTTGATGACTCTCTCTTCATGATCCGCAACATTTGAATAGTCAATGCCAGTAAATCTCAGTACTTTCCAATCATTTGCTTGAAGATGACTCCCAGAAATACTACAACCACCACTGCAACACCCTGAATAGTCTCCCATGTTAGCCTTTTTGGGGGAATACAGTAAGCATTTATTTCTTATCCATTATTGGTTCTAGGATGCTTGAGCACTTGATACTTACACTGTCCTGAACACATGAAGTGTCTATTGAGTTTGAATCCAGATTTAGTTAGTTCTGCTTTTCAGAGAGTATATATATAAGTTGAGACTTTTAAGACGAGTTGTTTATTAAACAGAACATTTCTCACATATACACTAGGAAAGAAAATCGAAGAATGTCAGTATTTACCAATTTGGCAAATTTTCAACCTTGTGTTTAGACATGATTTAATGAGAAAGCATCACAACAAAGAAAGAATAGCAATAAACATTCTTGATCCTTAGGATATGTTTTTCTGAAAAGTGAATCTTTTCATCTGTCCATTTAACTAAGAAGTATTTTCTAAGTTTCTAATATAAACCTCATCTATATGACACACAAGAATTAAAGTTTGGTTTATCTCATCAGGATTTCCTGCCTCCGAATGCTATTTTATGGCAGAAAAAAAATATTATGAACATTGCGACAACTCATAAATTCACTTGAATATTTCTTGAGCACGTTTTCTATGAGACAACACATCAAACAGCAGGGGTACAATTATGATCTTAGCGAAAATAGTAATAGTAGCAAAAGAGAATTTGAGTCCCAAATGGTTCATTCACTACCTACCAAGTCACTTAACCTGTCTCTCTTCCCCGCAAAAGGCAGCTCAGAACCCCAGCTAACTTTATTGGTTTAGCGCAAGAATCTCTTTAAAATATACACAGCAATTTTTAAGCTGTAAAATGCTATGGCACACTATTGGTATATAATTGCCTTTGTCAGGATACCACTTTATATTCTGATATATTTACTTTTTCTTCCCAATCTTCTGGGTGGTGCTTGTAGATAGAAAATCTATCTTCAACTCTTGCTTAAGCAAAAAGAAGGGATTATAACTGTTCAAATCATCCTCCTCAGGAGCTGATTCACTGTGCGTTTTATTGACCCCCCCTTCTTAGCCTATCACACATGTAACCTGCATTGTGGGATCTGCATGGCTGTGTCTTCTGTGAAGTAGACATGTGCCAAGTCACTCGAGCAGAACTTCTCTATGAGGTCACGTGGAAGATGTGGAGAGGGACAGTGCTCAGCCCCTGCCAGGAAGCAGAGCAGGAAACCAAAGGGCTCTATTAAATTTGCCATTAACTCTGTTGATATGCCCCTTCCTGACCTTTCCTTGGCTCTGTCTCCCTGCTGCCTCCGCAGTCAAGGAAAAGCCTGCAAAGCTTCTCAGCAACTCTGACCGCATGTGCACTGTGGGCTGGGATATGATCAGGAGTCTGCTGGGTTCCAGGCAGAGGGGCCATTCCAGGCAGTAATAAGGCATGTTTGAACTCAAAGAACTATTGTGCTTTCAGCACCTCTATGGACATTAAATATGATTATTGTGAATAACCAAGTTCAAGTTTTTGCTCTGAATTGGGAAATATAATTAGCAATTCAAAAACCCAAATATTATTTTCTTATAATAATTGTCACTGTGCCTTTTTTTTAAAGGGCCTTAATTATGGAACTGGAACATACATATGGTGGTATCTAGAATTCTGGATAACAAACATTCATCTTGAAAACACATACTGACTTTTCCAAGAGTATTAATAGGTTTCTAAGGGGTAGGGATTTTTTTCTTTCTTTTTTTTTTTTTTTTACTTATTCTTAACAAATTTGATGAAGTAAAATTCACTATAATGGGCTAAACACTGTACCCAAACTATGAAACTGTCACCAGAAATTCATGTCTACCCAGAATCTCAGAACCTAACACTCTGGAAATAAGATTTTGCAGTTCTATTCAGGCTACCGTAGGATGAGCTGTGATGCAATGGCTGGTGTCCTAACAAAAACCTGGACACAAACACAGAGAGCAAAAGGAGAAGACAAACTGGAGTTATGCTTCCAAAAAAGCCAGGGATCCTCAAGGTATAGCAGAATGCAGAAAGAAGCAAGGAAGGACTCTTCCTCAGAGCCATCTGTAGGGGCGGGCCCTGCCAACACCTTGATTTCTGACTTCTGACCTCCAGAACTGTGAAAACATACATTTCCAGTATTCTAAGCAAAACAATTTGTGATACAATGGCCCAAGGAAACTAATACATTGTACAAAATAAAATGCACCGATAATATGTGTACCTATATAATCCAATGAATTTTGACAAATATATCCACCACTTAACCACCACCACAATCAAGATATATTAAGATTTCTGTGAATGTGACGAGTTCTCCTTTGCTCCTCCACAGTTGATTCACCAAGCCCAAAGCTAGACTACTTCTGCCTATGTTCTATCAGGTCCAGTCTAGAATTTCATTTCAATAAAGTCATATGGTATGTATTTTTTTGTGTATGTCTAGATTCTTTCATTCAGCATCATAATACTGAGACACATTCTTCTTCTTGTGTGTATCTATAGTCAGTTCCTTTGAATTGCTGAGTAACATTTTGATACATGGAAATACCACAATGTGTTTATTCACAGTAGTCCACTCTACCTGGAATTTTACTTTCCAAGGTTTTAGTTATCCGTAGTTGACTGCAGTCTGAAATTATTCAATGGAAAATTACAAAGGGAGAGAGTGAGAGGGAACAATCACATTCATATAATTTTCATTATGAAATTTTATTATAATTTTCTACTGGTTATTATTTTAATCTATTACCATGCCTAATTTATAAATTAAACTTCATCATAGGTATGCGTGCAGAAGAAAAAACAGTACATAGAGATTTCAGTGTGATCTGCAGTTTCAAGCAATCATTTGGGGTCCTAGAACATAATCCTCATAGCCAAGGGTAACTACTGTGTTCACCATAGATGAACATTTGGGTTTCTTTCAGCATGGCCTATTATGAGTAAATTTGCTATAAATATTTTTTGTGTGAACATGTTTTCATTTCTCTCAGGACATGCCTAGGAACATAGGATCATGGATGTCATGGGGTAAATACATGTATATTTAACCTCATAAGAAACAGCCAAATTGTTTCCCCAAATGCCTGTCCTACGTTCATTCCCACCAGCAGTGTGTGAGAGTTCTCGTTGATCCACATTCTCCCCAGTATTTTATATTGTCAGTCTCCAATTTAAGCCATTACAGAGGGCATATAATGGTATCTCATTACAGTTTTAGTTTTCATTTGTTGGCGGGTGAGTATCTTTCATGTGAGATGTGTATATCTTCTTTTATGAGGCTCCTGTCCAACCAGCCTGTTACTCATTTATTTAACTTGGCTGTTAGTTTTCTTTCTATTGAATTGTCACAATTCTTTATCAATTCTGATACAGGTATTTTGACACATAAGTTTAGTGGAATGATTTCTCCAGTCTGTAGCTTGGAATTTTGAATTCCACTGTGTATATTAAAGAACAAGTTTTTCATTTTGAAAAGTCTAATTTATCAGTGTTTTTCATTATTGTTTATGCATTTTGTGTCCTGAGAAAAGTTTTTCTTCTCCAAAGCCACACCTATTTTTGCCCGAATTTTCTTCTAAAAGTTTTGTAATTTTTGCTTCTTTGCTAAGTTCTATGATTCATTTAAAGTTGATTTTTATGTATTGTGTTATGTTCCAAGTTCATTTTTTCCCCATAGGGGTATCCCATTCTTACCACTCCACTTGTTAAAATGATGTAGTTGTCTCATTGATTGACCTCGGTACCTTTTGCTAAAAATCAATTCACCACATACATTGGAGTCTTTTTCTGGTCCTTATTACTGTTTCAGAAATAAAGATATCATTTTTAAAAAGCATAATAGGTCTTGACAACAGACATAAAAAGACTATTTTATTTGTATGAGAGTCAATTTGATAACTACGTAAGAACCACCTATGTTCAAAGCATTAAGTCAGACTCGGTGAAGGATGCAAAATTGACTTAAGATGAACTCAATAACTAGGATAGAGTTCAAGATCCATGCACTGCGAGTATTATGTCTGATTGGGGAGGTGAAAATGTATTCATGAGTCCCTGAAATTTTATTCAAGTTCTGGTATTATTTGTGCCTTTATGCTTTTTCTGAGATTCTCAATGAAGTAGGGGAACTGTCCTCAAAAGAACAGCAGCTCCTGTAGATGTATTGAACCAGAAAGGAAAGAAGAAAATGTTATTCTCACTTCTCTCAAGATACACAATGTCAGAACTAATGATAAAATTATGAATGGCAAAAACAGTTAGTTCATGTGATTTATCCCGGGGGGTGGGTGGGGGAAACATTCACTGACTAAAATATTTTTCACCATCTCATGGACTTCAATCAAAATTACAGACAGGTACTCCGATTTCATATTTTAAATACAACTGCATAGCTGAGAAGTGTCTAGACAAAGTACACACTTTATCTACCTTCTCTATGGCTTGTGACAGATATTTTCTCCCAGCTAATCTTCCCTTAACATATTCCTGAACATAAAAGGGAACCAGCCTAAATTCTCATGTCAAAAACAAATTCACAATATGGACACTTAATAGATGTTGAAAGAAAATTAGCAGTAGCAAGTTCAATGCCATTTACCTAGGAAATGAGGTTGAGCTACTCAATGACAGTAGTGGTTAGTAAAACTTATAGAAGTTACCATGCATGATACCAATTTCTCTTGCATCTCATTGTAGTGCAGCTCAAGGCATCCTGTTATTATAGACTAAATTTGCTACTGAACACATGTGAGTATAATGAATACCTAGGTGCTTCAGTAAGCACATGCATACCAAATACAGGATTGGAAAGGGAAACCAAGTTTAAACCATCAGAGAAAAATAATGTAGAAGAACATAGTTATTCTGGTTTCTGTGCTTTCATGACATTAAGATTCTCTGGTTTAGAATTTCTCTGTGTTCTTTACATCAAGTCTTGTTTTAGCTTTCTGCCAACTTGTGTTAGTCTATATTCTTAACCCTGTGCTCTCCTACCTATTCAGCTGGGCTACTTCCCTGACTTATCATCTTAAAGAAATTTCCATTTGTGAAGAATATATTGCATCTATATTATTTTGGTGTATATCAGGCATGAAGAAGTTTCCAATTCATGCTTTCATAACTAGGATATCCTTCTTTGACTATGGATGGATTCTCAGAGATCAGAGATGGGTGAGACAATGTCTTTGGGGAACAAATGTTACCTAATTTGTTGGGATATTTTTCATTACTTATCTTCCTTTCTCTTTCTATCTCTTCCCTTTCCTGTACCAGATGATAGGATGTGAATCTGTTTTCAAGTAGCAAGGGGATGGGAATTGGAAACAATGTATCAAAATTTGGCTGAAATTAAATGGTTCTTCTATACTAATTAATATTAAAAAAAAAATTTAATGCTAACTTTTGAGATGGGTGTGAACTGTCCTGCCACATTTTGAACCCTTCATATTTCATGGCACTAGTTTTCATGAGGATAATGACGATAACCCAATGTCATTGCCCTAAATTGGATTGTGATGTCTGTAAGTGGTCTCATGACTTCAATGGCCATCAAAACCACAAATATTGGTATCACAAGGGAAATTGGTCAAAATTCATTTTTGAATATAGCCCAACACATTATTTTGATCCAGGTATCTGAATAAGATTTTTGTGAAAGGGTGAAAAAAAAATTGCATGTGACCTAAACATATTCTATATATAGAAAAACCTTCACTGATTAGGACCACCTGGAGGAGACAATTATGATTAGCATAAAACCAAAGTAGTTATATAATATTTTTAAAGAGTGCAGGTTAATGACTTTTAAGTAAATATAGAAACTTGAAGAAGGTTAACAAATCATTATCAAGCAGAATTCTTTGATCAATGGCCTTAATGAATAGATAATAAGGAAATCTCTTTCAAAGGAGCACAGCAATTATTTGTATGTTAATGGTCCTTCTAAAGTGCTTAAAATCAGTCAGTCCTACAAAACAGGCTAAACATTTGCCCTACAATTTTAATTGTGCAATTAATTTGCATAGACATTATTTGATTTTAAATACATGCTAGTACAAAAGTGAAATTTATCTCATGTAAATGAAATCCTTCATACCTCAACCCAATCTTCCCTGATCTCAAAACAGAGGTCAGAGTTAAAGAGGATCACGGTGATTCTATTATTGATATTTCCTTATAAGTTGTATGGGTACAATTTTTTAAGGCAGTTTTCTCTGTAAAAGAAAATGTCTTAAGATTTAATGCTTTGAGGAGCACAATTCACTATTAGAATTTTCATTTTTTTATATTGTCATATAACAAGTTGATAGATGAGACAATAGAGAAGAATTTGTGTTTAGCACTATACAGATATGGGTGGAAAGTAAGTAAGCATGGTATTTGACTTCTTAAAGGCTTATTTTCTCATCCTTAAAATGGCAAAATTGTCCATTGATGTTAATAAAGGATGAGAAAAGATTAATTGCAAAGCTGTTATTGTGAATGGCAAATAATAGATATTCAATAAAAAGTACTAATGCTTTTTTGGAATTATTGGTTTTGTGGTTGTACTGCAGAACAGAAAAATGGCAAGAAAAGGAAAACAAACAAAAGAGAAATCCAGTGGCATTTCCAGCCACACAGAGGCAGTAATAGGTAATACAAATGTTTATTCCCTACTAAGAAAGAAGTAACACAGAGTATACAGATTTGTAAAGCCATTGATACAAACATGAAAATATTATATCACAAATATTATTATATTGTATGTTATGCTTTAAGTCATTAGAAAAATAAGATATAAAATAGCAGAGTGATTGTCTAACAGACTCCATTATGTCAATCTGATTCTACAAAATAAATAGCAACATGTACTTATTATCATCTTTATCTACTGACCTGATTTACTCAAAAATAATTCACATCATTGGGCCACATGAACATCTGAAACAGATATAATTTATAATCATCAAAAAGAAATGCCATCTTTTTGAATGTAAAACATAACAACCCCTCTTGACCAATAAAACACTAACCCATGATAAATTCATTGGAAAAACCACCATTTTCAATTCAGACTAACGCCTTAGCACATGAGCTGGTTTACTCTCCAATAACATCTGTGTTTAAAAGTGATATAATAGAAAGCTTTTTCATTGATGCCTGCTGACATTTTTCAATACAATTTCCAAGGTCTTTGAGACACAGAGAGAAAAGTGACAGTTTAGAACTCATTCTCTCCTTTACCCCAGGATCATCATTTAAAGATAATGTCAGCAAAATAGAACATTTGTGCAAGATAATGGTCACCTGCTGTTAGATTAATGCTGAGATAAATAGAGACTTTTTTTTTCAACTCCAACAAGACAAAGCAGAAATATTTATTTTCAAAGTGCAGATTATGCATCTTTGAGAGTGTTTTCTCTACCACTCCACACTTCATGTATTTTTCACAAATTCCATGGATAGCTACATAAAAGGGCACCTCTTTAACTTGGTCTCTTAGAATCTGCATGTTTTGTCCTTGAAGGAGTTACCAAATTTGGCACATCAGTAGGAAGCATGAGATTATGCTTGAGATTAATTTTGTGGGTGATCTGCTGTCTCGACATCTGTGGTGATTTCTTTAGAATGTGAAAATTACTAGGCTACAGTCCCCATTCATTCAATCAGCAATACTCTTGGTGTTGCTATGATAGTATTCTGTAGATGCAATTCAAGTCTACAATCAGTAGATTTTGAGTAAGGGTGGGTCTAATATAATCAGTTGAATGGCTTTGAAAGCAGAGCTCAGGCTTCCAAGAAAAGGGGGAAAATTCTGCATATTTTCTTAATATATATCTCAGGAGAGATTCCTGAGATTCCTTCTGCTCCTCTGGTTGAATCCTGATGGATACAATTCCATTTATGAAAACCCACATTTAAAAATCTTGCTAATGAGGGCTGGGATTGTGGCTCAGTGGTAGAGTGCTTGCCTAGCATGTGTGAGGCACTGTGTTCAAATCTAAGAACTGCATATAAATAAATGAATAAAATAAAGATATATCAACATCTAAAAAATGGTTTTAATGTTAGTAAAAGTTGGCACAGTTCTGTCATATTGCACCACTATTTAGCATATATTGAAAAGATACTTTTAAAAATGATTGATTAGTTACAATCTGTGACTATTTAAGTGTATGAAATAGAGTATCCTCGAATTTAGTATTCTAATGTTTCTCTGAATAATGGAAATATGACCTCATGAAAATTGATGAGACCTTTTTCTATTATCAAAAATTATGTCAGCTTCAGGGGGCATCAGCATGATATATAAAATGTCTAACCTGAGAGTTGTGATAACCATATGCTTTTACTGAAACAACACTTGATCTGAGATGACATTCATTGTTGTTCTTTGGTGGTACAAGCAGCTGATGAAAGTGTGAAGTATAGTTTATAACTGAAAAATTTTTAAAAATCAGCTGATCTATAGCACAGTTATACTACCCATCTTTTAGGCAGGGTCATTTTTGATATTCACAAATCATTATAATTTAATGTAAAAGTTTATAAAAAGATAAGAATAATGATTGAATAAAAACATGATTTTAAAAAAACAATCCTAGAAAACTGTTATGTGCATTTATGAATATGTCAAAATCAGCACCAATATTAGGTATAACTAAAATACACTAATAAATTTTAAAAATATATGCCAAAAAATTTGATCCTAAATACCTGTTGCTGATATCCTTTCTAACTATAACAAGACAAATCCCTGCAATAATGGGAGAGTGTTATGGTCCACTGTCTTCATTGATAGACTCTGAATTTGTGGACTCAACCAACCACAGATAGAAAATATGTAAAGGAAAAGAACTGTGGCTATACTGAGTATGTACAGACTTTTTTTTTTCTTGTGTCTCCTATAAAATACAGTATATCGACTACGCATAACATGTGCATTGTGTACATTTACATTTTACATTATCTAAAGGTGAATTAAAGCATACTAGACTGTATGTGTAGGTTACATGTAAATTCTTTGTCACTTTATATAAGGGGCCTGAGCATCCATGGATGTGGATATCTGTGGGGTCTTCTGCCTGAGAAAACCTATATGTGCCCCATGGATCTTTCTTTGAATACAGATCATCCCTCTAATGCTATGTCTATGTAAACAGGTACCTTTTTCTTCATGTGAACACATTTCACCCTTTCTGTATAATTTGGCAAGTAGAGTTTTTCTCTTTTTTTTTTACTTAAATCTTGAGAACTTGGCCTATGTGAAAGTTTCCCTGCAGCCCCCTGAAAGTTAACAAATGTTGAGAACTTTAAAGGAGTCTGATAAAACAGACATAGGCAATTTAGCCTTGAACACTTAACAAGGAGCAAAAGAAGTACAGAAAACATGCCAATTCCCTTCCTACCTCCCGTGTACATTTTGTATGTTGAAGGCAAACATCAGCTAAATTTTGAAGCAAGGTGAAACAAACAGAAAATTAGATTTCTGGTACTGTTTCTTCCATTAAGGCTAATTATATGTCGATTCAAAACTAAGGCATATTTTAATTGGTGTTGAAACTCCATAAGGAAATTAAAGCACATTTACTTTTAATAAGTGATTTTAATTTCCTTATACTAAAATAAAATTGAATTAAAACTCATTGCAGAGACCAAGGCTTAGCCAACTTTGTTGGAATTCATAAGGGATATGAAGAAAGAGAATTCTTAAGTTAATCTATACCTTCATCATGAAACACTGGGTTATAAGCAAAAGAAACAACTTCAACCATATTAAGCAAAAAAAGATTTCACTTTAAGAATATTCAAGTATGTCACAGAACTAGGTAGTCTAAAGAGTCCAAATCCTAGTCAATTCCTATCTCTACTTCCTCTGGAACAGACACAGTTTCTGTCTTCCTCATTCTTTTCTTCTTCCACAAAGGGAGTTCCCCGTGTCTGCATTCACATGATCTCCATTTGTTTGTTTTACCTGTTCGTTCAGCTTAAAATACCAACAGAGACTTTCACAAGGGTCTCTAAACTCCAGTTCTCAATGGCTGTCATCTTAGTCGGACTCTATCTCAGTCCACCTTAGTTCTACTTTTGGCCACCACCCACCCCCTGCCCACTCACACACAGCAGGGGCCATGGCACTGGATTTTTCAAGAACTTGGAGAGTTTCCAGAGATGGAAATGTCAGCTAGACAGGCAGCTTCAGAGGTGCCCACCACACCTTCCTATCCAGTGAAAAGTAAATAAGGCCATAATCTCTGGATTAGGGAACACTTACATCCTGGCTGCCTGAGAAATTTTGATCTGTACTCATTTTTACACTGGAAATTGAGTACAGATCAAAATTTCTCAGTTTCACTTCCAAAGTGATCCATGTTTGGATGAACCATACAGATACAGCAGGTACCTGCCAGAACCAAACAAATTCTTTATTTCAAGGTGGCGATGTTGACAGCATGGTAGGTAAACTGCTATGGGGCTCATGACGACTTCCTATTGAAACTCTATATAATCTATAAATAAATATGTAAGAGGATGAATTTTATAGTTAAAGACCTGAAAATAAGTAAAGCTGCCATAAATGGCACAAGAAAGATATGAGATTTACAGAAACAAAGTATTTCAGGGGCAGGTGGATTCAAATAGCAAAATAGTTGGGAACCAAATCTCACTGCACAAGGGTCTACTGACATCAAGGTACCCATCTTTTTTTGAGCCCATCACTCCTTATAGAGGCTCTTGGACCTATTATCACAGCAGAACCAGGCTTTGGGAAGACAAGCAGGAACCAGCCCCCTCCAATGTCCTTCTCAAAGCTGCTCCTGTGGAACTACCTCTTTCCTCCCTTCCCTGCAGTCTGACTCCATCTGTCTTATGTCTTTGTTAGCCTTCTGGAGAGAATACAAGAGGTCCACTCATCCATGGCCAGAAGCTAATTTTGACATCGTATGCATGTGATAAAACTACAAGAATAGAGAAACATACCATCTTGGTGAGACTTCTGTCAGTCGAGACTCTTGGCTCTACATGACATCAACCTGAATTGTATAGTTACCCAAAATAAGAAAAATGTATTTTAGGAATACAGTATATAAAATCAATTAGAGGTATCTTTTACAATAGCAACAGGGTCTATTATCTAAAGATCAAGTGATATACAAATGGAAATTTTGAAAAGTTCTCATCTCTAGTCTCTGGAAAGTCAAGCTCTCTCCTATGATGAACTGGCTCCCTTGGTGTGCTGGAGAATATGGCAATGGACACTTGCCAGATGAGACACCTCACCCATAACCAGAGAGAAATGATTTACATTCTCTCCAGGCCCCCAATCTCAAATGCTCTAGGGGTCAACTATAATTGCTCCTATATGTATCAGGCGCTTATACTTGCACTATCAACTATAGCTTAATGTGAAAGCTATAAGAACATGGTAGCTGCCATTTTGTCCACCATGATTGCATTAGAGGTAAAGAATAAGGCATAAGGAGTATTTTTCCCCAAAATGTTCTTTTGGCTTTACAAGGTGGGAAGGCACTGGTAGACACTGTTATGTAAGTCCTTGTGACACAGAAAAAGAAAAGCTTGAACTTAGAATAGAAGCAAAGGTCAGAAAATAAAAGTGAACACACACACACACACACACACACACACACACACACACACACACATTAATTCCTGAGTGGGACATGATAGAGCCTGATGCAGTCAGTCACTATGGTACTTGTCCCTGCAGGCTATCACCACTGGCCTGGAAAACCAGACCAGCATTTCTGGAGTAAGCAGAATGGAAGACCTCTTAGCTCAGGGCTTCCCAAGATTCTCCAGGCCCTGAGCAATGTCAAAGACAAACACTTGGGCATGACCCAGCATGCACATTCCTCAATTGGTCCTATCAAATTCTCCTCCTGAGCAAATGAAAATATATCATTCTTTCAACAAAACCTTAGCAAAAAGAAGTTGTTTTTAGACACAAAAATTGATACTGGACCTATGGAAGTCACAACACTTGAGCATATAAACGGGTGGTCACCGTCTGTGATCTCAGGCTCACCTGGGCATTCTAGTCCTGAGCAGTCATTTACAGGTTCCAGAACAAATGATCACATTTTTCTTTAAAGGTCCTCTTCTCTTTCCACCTACCCCCCCCCACACACACATCTAGATACACATTACTTCCTCCCCTGTAAACTAGATATTTTGAATTGCTAATGGTAGAATTTTAGGCACTGTAGGTGGCACATAATGAATCCCTTTCAAATATAGAAGGATGGACCTGCTAATGAGGGATTCTTCATAGGTTAAAAGAAGGAATTATTTCGAAGAAGCCCAGAGGAATTCTAGCCTTCAAAGCTGCATTTTTCACCCTGTAGATAGTCATTAGGCCCCATGAACAGAAATTTAAAATCATAAGACCCCAGGAGATAATGGGGATATCTAATTTACTGAAGTCAAAATGCCTAGGCTATTTTTATGATATTATACTGCAGTTAATAAGGTGAACAAAAGATTCATTTAACCCATGAATTTCTAAGATATGGACCCATGTGTGCTAAGACTCCCTTTCAACCGTAACTTAAGCTTTTCAGGAGCCCCTGTTGAGAAATAGGAAACGTCTGTGTCATACTGGATATCTCAGAGTCATAGCTCAGGTGCTAGGCGTTTTAAAATGAATATTTTGGTTTCCATAAAAATATTCCTGATTATTCCCATTTTTCAAGTTACTTCTCGAGCAAGCCACAGCACTTTCTTAGGCTGGTTTCTTGACACAGAAATACACATCGCTCATCCTCCAACACAGACAGCCTCATCAGATGGCACTGTCTACATAGCATCTGGTTATAGAGTAACATCTGTTGGCTTCGGTCTTTTAGATTTCCTTTCAGGACCCTTGGGATCATAAATACATGCTTCGACATCAGGATTCTGCATAGGTATTCTTTTAATGTTTCTTATACAGGGAATCAGGTAGATATAGAAAGAGAAATAATTGCATATGTCTATCTTCCTTTCCTCAAAATTACAAGACTTCTCTGGAAGTAGTCTGAATTTCTGTTAATTAGCATGGTGGTTGCAGTTACAGAGGAGTACCACCAGATGGCGAAAAGGCAAAAATCACCCGAATCTAGACAATAAAAGAAGGTTCTTTGAGTACATTCTTTTGCCATTGAATAACCTTGGTTGGGAACACCTGGGTGAGTTGGACCCTATGACATTGGCTGGACAGTAAAACCATTGGACCTTGGCTTCAAACCATTCCATGAATATCTTCTCACTGCTCTCAAGCAAGGCCCTCTCAGTAAAAGAGAGTTTTGAACTATTCCTCAATGTGAAATGATTGGCCATGACAGGGTAATGGTATCCAGAATGTTAGCAATGAGTTCAGTAATTATTTAGAGGACTCCAAAGGGTAGGTTAGTGTGGTATATAGTATATAGAAAACTCCAGCCTCTGGAATAGTATGATTTAAAATCTCTGGAAAAAAAGGTGCTTCTCAAAGATCCCATTTCCATGTTAAATCATTCTCTCATCTGGACTTTTGGCTTTATAACTAATTCTGATCTGTTATTGGAAATGAAGTTTCTCTCATTTCTCCGCAATAACTGGAGGCTTTTAAAAAAAATAGCTTTTGTAATCATTTGCAAGGCTCCTGTTATGACATCTAGCACCACTCTTCTATATCAGATGCATTAACATATTCATGTTTTGTGTATATAATTTTATAGATCCATTACGGGGCAGAAAATGATTCTGGAGATCTATTTGAATCACATGCCATTTGAATCACAAACTTAAATAATATTGCTATTCAAAATTTGTATTGAATATGTTTTATTTCAGCTTTAAAAGTACATAGCATTTGATTTAAGTGGAATATAAAAAGGGGAATATGCTATTCTGTTATATCTCTGATAATATATTTGAAAGCAGATTTTAAATTTTTCTTATTTCTTTAATTTGGCAAGTGAATTTCATGCTGGTTTGTTCAAATCAGTGCTGATTTATAAAAGTTGACAAAAGGGCTAGTGAATCTATTTTCATTCTTGGAAAAATATAAAAGAGGAGCAGAAACTGAGCAGTCACCAAGAATAATCCTGTCAGGTAACCTTTAAAATTTTTTCTGCTTTGGCATAGAATCATATTAGCTCGATTCAGTGTAAAATATTGATGATAATAATATTAACAATAGCTAATACTTGCTAGCTGACAGATGTGGTGCTAAATCATTTAATATTCTCAGGGATGCCTTGAGTCATAGGTAAAGTAACTGAGGATTACAGGTTCTTTATTAAGTAATTTGCATATGACTTCAATGTTTCTTTTCCTAACACTTAAGCTTATTACTTTAGAAATTTTTAGAAAAGTGACTTATCAGCTCTTTCACAATTATACATGGATTAAAATTGGTTTTGCAATCTCTTGTTGAGTAAACACAGCATTTCAGAGTAGTCACAAATTGCTGAACATAAAATATATCCAAGTAAAGTTAAAATTTGAATATTTAATTTGAAAAAATTTGGAAACTTTGGTATAGGCCGTGAAGACATAAGTTTAAATAAAGGAGTATTGATTTGTGAAAATGTCTCCAAATTCCCATAGTCTCTACTAAGCATGTTAAAATTATATAGCTCTCCACAGTACTTTTCTGCTCTACAAGAATAGAAAAAAACTATAGCTTCCTCTTAACAACAAACTAAAAATAGAAAGATTCCAACTTATATATTAGATTTTACAAGGTAAAATGGATTATCTTTTCTTTCTTATGTTCTTTTTTGTTGTTGTTTTACTTTTGAAGATATTGTCTCCAATGTAGCTTGCATATTTACTTCTTACAAAATCTATTTGCTAGGAATTTTCAGATTCTAAAACAACTTCTTGATTTCTGAATATTCACTTTTTTGTGAGTGTAGTGTATTATTTCACCTCCTAAGATATGAGCTTTATCAAGATTTTCTTCAATTTACTGTATTATCTCTGTTTGCTTCAAGTTTCTTTCACAAGGTTATTTTGATATAAATCCTTGATATTAGAAGCTTTACTCAAATGTCTGGTAAGCATTGTTCTCAACTCACATGTTAAGTATGTTTAGTGTTTTATTCCTTTCAATGTGTTTATTAGTGCATTATAGTTATGCATGATAGTGAGGTTCATTTTGACATAATCATACCTGCATGGAATATAACTTGCTCCATTTCAGTTTTATTCTACTTTATTATATTTGCTTTCCATATTTTATTTATTGTTTATTTAAATTGGTACTTTGCAGATATACATAAAAGGTTAGGTTCTCTGTGGCATATTCATATGCATACATAGCATTATTTGGTCAATTTCATTCCCCAGTTTCTGCCTTTTCCCATCCCTCCTCCCATTCTCTCTATTTCCTTCCTCTACTCCATCGATTTCCTTTTTTTTCTTTTTCTTTTTTTATTGGTTGCTCAAAACATTACAATGTTCTTGACATATCATATTTCATACATTTGATTCAAGGTGGTTATGAACTCCCATTTTTTTACCACGTGTACAGATTGCAGAATCACATCAGTTACACATCCATGTTTATACATACTGCCATACTAGTGTCTGTTGTATTCTGCTGCCCTTCCTATCCTCTACTGTCCCCCCTTCTGTCCCCTCCCCTCCACTCCTCTCTCTACCCCATCTACTGTAATTCATTTCTCTCTCTTGTTTTTTTTCCCCTTTCCCCTCACCTCCTCTTATATGTAATTTTGTATAACAAAGAGGGTCTCCTTCCATTTCCATACAATTCCCCTTCTCTCTCCCATTCCCTCCCACCTCTCGTCCCTGTTTAATGGTAATCTTCTTCTCATGGTCTTCCTCCCTGCTCTGTTTTGAGTTGCCCTCCTTATATCAAAGAAGACATTCAACATTTGTTTTTTAGGGATTGGCTAGCTTCACTTAGCATAATCTGCTCTAATGCCATCCATTTCCCTGAAAATGCCATGATTTTTTTTAAGGCTGAGTAATATTCTATTGTGTATAAATGCCACTTTTTTATCCATTCATCTACTGAAGGGTATCTAGGTTGGTTCCACAGTCTAGCTATTGTGAATTGTGCTGCTATGAGCATTGGTGTAGCTGTATCCTTATAGTACGCTCTTTTTAGGTCTTTGGGGAATACTCCAATAAGGGGAATAGCTGGGTCGAATGGTGGTTCCATTCCCAGCTTTCCCAGGAATCTCCATACTGCTTTCCATATTGGCCGCACCAATTTGCAGTACCACCAGCAATGTACAAGTGTACCCTTTTCCCCACATCCTCGCCAGTACTTGTTGTTGTTTGACTTCATAATGGCTTCCATTCTTACTGGAATGAGATGGTATCTTAGAGTGGTTTTAATTTGCATTTCTCTGATTGCTAGAGATGGTGAGCATTTTTTCCTGTATTTGTTGATTAATTGTATATCTTTCTCTGAGAAGTGTCTGTTCAGGTCCTTGGCCCATTTGTTGATTGGGTTATTTGTTTACTTATTGTTTAATTTTTTGAGTTCTTTGTATACTCTGGATATTAGGGCCCTATCTGAAGTATGAGGAGTAAAAATTTGTTCCCAGGATGTAGGCTCCCTATTTACCTCTCTTAACCTCTCTTATTGTTTCTCTTGCTGACAAAAAAAAAAAAAAAAACTTTTTAGTTTGAGTATGTCCCATTTGTTGGTTCTTGATTTTAACTCTTGTGCTATAGTTCTCCTATTAAGGAATTTGGAGCCTGACCTCAGAAGATGGAGATGAGAGCCAATTTTTTCTTCTATCAGATGCAGAGTTTCTGGTTTGATACCTAGTTAATTTTTGTGCATGGCGAGAGAAAGGGATTCAGTTTCATTTTGTTGCATATGGATTTCCAGTTTTCCCAGCACCATTTGTTGAAGATGGTATCCTTTTTCCATTGCATGTTTTTAGCACCTTTGTCTAATATAAGGTAGTTGTAATTTTGTGGACTGGTCTCTGTGTCCTCTATTCTGTACCATTGGTCCACCCACCTGTTTTGGTACCAGTACCATGCTGTTTTTGTTACTATTGCTCTGTAGTATAGTTTGAGGTCTGGTATCGCTATACTGCCTGATTCACACTTCCTGCTTAGAATTGCTTTTACTATTCTGGGTCTTTTATTTTTCCAGATGAATTTCATTATTACTTTATCTATTTCTACAAGAAATGCCATTGGAATTTTGATTGGCATTGTATTAAACCTACAGAGTACTTTTGGTAATATCGCCATTTGATGATGTTAGTTCTGCCTATCCATGAATAGGGTATATCTTTCCATCTTCTAAGATCTTCTTCTATTTCTCTCTTTAGGGTTCTGTAGTTTTCATTGTATAAATCTTTCATCTCTTTTGTTAAGTTGATTCCCAAGTATTTTTTGCTTTTTAGGATATTGTGAATGGGGTGGTTGTCCTCATTTCCATTTCAGAGGATTCGTCGTTGATGTACAGGAATGCCTTTGATTTATGCGTGTTGATTTTATATCCTGCCACTTTGCTGAATTCATTTACTAGCTCTAGAAATTTCTTTGTAGAACCTTTTGGGTCTTCTAGGTACAAGATCATGTCATCCGCAAATAGTGCCAATTTAAGTTCTTCTTTTCCTATCTTTATGCCTTTAATTTCTTTTGTCTAATTGCTCTGGCCAGTGTTTCGAGAACTATGTTGAATAGAAGTAGTGAGAGAGGGCATCCCTGTCTTGTTCCAGATTTTAGAGAGAATGCCTTCAATTTTTCTCCATTTAGAATGATGCTAGCCTGAGGCTTAGCATAGATAGTTTTTACAATGTTGAGGTAACTCCCTGTTATCCCTAGTTTTTCTAATGTTTTGAACATAAAGGGATGCTATACTTTGTTGCATGCTTTTTCTGTGTCTACCAAGATGATCATATGGTTCTTATCTTTAAGTCTATTGATGTCGTGAATTACATTTATTGATTTCCATATATTGAACCAGCCTTGCATCCCAGGGATGAATCCTACTTGATCATGGTGCACAATTTTTTTGATATGTTTTTGTATCCAATTTTCCAGAACTTTATTGAGGATTTTTGCATCTAGGTTCATTAGAGATATTGGTCTGTAGTTTTCTTTCTTTGAGGTGTCTTTTTCTGGTTTCGGAATCAGGGTGATGTTGGCCTCATAGAATGAATTTGGAAGAGCTCCCTCTTTTTCAATTTCCTGAAATAACTTGAAAAGTATTGGTAATAGTTCTTACTTAAAGGTTTTGTAAAATACCGCTGTATACCCATCTGGTCCTGGGCTTTTCTTGGTTGGTAGTCTTTTGATGGCTTCTTCTATTTCCTCCATTGATATTGATCTGTTTATGTTGTGTGTATCCTCCTGACTCAATCTGAGCAAATCATATGACTTAAGAAATTTATCGATGTCTTCACTATCTTCTATTTTATTGGAATATAGTGTTTTAAAATAATTTCTAATTATCTTCTGTATTTCTGTAGTGTCTGTTGTAATATTGCCTTTTTCATCCCGTACACTAGTAATTTGAGTTCGCTCTCTTCTTCTTTTTGTTAGCACGGCTAAGGGTCTGTTGATCTTATTTATTTTTTCAAAGAGCCAACTTTTAGTTTTGTCAATTTTTTCAATTGTATCTTGTTTCAATTTCATTGATTTCAACTCTGATTTTAATTATTTCTTGCCTTCTGCTACATTTGCTATTGTTTTGCTCTTCTTTTTCTAGGATTTTGAGAAGAAGTGTGAGATCATTTATTTGTTAGTTTTTTCTTTTTTTTTTTTAAGGAATGAACTCCAGGCAATGAATTTCCCTCTTAAAACTGCTTTCATTGTGTCCCATAGATTCCGATATGTTGTGCCTGTATTTTCATGTATCTCTAAGAATTTTTTGATTTTCTCCTTTATGTCTTCTGTAACCCATTGATCATTCAGTAACATATTGTTCATTTTCAAAGTGATGTAGGATTTTTCCTTCCTTCTTTTATCGTTGATTTCCAGGTTTATTCCATTATGATCAGATAAGATGCATGGTATTATTTCCACATCTTTATAATTGCCTTATGGCTTAATATATGGTCTATTTTTGAGATGGATCCATGTGCTGCTGAGAAAAAAAGTATATCCACTTGATGATGGTTAATATATTATTCTATATATGTCAGTTAAGTCTAGGTTATTAATTGTGTTATTGAGTTCTATAGTTTCTTTATTCAACTTTTTTTTTTTGGAAGATCTGTCCAATGGGGAGAGAGGTGTGTTGAAGTCACCCATAATTATTGTGTTGTGGTCTATTTGACTCTTGAACTTGAGGGGAGTTTGTTTTATGAATGTAGCTGCACCATTGTTTGGTGCATAAATATTGATAATTGTTATGTCTTGTTGGTGAATGGTTCCCTTTAACAGTATATAGTGTCCTTCCTTATCACTTTTGATTAACTTAGGCTTGAAGTCAATTTTATTCAATATAAGGATGGCCACTCCAGCTTGTTTCCGAGGACCATGTGAGTGGTATGATTTTTCCCAACCTTTCACCTTCAGCCTGTGTATGTCTTTTCCAATCAGATGAGTCTCCTGAAGGCAGCATATTGTTGGATCTGTTTTTTGAATTCAGGTTACCAGCCTATGTGGCTTTATTGGTGAGTTTAAGCCATTAACGTTTAGAGTTACTATTGATATATGGTTTGTACTTCTAGTCATGTTTGTTTGTTTATTTATTTATTTATTTATTTATTTTCAATTTGGTTTGTTTTTCCCTCTTTGATTAGTTTCCCCCCCTTGCTTTACTGAGGTACTTCCCACTGTTGGTTTTGGTTGTTGTTTTTCATTTCCTCTTCGTGTAGTGTTTTGCCTAAGATGCTTTGCAGTGCTGGTTTTCTGGCTGTGAATTCTTTTAACTTTTGTTTATCATGGAAGATTTTTATTTCATTGTCAAACCTGAAGCTCAGTTTTGCTGGATACAATATTCTTGGTTTGCATGCATTATCTTTCAGCATTTGAAAAACATTATACCAGGATCTTCTCACTTTCAGTGTCTGTGGTGAGAAATCTTCTGTTAACCTAATTGGTTTACCCCAAAATGTAATCTGCCTCCTTTCTCTTGTAGCTTTTAATATTCTATCCTTGTTCTGTATGTTGGATATCTTCATAACAATGTGTCTTGGAGTTGGTCTATTGAGATTCTGTATGTTCGGTGTCCTGTAGGCTTCTAGGATTTTTAAATCCGTTTCATTTTTCATGTCTGGAAAGTTTTCTAAAGTTATTTCATTTAACAGATTGCTAATTCCTTAGGTTTGGACCTCTATACCTTCCTCTCTCCCAATGACTCTTAAATTTTTTTTAATGATATCCCTTATCTCTTGGATGTTTTGCTTATGATTTCTTACCAAAATTTCTGAGTTGACTAGACTCTTTTTGAGATGATATATTTTGTCTTCATTGTCTGATGATCTGACTTCTACTTAGTCTACTCTACTGGTGATACTTTCATTTGATTTTTTAATTTGGTTTATACTTTCCTTCATTTCTAGGATTTCTGTTTGTTTTTTTTTATAACCTCTATATCCCTGTAGAGTTGGTCATTTGATTTTTTAATTTGTTTGTGTAATTCATTGTCGAAGTGTTCTTTCATTACTTGCATTTGCTGTCTAATGATCTCTTTAAGATTCCATTCCATCTGAGTCAGGTATGCCTTGAGTTCTTTATTTGACCATTTTTCTGATGCATGTAGCATCTCTTGTAAATTTAAGCTGACCTGCACTGTTTGTGTTCCTTTTCTTCCTTTTTTCATGGTGCTCATGTTTCTTTCCAGCTCCGTTTGACTGCTGTGTTATTATTTTCTCCTGTAAATTTGTTTTGGTTTTGTATAGCTCTGAGATCTCTTCTTTGTGTTGGGAGACAATGTTTAGAGAGGTTTGGTTTAATTGTGATTTAAAGTAGATTCATTAGTTTCATTAAAGGCCTAAAGATTTTGATGTCATATAGAGAATTAAGGTTTTAACTTAGGATTTTATGTTAAGGTCGGGAGATGTGATGGTGTGGAGTTAGTATATCTTAGCTTCTTTAGGGGGTTGCTCAAATGCAAGTGGATATTAACAAGAGAATAGATAGGAGTATGTGGGGGTAGCTAAGGACTTAGGAGGACTGTAGACCGTCTTCCAACATTCACCTATTTGCATTTCGTAAATTACACCTCATCGGAGTGATCATGCTCAGGAGGAAAGATAGGGAAAAGGTAAGGAAGAAAATAAAAAAAGAGAAAGGGAGAGAAGAAAGAAAATAAAAGAAAAAGAAGAAATGATAAAAAATAATAATAAAATAAAGTAAAATAAAAATTAAAATTAAGAAAAAAAAATGCACTCTTAGGCATACTTCGCTTCCAGTAGATGGAGCTGTGCTTTTAGGACCAAGATTTTGCCCTCGGGGTGTAGGAAACAATCCCTATGAGATGGCTCCCCCCCCCCACCTGGTGTCTCTCCAATCCTGTTCACTTAGGGCTGTTCCTGGCCTGTAGCCTCCTCACTTCTCCCGCCAGCCAGGCCTTCCCCAGTGTGGTACCTATCCACAGTTCAAGCTACACTCTGGGCCTGCAGTTTCCTGGATGAGGAGCATGAGAATTGGGAACCAGAACCCTATTCTTTGGATTCCCTCTGATAGCCACACCCCCAGAGGCAGGTTTTGTTTTCACAGTTGGTGGGAGGGGGGAGTTGGAGGTCAGGTGTCTTTACCTTTCCCCATGCCTCTGATATTCACACCCACTCTGATATTCAAGCCCCCGGAGAGCCAGGAAGAGATTTTATGCGATTTCCCCGCTGTATGGCAGAGAGGATGAGTGTCACACACCTGTTCTATTGCTGAACTTGCTGCGATGGGGTTGGATCTGTCAGAAGCTGGCAATGGTGACGTCAGCTCCCCAATATGGTGGCCACTGGCTTCCTCGGTGGGGTGTCCGATGTGGAGGGCAGATCTGGACCGTTTCTCTCCCCCGTCTCAACCCCAGAACTCAGCCTAGAGCACTGTGAGGGCACAATTGGCAGGACCCCACAGAATCCGTAGCACCATTTCTCTGTGTTGCTAGCGCATTGGTGCGCAGGCTCCGGCTGCAGGGCAGGCCACCGATCAGTCAGCCTGAATCTCCAGGCGCACGGTTCACGATCATTGATCCTCAGGTGCTGAAATTCTTCCTCTAGGTTTCAGTGCACCCCAATTTTGCTGGACATTCCTAACAAGATAGCTTCCAGCGGTTCTAAACTCGCTAATCACCTGCGCAGTGATGCGGGACAGGGGGGTGTCGCACTCCATTTGTCGCCATCGCCCTGTTTCGTGTTTATTGAAGTATATCATCAGAGAGAAAGTATGTAAATAATAAGATTACAAATTAAAAATTAAATGTTCTATAGTAACAATTTATTGTAACCACTACCAAAATAAAAAGGTAAACTATTAACATCCCAATCACTAGAGCTTTCCTATCATTCTAGAGCTAATCACTGTGTAGTCTCCTAACACTACCTATTACTTTTTTAAAATATATATATATATATATATATATATATATAAATATATATATATATATATAATAGAATTATGCAGAATATGTTATTTTATGTCCAGCTACTTTTCCAAAGTTGGTGGCATTTCTTCACATTATAGCATACAACTTTAATTATTTATTATAATTGTGATAGTATTCAATTCTACTGCTGATATTCATTTGGTTTCTAATTTGAATAATGCACCTAGGAACATGTTTATATTTAAGTTTACATGTGGTTATCTGTACATGTATACTTACATATGGATCATTGGTTATGCAAATGCTTTACCTCTCTAAGTAATGCCCCCAAATTTCCCCAAGTTTTACTTTTCACAAGCTGTTTATAAGACTTCTAAACTTTCTACATTCTCAACAAATTTGGCATTAATTATCTTTTTTATACTATTGCTATGACTTACACGTCCTTGAAAATTAATGATTTGAGGCTCATCTCATATATGGCCATTTGGTATCTCCTTTTGTGAAGCAAAGAGTTCAGAATTATGTCTTTCTTTTTCTATTTTTTGGAAGAGAATGTATGAATGTGATGCTAATAGAGAAGCTGATTTATAAAACATTTTTAAATTACAATTCAATTTATTTAACAACTAATCAGCTTCTAAAATTTTTCAATTATTTAGATTCAGATTTGGTAAGCTATGGATGTTCTGTCTGGAATTTTTTAACTTCTAAGTTTTTAAGTTTATTTGTAATTTTATCATTTTAATATGCAATAAAATTATAAGCTCATCATTTTCATTAATATTAACTTTTATCCTTTTCCTTATCACTGTGACTTTATTGAAATTATCAATTTTTCCCCCCAAATGAATTTCAGTTTAGTTTACTAGTGGGCTTGTTTTCTATGTAACCATATTCTCATATTTATATCATTTTCTGTCTTCTATTTTCCATCAGTTCTGTTGCTATATTTCTACTTCTTGAGATGAAACAGTAGGTGAATGCTCTCTACTTAACTTCTTTTTAATATCTGCATTTATGTTAAAAGTTTCTTTAATCTTGGTTTTGGATGCATCTCACAAATCCCAATGTAGATTTTTCCTTAATTCAGTGCCAAATATTTTCTAATTTTTATTGTAATATCTTCATTCACTCATGGATTACTTAGAATATATATTCTTTCTAACTTCCAAACATATGGAGTTTCACTAGTTATCTTTTGGTTATTAATTATCACCTTAATTCTACTATATTCAAAGAATATAATCTATACAACTGAAATCCTTTCAAATTTGTGGAGACAGTGTGGTTGACCACATGGCCAATTTTTATAAATATTCCTTGCATACTTATGATGAAATTATATTCTAAAGTTATCATGAGTGATGTTCATGGTATGTTAGTTGGGCCAAGTTTATTAATGATGTTAAAATCTCTATTCTTAGAAATTATTTCATCCACTTGTTCTTTTATGTACTAAGAAGGATTACATTTTTCCATTAGTTTTCTTAATTTTTGTTTGTTTTCAGATTGGGTTTTTTTTTTTTGCAATAATTTTCTGGTAGAATAAATCCTTTAACATTATCTAATATCTCTCTGTACTTCAAAAATTTTGATTTTATTTCCACTTTTTCTGATATTATTATAAAAACAGCTTCATTTATGGTTGTATTTATGTGGTGTCACATCTTTTCATGAGATGACTTCCAGGTTTTTGTATGCCTATATTTAAAGCATAACTCTAAAAGTCAGTATATAGTTCAGTCTTGTAAATTTTTAATCTTATCTGATGAACTTTGATTATGGATGCTTATTCTATTACATACAATGTAGTATAGTAAATAATACATTTAGAATTAAGACTTACATCTTACTATTAGCATTTTATTTTCTTATAATTTCTATGGTTCTTTGCTTCTCCTTTTGTTGACTCTCTGTTGGGTTAGATGTTTGCTTCATTATACCTTTCCCTATTTACTAGTTATTTTAAAACCATTATTTCAGTGTTTGAGATTTCTTCAAGTCGAGTTTTGCTGTATCAAGTCTCAGATGAATTAGTCCTTTTACCACTGACCAAATAATGCAAAGATGTTAAAAATATTTAACTCCAAATATCCTCATCCTGTATCATATGCTTTTGGTCTAGCATATCTTAAACCAACAAAATGTTATGAGATTTTTATAGCACCAATATTATTTTATTGTTATTAATCTAATTGCTTTTTCTATTGCTCATTTTTCTTCAAAATTTCCTTTTGAATAGGCTTGCTGGTAAAAATTCTTTTCCCTTATGTTTTTCTTAATAATGCTTCATTTTACCTTTATTTTGGGGGAAAGGTCAGTATTTTTCTGCAAAGAATCAATGCTAAATATTTTAGACTTTTAGCTATTCAATTTCCCCACTATGGTATAAAGCACTCATACAGAACAAGTTCATGAATGAGCACAACTATGTTTGTTAGCAAAAGACTTGGCTTATAATTAAAAGGACCTGTGAATCATAGTTTAGTAAACTTTTGATAGGAAAAAGAAATACTAAATACAACATTTTAGGTCAGGGAAGATTTTATTTTTATTTATTTATTTATTTTGAACATTTTGAAAATGCTATTCTATTGTCTTCAAACTTTTATTGTTTTAGTGCAAAAGTAGCTATTTATCTTATTGGTAAACAATAAGCTTTTTTTTTTCCTTTCTGAGCTGGATGAAGACATTCTCCTCCCCATTGTATTTCTGCAGTTTTACTATAATAGTCCTAGGTTTTGTCTTGTTTTATTGATGGTTTTAGGTTTTCTGTTTTATTTTTTTTGTGTGTTTTCTCTTTAAAGTTATTTGGATTTGTAGACGTTCTTAAACCTGTAGTCTGATGTCGTTTATCATTTTTTGGAACATTTTGTCCATTATCTCTTCAAATATCACCTTTGTTATTTACTCCCCTCCCCTTTTAATCTGGTACATCAATTACCCATGTTTTTGATGGTTTTATTATATTACACATCTCATGTGTATTTTTATCTATTGCCCACCTTTGTTTCTCTTTCATTCATTTCCTTAGGTATATCTACACTTTTGTTAAATTACTTTTTGGTTTTTCAGTTTAGATTATTTTATAATTCAGTTTTCTACAATTTATCTTGTTTTACAACTTCCATTGTCTTCATAACTTATTAATCTTTATTTTATTTTCAGCAGCATATGTATTTTTTTAACATTGAAAAACTAGCTCATGTTATTCCATTATTGCTTTTCCTGTGGTCTGTTTCTATTCTCAGTTGTTTCTCTTGGTTTCCTACCATTTGATCTTATCTCTTCCTATAATTCAAGATATTTTATTTACTAAATTACAATATTAATTTGAGGCTATGAATGATAATATTATTTTCCTGGTAGAACTTAACAAATGCTTTCAGAAGGCTAATCTAGTTATATTAGCAACGACAGGTCAACTTCATCCAAGTAAGGATGGGGATGATTTGAGGATGTGCTTTAGTCGATTCAGGGACTGAACTATTTGTAGTTTGCTCTTATTTCTAAGATATACCCTTTTTCCAAACGAAAGTGCCACATTTTCTTTTGGGGGAGGTTTAAGTTTAAACTTTATTTCCCTAAAACTCTGACTCTAATGGAAGCTCTTTATTATCCCAGCCACTATTTTCACAAGTTTTCTAGAGTAGGAGCCAGCAAACTGTGGCCCTTCATTCAAGCCTGGTTTTTATAAATAAAATTTCATTGCAACACTGCTATGCCCATTCATTTACACACTATTTATTGCTGCTTTTAATACTGTAATGGCAGAGTTCATTAGTGGTGGCAGTGATCATATGGCCAAATATCATCTACTCTCTGGTCCTTTATAGAAAAAGTGGCAAGTCTCTGAGGAAAATGTCCAAAAGTTCTGAAAACCTTTCTTGACCTTCACAATCTAAGTAGCTCTCCGATGCATTCAAAGAGAATTTTTAAACATTTTCCCTAGCTTTTACAGTTGTTCTCAGTAGGGAATTTGTTCCAAAACAAGTAGTCCAGCATTACTAAAAACAGGATACCTGCCAGCTGTATATAAGTTTGACGTACCAAAAGCCAAATGGTTTTATTGTGTCATAATAAATGATATGAGGCTGCTGGACTCGTGAACTCATTAATTGTCTGGAGGATCCTTCATTAGCAGGTCCTCAGACCATGATGGTCTAGAGGGCTCATCTTTTGAACTAGTAAAGAAAACTGTACCTTTTCTCAAAGAGTTAATTTCTATGTCCTGCTTAGGAACAGAGCTGGGGGAAACTGGAGATTGTGAAGAATTCTAAAGTCCTATCCGTCAATGTCTAACTGATGTCTCAGTTCCAAGGTCATGCTTCACGTCTGCTCTCAGGTGTCCTGCGTAGTCCCACACTCCCAAGATGCACCTCCCTACCCAGAAAACTGTAGTTTCTGTTAATACAGAAAAGGGTTCATTGTCTGGCTTGAAATGGGACATCAGAGGAGTAATTTCTCCTTACTAAGACTAAGAATATTCTACTTTTAATCCTATCCTACTCCCCACTTTCTGAGATTATGGCTAAGTTAAAGTTTTAAGCTTTTCTGAAATTTCATAGGCAGTTGTGAACTTTCTTCATTCTCTTACAGCCATTACCTTGCCATTTATTCCAATATCAAAATTTCTGCATTCCCAATATCAAAATTTTTTTTGGTGGGGGGGCTACTGGGGCTGGAACTCAAGGGCACTCAATCACTGAACCACATTCTTAGCCCTTTTAAGTATTTTATTTAGAGACAGGGTCTCACTGAGTTGCCTAACACCTCACTTTGGCTGAGACTGGATTTGAACTTGCAATCCTCCTGCCTCAGCCTCCTGAGCTGCTAGGATTACAGGCGTTGTCTGGACACTCTTTACCTTTAGCTCTCTTTGGATTTATGCTTGCTTTTTTATTATTATTTCAGTAACTTTCCTGAGTAAACATATGTTTATTTAAGCATGTTTGACTGGAAGCTTCTAAATCTTTACAGTGAATGTCATATGTCTTAAAATAAATCATTACAATTCCATTAGTAATAAACTGTTAATTGCTTCTGTAATTCAAGCAGTAATAAAGCAAACCCTGCTTCTCTGTAGCCATAGTAATAATTACAGGTAAACATTGGGCTTAAAATTATCTTAAAAACTAAGTAAAAAATAAAATGAAAAACTTATATAAATAATGACTTCCTTCATATTTTTTGTTTCTTAAACCAAATTAGGTTTCTATTGCCATACAACAAATTACCACAAATTTTGAAACTTAAAACAGTACGCATTTGTTATCTTGCAATTTTTGTAGGTCAGGCACGTAGATGTGGCGTAGCTGTTTCCTGTCCTTAAAGGTCTCACCGACCGAGCTACAATCTGGGGATCTTCTTGGGGCTACAATGTCATCAGAGTTTCAGTGGGGGAAGATTTCACATCAGAACTCTTTCAGGTGCTTGGCAAAATTTATTTCCTTGGAGCTGCAAGACAGAGGACTTAATATCTTGCTAAAGGGTATTCTCAGCTAATGTAGGCACTTCTCCCTTTTTTGCCACATGGGCTTCTCCAACAAAGCTACTTATTTCATGACAAATTGCTTCTTCAAACCCAAGGACAGGAAAATGCTCCAGTGGGTCTTCTATCAACATAGAATCTTAGAGAATGTGGCAATTATGGGAGTGGCAGCCTATCACTTTTGATATCCTTTTGTTCCAAAGCAAATCACAGGGGACAGGATTATACAAGAGCATGAACACTAAGAAGTGCAGATCAAGGGAGACACATCTGAAAGTTTGGCCACCATATCAAGGTTAAGAGAATCAGAATAATGTATTCTACTATTCTTATAATGCTTTGTGCTTTTAAAATGTCTCCATATACATATGTGTGTGTTTTTTTTTTTAATGTATGTCTCGGATGTGTCAATTGAAGCTTAAGCTGTGTTTAGTCTAGAACTCAGAGTTTTCCATGTAACCTCAGAGCACTGGGGGGGCAGGACCCTCAGGGAGCCATTTATATTCAGGATGAAAGAGCCTCCAGGTAAAGAAGAGGCACAGAGTTTGGATCAAAGACAACTGGGCAGCACTAAGATGGCATGATTTTAAAAATAGCAGAGCAATGTCAAACAAACTGTACCATACCTTTAGGACCTAATAAAAAAAAAACTTACAGAATTTCAACAAAAATTGAAGAAAAAAATAAAAGCTTTTTCTTAAAATTTCTTTGGGCCACTACAGTGTGAGGCATCAACAACATTGGTGGTAGTGCTTCAGGTGCCACCATTAGGACACTACCTGTACTGGTGGCTACTCCCCTACTCCCTGGTTTTAGGAATCAGTGCCTCTGAGAAGCCCTTTGTGCCCTCAGTCTTGGATGTCAACACCCTTCATGGAGATGTGCACAGCCATAATAATAGCCTGACTTTGGTGGGTCCGAACATCACCTGCTGATTATCTACCAAAGCAGGTATCAAAGACAAGACAACCTAAGGGAGGAGAGAAAAATGGCTGACTGCATAGAGTAAACCCAGACCCTCAATTTTGGTACAAACTTAAAAATTAGAGAATAGCTCCAAAATACTCTTTGGAAAGAATTTAAGGAAAATTACAGCCCTCAAATTATGATAGATTAATGTAACAGAAAAAGAAATGTGATTTAATATCTTATTTTTATCCTTTCTGCTAATATTCTTGAAAAAAAAATATATTGTGTGTGAATAATCTCAATTACTGCTTAAAGACACACTGTGAGGTCAATATTGTTACTCCCATTCTCACCAGACAGATGAGAAAATAAAGTCCAGACAGAGCAAGGAAATTGTTCCATGAAACAAAGCTGTTAAGTGGCTGACCTAATAAGTGTTACCCATATATAATTTCTCTAGTCATAGCTGCTGAGACTGAACTGAGGATCATTGTCCCATGCAGCCCTGGGCCAGCCATACCAAATAAAACTGCCAAGAAAGCATAGTAACTGGCTTTCTCCATTCTCCTGGCCTAGACTTTCATTTCCCTGTTTCCTCACTTATTAAATCCCACCTATTTCAGTTGCTTGTCTTAAGTAAGACCCAATTCTTCTCCGAAGGATTCCTTCAATATAATATAGCAGGGTTCATCTTTTCTTTAGAGAAAACATCTTAAAAATATTACATTTTCAAAGACATTAGTACCTTCTTCCTCACAGCTAGCCTTTAAAATTGGAAGCAATAAATTCATAAATACATTGTATATATGAATAAAGTAAGGCTCAGAGCACTTCGTGGACTTGTCCCGCATGCCCTGGCTCAAGGTCATTGGTCTCAAACTTTGGAGTGAATCAGGATGATGGAGGAGACCTGCAGTGGAGCCTGAGAATACACATTTGTAATACAGTCCCAGATAAGGCTGGTATTTATGCTGACAATCTACATAACTCTATTTATTTTTTTTATTTGTATTTCTTGTATTTCTTAGAAAAAAAAAGAAAATCTTCATAAAATGAGAGTCAAGTGTTTCTGGTTTCAATATAAATATTTGCCTGAGAGAAAAGCAAAGATATTTATGAATCTTATATTTTTATATTTTCTTTAGATTAACTCATCTGATTGTCTTCTTGTGGTCTTAGCACAACAGAATTTTTCCTTACAAGATGTTCTGAACAGGTGGTTTTTAGTGAGAAGAGAGAATGTAGAAATAAAGACCATCCAATGAGAACAGAGACCCTTTGTTCCACAGCTTGCTATAAAGTAAGACAAGAGCAACCACCACTGAACTTTGGCAGAGATTCAAAGGCAGTCAGGGCAGCAGAAGGGCTGTAGAGTAGGAGAAAGTTTTAGGCATGCTGTGATTTAGGTCATCAATATGACAGCACTGGAGTCACTAGAGTCAGGCTAACTGGAAGCAGAACATCTTCTGTAGTTGGCTTGAGGATCGTACTGAGCTTCCTCTGGTTGGTGCTGAATTGGAAACAAAGGCAAAAGAAAAAGAAAAAACTGTTGACTAAATCCCAACCTTTCGGGGCCAATTCTGAAGAGGTTATGACTGGCTGGCTTCTTGTGATGGTTGCTGCAAAGGTCAGGATTCTATTTATTATATAGGGGCCAGTTATTGTCTGCCTACAGGAATGCTCCCAAGGATCTAAGCTAGAAGAGGCAGTCTCTAATTTCAGGGATAACTTATCTGCTAGGAAAACTAGGTCTAGCCATCAAAGGTGATGCTATTTTAGTGGCCCACAAAAATGCTCTACTGTCTTTCGAAATCAGAAGGAAAAAAAAATGAACTTCTAGGTTAAAAATATTTTAATGCATACTACCAGTATTTATGCCTTTATGTTAATTTAGTGTCATAAGACTATAAACGAGGACTATAGTATGGTAAAGGTGGTTTGGCAGTGGGAGGAAATCAGGAGGCTTGTAAGGAAGAAGTTTATTATATGAAGGGTCATCTTAGACCAGGCAGGGTCACAAGGAAAAGCATCAGTATTGGTTAGAAGGCAGGAAGGAGCCAAGTGGCCTTGAGTGTGGGACTAGGGGGGGGGGGTGTCAATAGACTAAAGCCTTTGTTGGGGTTTCCATAAAAAAAGGAAAGACTCTATAAACTATTTAGACTTGTTCCCTAGTTCTCTAGTTGACTGACACTTGGCTCTCAGATAATTTAGGGTAAGAGCAATATTTGCTCTTGTGTGAAAGACAGATAAGAAGGTCAAGGAGATTGCTTGGTTTCCATATGAAAGGCATGCTTTCATGGACAAATTCATTATCTTTAGTAATTAGCCAGTCCCTGGAGAGGGAGTCTTTCCACAAGCTTTCAATGCCTGAGCACCAAGAATACAGAACACAGAAAAATATGGTTAATACAGTTTGGCCCTGCGATGAATGGATGCCTAATAAGCATGCAGAATTTAAGAAAATAACATTAAAAATCCAGTTATTAAATATAATTTAAAATAATTTTTGTGGATAAAAAAAATCCCTGAAAATTAGGATACAGTCTTTTCTGGCCGGACCTGAAATCTAGACAGGATTCTGTTTTGCACAGGGCTTGAATGAGGAGTGAAATGTCAATATCCAAGCAGACAGAACTGTATGAACTGACATCACAAGTAACCCCTGTCTCCCCAGACTCAGATAACTGAAATGAGTTCTTTATTTGTTTTGTTGTTCTCCTTGTAGTACTCAGCCCTAGTTCTTAGCTTTAGCATGTAAACACTGATTCCCTGGACTCTACATATTTCTAGTTTTCAAATTTCTTTCTTAAAGCCATTTCTGACATTTATCTCAGCATCATTGCCTTGATCTGTTAACCACAAGACACTGAGAACAAAAAATATTTCTGTTTGTCTTGCTTAAAAAAAAAAAAAGAACCTGAAACTTTCTGAACTTGTATTTATAACTTCCCAAACTACTCGACAAATAACATTTACCATTCCAATGACAATAAGGGAATCCAATTTTGATTGCATCCTTTATTGTTTTTATTAACTATTATTCACTAATATAGTTAGAAGTATATAATATAAACAAGCATAGTAGAGGACTATTTTTGAAATGTTTCCTATTTTATTATGCATTTTTTTCATCTAACTTAAATCTTATTTTCAATATGGGATTTATCTAGTCTTTCTGTTTCATCCAACATCAAATATCAGTTTTAAAGTTTAAGGTACTCTGAAAATCTTCAGTTCAGACACTGTACTTTATTGTGGTCACAAAGCTTTAGTTACTGGTTTAGGGCTTGAAAGTTACCAAATTCTCTTTCTGTCTTAAAGAAAAAATATGTCAAGTTATATTTCTTTACTCTGCAAGCCTGAGGGAATATTTGTTTTCAGACAAGTGGCTTGGCTTGGAGTTTACCCTTTAGATATTCAAATGAACACTGTACTATATTTCTATTTCTCACTTTTTAGCTTCTTTCTCAGAAACTCTCAGTAGGTCAACAGTACGCGGTCACCAGGTTTTGGAGAAGATACTTGAATATTATAAATGTTCTTGAAGTTTTAAGATGATCAGCATCACTATGTAGAAAGGATTATTGATTTCTATAAGGAGTTTGGAGTTTAAAATTAAACTAGTGGGACAGGGGGTGGAATGAAGAAAGGAGGAATAAAGATTCTAATGACTTTACCTTGGTAATGGGTTCAAGATCTATCATTGGGAAAAAAAAAATGAGTAAGATTCTTGTCTTCATCAAAAATTCCTTTCAGGGGTTGTGGCTCAATGGTAGAGTGCTTACCTAGCACATGTGAGGCACCACATAAAACAAATAAATAAATAAAGTTAAAAAATTTCTTTCATATAGTGTCTGAAATCACAGAAAGAGAGAGAAGTGTGGCTGGGTAGTGGGTGAGGGAGATGAGAGACCAGTGTTGTAGATTCTATTGATGGTTCTCTGATACCTTACCTCTGGTTATTTGTTGCTGATAAAACCTTGATCTTGTCCAGAGAGGTAGTGACCTGCCTGAAGTGCTGAATCCTGGCCACTCTGGGCCAACTGTAACAAGCTTGTTCTCTCTAAGGCTTCCTGGGATTGGCCACCTGAGTCCCCCTGGTTTGAAGAGGATGCCTGCAAGAGGGCTAGAAGAGAAGTTTTGCTTTCTAGGTAATTAACAGGGTCAGGAACAGTGACAGTTTACTCCTTTCTTATCACCAACCATTGTTCTGCTTTGGATGTGAACACAATGTTCAGGGTCTCCATGGTTATATACAATTATAAAAAAGACTTTTCTACTACGGATACCTTTATAAGTCAGGGTTATTTTAACTGGCATCCAGATGTGTTCCTCATTACCAAAATGCAGCCCTATCTCAATTCAGTTAAATTACCCACATCTATACTGGGCTTTGGGATAACATTTTTAATTAAGAAAGTTTTACTGCTTCAAAATCTTTGAAAGCACCTGACAACACAACATCTAAGTTCTTCCAGATTTGCTTATCCATGACTCAGTGCTCCAACAAAGGCAACTCAAAGAAGTACTGAAAAGCCATTAATTACTACATTGTCTCCAGATGGGCAAAAGGAAGAGTGACTTCAGGTAGAGGTGGGGGCCTGGCGTCAGGGTGTACTGGGGGGAGGAATATAGAATGCTGAGGAAGTGGGGACTCAATGTATGGGCTTTTAAAAAAATTTGAGGGTGAAGAAAAAGAGAAAATGGTACAGGGCTAGTTCAGGGGGAAGCACAGTGAATGGAAACAAGCATGGATAGGGAAGGAAGAAAGGATCAAGGAAGCAAGATCCAGCCACAAGGTATTCTAGATGCTCTAGTCCTTGAAAACACTACCAATATTTTAGAAACCAAAACACATCAAATAAAAAAAGAAACCTATGTAGATAGAGGCTGAGTAGATGAGATATTACTTTTTAAAATTTTTTTTGTAGTTGTAGATGGACAGCCTGCCTTCATTTTATTTATTTATTTTTTAATGTGGTGCTGAGGATCAAACCCGGTGCCTCACACACCCTAGGAAAGTGCTCTACCACTGAGCCACAACCCCAGATCTGAGATATCACATATTTTTAACACCACAAAAATGCAGACATAACTTTGGAACATTTCTATAAAGTTTTCAAGATAAAGAGAGAATTTTTAAAAAGCTTTTCCCCAGACACCATCATGAATGTCTGTGACCCCAACTACTCAGCAATCTGGGGCAGAAGGATTCCAAGTTCAAAGTTAACCTCTGCAACTCAGAGGAATCCAGTCTCAAAATTAAAATATCAAAAGGACTGAATGTATAGCTCTGTTCTAGAGTGTTCTGGATTTAATCCCTCCCAAGTCCCACCACACACCCTCAAAATAACCTTTTCAAAAAACCCACACTATCATTTTATGTAGGCATAGTTTCTAATAAAAATATCTAATAATATGTCCTTAAAATCCTCTTTTAAGATATTTTGGACTTGCTTTCTATAAGCAAACTGTAGAAACTGCAAGTACTATTTTTCTCCCTGAAACCTCTGCAGGGTTAGCAATGCACTGAAGTTTGATTAAAAGGACAGTTCATGCAAACATAAATCCCTTAAAATATTTAGAGCACACAAGTTTCAACCCATCTTGTATTTATAAGACAACATTCTAAAATGAATACCTCTTAAGAAAGGAGGCTATTAGGTTGAGCAATGTCTTCTCTTCCCAATAGAGTATTAGACAAACTGAATATATAAATCTACTTTATGTTGCTGTATCAATGGCTGATGTTCAATGGACTTTTGGTATTAGGACTATAAATATCTGACAATGGAATGAACATCATGCAGAAGGAAATTGACTATAGCCGCAGAAGGTGCTCTGAATAGGCCTCCATGGAATTATCTGCTTAATCTTTGCTATTTTGTTTTGTCTTTGTTCCTTTTGAGAGTGCAGTTATTTTCCTTATATAGTTGGTGGGTGGTTTAGAAGGACATTAAGAGTGAGCTTGTGTTCTCATTGTGCCCACTGAGTGTTATCAAGCCTGTTGTGAAAGCTCACGTGTGATGTTGAAATCTATTAAAAATGTTAAAACAATCACAGTGAAGCCAACATTTACAATCCTCCTACTTTCCCAGTCAAACTTCCCCACAGATCTCCCTGTTAGGTCTTGGAGGTTACGGATAATTGACCAGAATATACAAACTCACTGTTTTCTCTTTTGTGTTCTCTCTCCTTTATCCTTCTCTCTGCATTTAATTTCTCCTTTGATTGTGGAAGGAAATGTTTTCAATCACCTGACACAGGTTGAAGTTTAAAAAGTATAAAGCTGGAATTTAAATCCTCAGCAGCGAACTTCTCATGATCATTGGCTATGGGGGTGAAGGTATTTCAACTTATTTTTGTTTTGTTTTGTTTTTGTTTTTTATCCTATTCCAACCAGTCATCAGAGAGCAATGTTACATTCTACTTGTGTACACATGGAAAACTGTAAAAAATTACCGAAGATAAAAGTGATCCAGTTTTACATCATGAAGTACCAGTGTGACATGCCCTGGGGAGAGGACAGTAGAACATGGAGCCAAAGAAAAGCTCCGGGGTGGAGATAGGACTTGTGTAGGACAATGTGGACCATAGAAGTAGATGGCAGAAGAACCCTGTTTCTTCCCTATAGATTGTTGGCCAGTTTAAATTGCCATCACAATTATAAAAGGAGAGAGGCTGTCACCAAAGAATGGCTTGCTTTTTAAGAGCCATCATGGTTTAATGAAAGGATCTAAAATGGGGACTGTGCTGGGTGGAAAGAGGGCTAGGAAATTACTAAAATATCTTGCCAAATTTTATAAAAATAAGCATTCCCCCCTCAAAAAAAAAATAAAATACCATGAAAAAGGATGTTCATTTCCAAGTATAGGGAAGTCAAAGGTCATTGCTCGGATGGAATTCAATCTCCTCTACTCAAGACATATTATTATAGGGCTCTCAAGGGTAGAGCAAGAGACGTGTTTCAAGGCAGCAGGCAAAAAGAACACCTAAGGGTGTCCCAATTTACCTGACAACAGACTCTTTAAAGGTCAGGAGAGAGTGGTATGAGATTTTTTTCAATACTAAAGGGGAAAAAAAGTCAACCAAGAATACTGTACAGGGCTGGGGTTGTGTCTCAATGGTAGAGCATTTGCCTGCCATGCATAAGGCACTGGGTTGGATTCTCAGTACCACATAAAAATAAATAAATAAATAAAGGTATTGTGTCCATCTACAATGAAAATTAAAAAAAAAAAAAAAGGAATACTGCACAAAGCAAAGCTGTCCTTCAGAAGTGCAAGAAAGAAAGATAAAGGCCTTCCTAGACAAACAAAAGCTGAGAGAATATGTCTGCTCCAGACCAGACTTACAAGAAATGCTAAAAGGAGTTAGTATGTTAAAAGATAGATAATATGGAAAGATGCAAAGGACATTAATTGGAAGAAATGGGAGTGCAAACAGAAAGCATTTTTTTTAGTATATTTTCATTCTCTTTTATGTGTATGTATGTGTGACCTTTCTTATCTTTAAAATCACATTAAGTTACTATCATTCCAAAATAGCTTATGACAATGAAAACATGTTTTTATGTGCTTAAGGTAACCACAAAACAAATCTATAATGGACAAACTAAAAATAACAAACAAGGAATCAAAACACACTACTGGAAAAAAAATCACTTAACCACAAAGAAGAAGACAAGAGAGGGAAGGACAAAAAGAAAAAAAAAATTAAAATAGAACTAAAAAAAGAATAAATTACACAATGACTGTAGTAAGACCTTAGCTATTGGTAATTAACTTATATGCAAGTGGATTAAACTCCCCAACTAAAAGACATAGAGTAAAGGAATGAATAAAAAACAAAACTTAACTATATGCTGCTTACAAAAAACTAACTTCTCCTCTAAGGTCACACATAGGCTGAAAGTAAATGGTTGTGGTATGATTTTTCCATGCAAAGTTAATCAAAAGGGAAGCAGAAGTAAGCACACTTATATTAGGTAAATCAGACTTGAAATCAAACATAGAAAGTGGGCACAAGGATGTTCATTACATGATAATAAAATGGTCAATTCAGCAAGAGAAAATAAAAGATATAAATAATATATGCATCTAATATTAAAGCACACAAAAATATAAAGCAAGAATTAATACATCTAATTGGAGGAATAGACTCCAATCTAATAATATTAAGGTAATTTCACACCCTACTTTGAGTAGTAAACCAATTATTCTGGGAAGAAAATTTAAAAATGGCAAGCTTAAGTTGCACTCTAGACCAAATAGCCCTAGCAGTTAACTAACAAAACAATCCATCCGCCAGCTGCAAAACACAACATTCTTATCAACAGCACATGGAATCATTCTTCAAGATAGATCACATGAAAGGCCACATTATTGTACCTGACTTTAAACAAAGTACACTCTACTACAAAGCCATAGTCATCAAAATGTCATGGTATTGGCCCAAAACAAACAAACAAAACTACAACAACCACCCTACTCAAGCACACATAGCAATGAAACACAACACAAAGTCTTGAAGTAAACCTAAACATCTAGAGCCAACTGATTTTCAAAAAAAAATCCCAAGAATATACTCTGGAGAAATAACAATCTTTTTAATAAATGGTACTTTTAAAAAAGAATATTTTCCCTCCAGGGAAGGAGATAATCAACCAAATACTGTTTGAGAAAATGTGATATAATTACATTCTCTTCCCTCATCTCTCTTTTACAGAGTTTAGGAAATTAAGGTCCAACAGAGTGAGTTCTTTTCATATTGTCAGACATAATGAGTAACTGTTCCTGGATCACTTCTAAAGAACTCTTGTTTGGTTGATGTACTAACAACCTCATCTAAAAAACCTGATGTGGTGGAGGTCTGCTACTGGTCATTGCATTAAATTCTTAGGACTGCTGTAACAAAGTAACACACATTGGATAGCTTGAAACCACAGAAGTGGATTCTTCCACAATTGCTGTTATGCTTTGAATAAGAAGTGTACCCCCAAAGACTTACATGTTAAAGCCTTGAATCCCCCATGCAGCAATATTCAGAGGTAGGACTTTTGGAAAGTTATTGGATCATGAGTATTTTATTTCACCAGTGGAATTATCCATGGACAGCTGAGTGGACTGCTGAAAATGATAAAGGCTGTGGGGATTGGGACTTAGCTGGAGGAAGGTCACAGGAAGCATGACCTGGAAGGGTATTCCTTTTCCTCCACCCTTTCCTCTTTCTCTCTCTGCTACCCAGCAGTGCTGTGAGTTGAAAAGCTTTCCTCTTCTATCTTTACACAGTGATGCTCTGCCTTGCTTCAAGTTCAAAGCAATGAAACCCACTGACCTTCTACTAAAAGTTCTGAAACCATGAGTAAAAAATAAATATTTTCTCCTCTAAGTTGCTTAAGCCAGGCATTTTGGTCAAACTGACTAACAGAATTTACAGGGACCAAAAGTCTAAAATCAAGGTGTCCGTGGGGCCGTGATACTCCTGTGACTCAGGGAAAAAAATTCTTCCTTGCTTCTTTCTAGCTTCTGGTGGTAGCTATTTATCCTAGTAATTCCTTAACTTGAGGAACATCACTCCAATCCCTGTCTCTTGGCATTTTTCCTGTGTGTCTTTGGGTTTACATGGTATATTTCCCTCTTATAATAGGAACACTAGTCCTACTGTGTTAAAGCCCACCCTAATCCCCTCAGCTGCAAAGACTACAGATCTAATTAGGTCACATTCACAAATATGGGGAGCTAGGAATTGAACAAATCTTTTAGGGAAACAAAATTAATTCATAAAGTTGCTCACCATTTTTCTCCCTAAAATAACTGCTTCCTTCTAGTTTTGTACAGCTATCATTCCAAAAATAAATGAATTCATCTTACTTAAACTCCATCAGTCGAGTTTCAAGTCAATCATTTTTCAATCATCCGGAATTCTCAGGGAGTAGGATGTGCCATTGTTCTACATTTTGAACTGTAGCCAAACTGGAAATAGTCTTAAATGGGTTCTGGGATTTGGACTTTGAATCATTGATAACTATTCTCTTGGACCTCCACATATCTGACATCTGACATAAATAAAAAACCACATTTTTTTCTGGCTTGTTTAAGGGCATATCTTGGGGAGCAAAGTCAAAACCTTCCTGAGAGAAAGATATATTACACCTATTGCTTTTCCCATCTGCAAAGCTGGCCATACTGTCATAAAAGAAAATTAGAGTGTTCTGTCATTATTTCTTCTTCCTATGACCAACTTCACTATTACCCAATTCTCTTTGCTTGGGAACGCAGAGTGAAACACAAAGTATGACATTTTGCTTAAAATGTAAGTCTGCCCAATTTTTATGTACTATTTCCTTAGATGATACCTACTTTGATCCTCTTGGATAAATGGATACTTTCATCCTGTTTTACCTTGATAAGAAACTTCATGGTTCTCATGGGAAATAACAAATTTTAAACAATCCTGATCCACAGAAAGGATCCATCACTTTAGCTTATCCCTTTGTTAATTTCCCCTGAAAATCTCTTAAAACCATTTGTTGAACTGCAGCAGAAACTAATATAAAGGTGGGGCATTAAAACTTTGAAGACAGAACAAGTAAACTAAATAGGTGAGTTGCCTAATTGGTCTGTAAATCTTCTTTTCTTCCTTTTTTTCTTCCAAAGTCTTTACACAATAATTCATCAAATTTTTAAAACAACAGTGGAGGTGAATAGGGGAGGAACTACTACCCCATTTAAATAAGGAGGCAGTGGTAGAATCAAAGCTTGGGTACAGGCAGGACAGCAAGGACTCTTTTGTCCTAGTCATCAAGGTTGGTCCTCTCGATGGGACCAGCTCCTAGAGGAGAAGTCCTCTGCACCCACTACAGCCAACTGCCAATATCTATATTTTCTCCAGGCTTGGATTCCAGGACAGTGCTTTACCAACTATGGGATAAGACTCATACTAAGTCATAAAAAATAGACTAAAAACAAAAAGGACATAAAGTGAAAGTTAAGAATCCATTTAATATATATATATATATATATATATATATATATATAGAGAGAGAGAGAGAGAGAGAGAGAGAGAGAGACCATTTTTCTATTTTAACACTATAACATAAATGCCATATGTTGATACATTAGCTATCTTTAATTAGAGGAGTGAATCTCACCCTTACGCTGAGTGACATGTCATTTTTACCCACAGCTGATGTTGACCTTACAAAGAATGATATTCTGTTATTTAATTCAGAAAGAACAGAATTTTATTCACTAAATCTTATGACCTACAAGTTTTCTTGAAACATTTGGGTTATCTAGAAGGACATTAGTAGCTTGTCACGGTGTGTGACATTAGCCTATGCACATGGCTGAGTGTGAAGGAGTCCTGCTAAATTTGGTTTGAAAGGCAGTCTGAAGTACTTAGCTTCCCCTTGGCATCCACCCTTCTGGTACTAGATTGCTTCTGAGAGCAAGTTTCACTCTCTTGACGGTAAAGACATTCTGTCCACCTTCTCCTTCTAGGCTTCATTTTCTACAAATGACATGGTATTGACTTCTACATGTGCCTCCTTCCATGGCTTTAATTCCATTTTATCTTCTTCCTCATTCTTCTTGGCAACCTTTGAAATGATTCCATTCAACACATTTCTGGCAACTAACTCCTGAGGCTCATGGACTGTCATTAAGTTACTGGACACTCGGTTTTGGCTGTATGTTTGGATAATGGCTATTAACAGATGTCTGAAACCGATCTGTCTGAAATTTTTATACCACTTTGCATTTTTCAAACCCTGCGTGTACAAGAGTTACCTTTGGCTCTTGGTTCTATTTGATTTTTCAAGATTCAAAACTAAATGAAGCATTAGCAACCTGAACAAACATGAGTTTGACTTTTGCAAGTATGCAGAGCTGTTCCCTGTGTGTACATCAAAACCTGAACCAAATATTAGCAATCAAGTGACACAGACACTTTAATAAACATAGCTATGTATATAAAGCATAGTAAAATCGTAAATTGGTATTGATCTCACGGGAAATTTTGTTCAAAACAAGAAAAATAGTGGAATCAAGTTTAGCGAGAAAAATCCCAGGATGATTATTGGACATTGAATGGATAAAACACTTGTTTGTTTTTATTACTTTTATTTTTTTTTTCTTAGAGTAAGTCCAGATTCCCTAAAAAGTCCCTCTATATTTTCAGTTGTTCTTGCCTTACACTCCTCTAAATCTATTGTTACATGGCCAAGTACACTGAACTTCTTCATTTTCTCCATTACAATATCCTTTCTTTACACTGATTGTTCTAATCTGCCTAAATGTTTTGACCTCTGTCTTTACAGTTTTATTTTTTCTGCTCATGCTTAAGATCTCACTTAATAGTAAGTTCCTCCCAAAAGCTCTCTCTGTGAGTACCACGTCCCCTTCCCCACACTCACAATAACCTTCTGCCCCCAACACACACTTAACACAGGGTCTTGTGAGTCTCTGGCTTGTCTCTTACTCCCTTTCTTACCCCTGGACCTCCCTTTCTTACACAACACACATACAAGTTCACTGCTGGATACTCAGACAATACTTCATGATTATTGACTAAGTGAAGGAAATCTGAATAATCGTGAAAGTAGGGAAAAAAATGATTGCCCAAAGCAGAAAAGCTTTAAATATCCTATTTCATTGAGTCCATAACTTCACTTTTTAAATGTAATATTTGACGAGACCACAGAATTTGATCTCCAGCTCTGATTTCTTAAAGTTTGTAATTATAAATTCATTCTCCCCATCTAACTTTAATTAGATGCCTAATTTTAATGTGAACACATCCAGACTCACCTGAGATCTTTTCCCTCTCTGGCACTCACACAGGAGAAACCAATCTCTAAGCAAGCTTATGTCCAAAGCCTGGGATCATCTTTGACCCTTCCCTTTCTCGTATCCCCAACATCGAATGCATCAGTAAATCTTCTTAAACCTGCCTTTAAAATACATTCTCTCCAAAATGTGACAGTTTCTCAAGATTTCCAAGCTACCACCTCCCACTATCATTTTTACAACCATCTCCTAACTGGTCTTCCTGCTTTCATTCTTGTCTATCTCTGGTTTACTCTCTCTGAATCAGAGTGACCGACCTCATAAAACACAAGGTAATCCATGACCTTCTTTGCTCACTATCATCCAAAGGCTTCACATCTCAGGGAGCACTGACTACCTTTTGGTAACTGCTGGACATGGGCAATCTAGCTCCTCTAGCTTCCTGCCTTCTCCTCTACGCTCTCTCTCTCCTTTCCCCAACTCCAGCAACATTGGTACCCTTCCTGCTCCTTCAGTGAATTCCACCACAGGGCCCTGGCTGGTTACACAATCCTCCCAGGAATGGTCTTTACTCAGACTTCACACTCCCTCATTTCCTTCAACCCTTTACTTAAATACTTTCTCTGGGAGGCCTTTCTGCACCACTGTTTGAAAAGCTGCCACTGGCATTGACATTGCCTTCTTATCATTTTTTTTATGTAGTAATTTTTGCCTTCTAATACATCACTTTTTTTATTATTATTATTTCTTTTGCTTCCCATTTCTCTCTCCCAATGGAGTATAAATTCCATGGGTCAGGAACTGTTGTCTCCTTTATTCACTACTGTGTTCCTAGTTTCTAGAGCATACTTAGTACTTAATAAGCATTCAATGGTATTTATTTTTAAAATGTGTGAAACTCTAAGAATAAAACTTTCTGCATGCCTGCAAAAAATTCATAGTGATTAAAAAAAAAAAAACAACTCTACAGAAAGGCTTTTATTTTTCCCAATGAGACAACAGATATTTTTAGAGTATCACATTCTAATATTTCTACAAATGGAATGTATTTTAACTTTTAAAATATATGTTCAGTGCAACCTCCAGGTAGCAGGTGACCTATGAAAGACACGAGCTGGAATCCAATGTTTACCAGGAAAATTCTGTCTAATCAAGTTGAACAAATCTTTTGCCCTTAAATTTCAGTATCTCAGACCTAGGAATTTTTTTATAATGTAAATTGCTCCCCATTTTCCCACATAATTCTCTATCAAGGGAAATTTTTGTGGATTTTTTGCATCCTTCATATTTTCTAACATCCCTGAAATTCTAGATTCCCTAATTCTAAGGCAGGTATCTTTATACGCAAGAAGTTCAACTGTGAATCAATAGTAATACTTTCTTTTTTTTTTCTGGGCAATAGCTTAAAAAAAGGATTTCTCCAGTCCCCTTGAATGGGAAACAAGTGTTGCCTGGCCAGAGGTGTGCTGGGCCATGGCTGGTAATGGGAGAAGCCAAAATTCTCAAGGCAAGATGAGCTTAAAGTGAATTGTCAGGGACCAATAGCTCAAAAAACAGACACTACCTGCAGTACTCACTCCCCACTTCTCAGTGTTGAAACCCCATTAAAGAAACCACTAGAGCATTGGCATAAATATTTCAAATAGAAGTTTATGGGAAAATGGGACTTTTTTTTTCTTTTAAATAGGCCTGGAAACTTGGCATTTGATGAAGCCCTAGGTAGATGATAAAATCCAAGATATTTGTCTATGCAATTTTCTGGGAGAGGATTTTCTTGCTTTATTTTGTTTAAGCCATATTACTATTTTAAGATCTTTAAGATCCATACAGTTAGTGTCCAGTAGATTTACTGAATTTATAACCACAGAATCAATCTCTTCTGATTTTGTTTCCAAGTATTTTCCAAGTTTTAAACAACAGGCTTTAAATTGGCCTATATAACATGCAGGTAGAGTCATTAAAGAATTCAACCTTTGATAAATCCTTTGTCGCCACCGGTAGCAAGAAAAACACTATAAATTGAACAGAAATTCATCATTTTGCTATTTACACAATAATGGGCTTAGTCGTCATTAGAGAAAGACCCTCAAGGGCCCACGTGAGTGTGATTGCAAGTAAGTTTCTGACCCTGAGGTAAGGCCCACGCAGAGCAGCCAGGCCAAGCTACCTTCCTCTTCTGAAGTGCTGAGATCCGCCTTGCCCAATGCCACACAAATGCAAATGTTGTTGTCTGCAATCCTGTTGCTGGATGTCTCCCTCTTCCAAATAGTCCTGTACTCTACAGAAACAGTGCCTTGCCTACCACCTGTGGGAAAGCAAGGAGACAGGGGGAAGTAAAGGTGAGCTTGTAAAGTCAAAATGATGACTTCAATTTGGATATGTATGCCTCTTGTGCCCGGAGATTTATTCTTCCTTCAGGGCACTGCAGTAAATATTTATTTCCTCCAAGGTAGGCCACAAATTAAATTGGGGTGACCCAGGTGAAGTTTTGTATTGCAAGGAAGGAAACAGAGAACATTCTCCTGGTGCACTTCCTCATTAGAGAAGTTACCATTCTCCCTAAAGCTTCTCATCTGTTGCACGATTCCAGAACCAAACTTATAAAAGGACCCTGTTGTGACTCCCAGGGCTTTCCTATGCCCAACCCCATCCTGCACCAGATGCCCCAGTGCAGGGATGAGGGTGAGCATTGATAGACAGGACTTTGCCAAGGTCATGGCTGCCAAGTCAAGAACACCTTTCCCTTCTGAACTAAAGGTTTTTAATCCAGGGGTTCGTTTATTTTCCAGGATTGCAGGAAACTCCTGGTACTTCTTGTCCTTTCCCCATTTGCTCTCATTTTCTGTTTCTTCGGCTTCCTTTTTGTTTTTCTTTTCATTTTATTTGTTTGCTGCCTTCCAGTCAGCTCCTCATTGAGGCTGTTTTTTAGGGCTGACTTGGGAAGAAAATATTTAAAGCTTGAATAGATTCATAATTTTTTTCAATAAACATGATATCATAATATGATAGTCACTGCCGATAGGAAGGGGAGCATTTTAAAGTGCCATATGCCTATTGTTGGGTATACCTCTGTGGGAAAAGTCAATAAAATGTCACAGTTAATTGGCATGGCTTTTCTCAAGCAAAACTATGTAGGCCATCCCCCGCCCCCCCATAAAGTATCATATGCCTTTCAACATTTCTACTAGAAAATTAAAGATAATTAAGTTCAATGAGCAAAATGAATTACAATCTAGAACATAGGAAAAGGGGAGAAAGCATAAGAGAGATTTAAAGATTATCAATGATTTGTCGGATTTTCTCCAGCAGACTAATCAAGTTCTGTGCCATGCAAAGGTCATTAACAAGATGTAGCTGTTTTAGTTAAATTAAATTGAATTTTTCATCCCAGTAACCATTCCAAGTGCTCAGTAGTCACACATTGCTAGTGGCTACAGAATAGGAGGGAGAAGCTTTAGAACAGCTCCTACTCCAAATCCTGAGTCATCCCCCAGATGAATCACAAACTTGAAGTTTGAGAAACACTGTCTAACCCATTCAATTATTTATCTTTGCCCTCACTATTATTACAGTACAAGACACTAAATTGATGTATAGCATGGTGAACTAGTGTCTGGTTCATATAAGAAAAGGCAATGTCAAATTCATTTATAATATGTCCTCTACTAATAAGAAAGCATGCCACCTTGGTTTTCTATAAATGCTCTAATTTTTTTTTCCTGATTTCCTATGAGTAAATCTTTTTGTTGTGGTTGTTATTATTGTTTTTTTTGTTTTGTTTACCTTCCCAGGTCTACAGCCAACTTTCAGAGGACTGGGAAGAAAGAACACAGAGGGCTGGGGAGCGTGCTTGCCTTCAGCATTCCCGAGGTCCAGGGTTCAATTCCAAAAGCAAAAAAAAAAAAAAAAAAAGGAAGAAGGTAAGTAAACAGAACCCAGAACCAAAAAGTTGGCATCGGTGTTCTTGTCCTCCTGTTGATCTTTTGGATGTTCTGTTGCATACTGTTTAAAACAAATAATGTGGCCTAATTCAGAAGTAACACTCACCACAGTGCATGTGAATGTAAGCGAGTTCAGAGAGAACTGAGAAAATGACTGTTTCACCAAGCAGTTTAGAAGTGCAACTCGGGTGCTGTAGCCACATTTTTCTGGATTCATCTTTTATATTATTCTACAAAACATGGGAGAAAAGGGCTGGTGAGATCCTCTAGCCAATATGAAAAACTAATGCAAGTGTGACAGCAGAAATGGCTCTAAACATTAGGATTGAAGAAACACTATGTCCCAGAGCTATAAATCCCTCCTTGAGACAGACTTCCTTGAGGACAGTAACTGCATCTTCCATTTCTGTATGTCGAGGGCCAAAACTAGTGTTTGGAACAGGACAGGAATTCATTAAATATTTGTTGAATTAAATTCCATGGAGCTATCCCTAGTTCAGGCATAGAAAAAAGGAAAGGGCTGTCTACTCTCTCTGGCCTGTTCAAGGGAGAAACATATCTAAATAAAAATTTGATTGTGTTCAAGTATCTATTCTAAAATGAACTTAGTTGCCCAGAGCATAAATTTAAAATTATCCCTAGTTCTGAAAATAAAGTAAAAATAGAATTATCTTTACCCAACCCTAAGTCAAAATATTTTTTTGCATTCATGAAATAAATTGTTGAATACTTTTGATATTTTTTCTGTCAGATATCTATCTATCTATCTATCTATATCCTTCCCTTGCTTACTTTAATGAAGCAATAAAAATAAATTATTAAGGAACTCATTCTCTGTTCATTATTAAAGACAATGTTCAAATTTTTATGCAGGAAAAATGAGCCATCTAATACAAATTTGACTCTTATTATTTCTGATATTTGTATATTTGTTCTACAAATAATAATACGTGGGCATCAGCAGTAATTCAATTTGTACTGTGTAAAAAATATGCACACAGTGCTGGTCATGCAGAAATGCTAAGCACAAGGCCAAGTGTCAGCCTGGAGACAGGCGTTTGATGAATCACCTTTGTTCATGCCCTTATTGACGTTTTCTCCTGACGTCTATGTGATTTCTCTCCATTGATTCCCTCCATGACCTTGAGACAGTCTCAATTGCTCTAATTTAGTTTCCTCATCTGAAATGGGATATTATGATTGGAGGGGCAGGGAAATGATGGGAGAGGAGGACACCATGAACAGGCCACCTGCAAAATGGGGGAGAATGAACCCAGAGAATTCCTTTGGAGTAGCTCTTGAATACAAATCTCTATTTACGATGTAGGTTCTAGACACACATCACATACCTAGGCTAGTTCCCATCTTCTTATTCTTCTTGAAAATATAACTCAGAAGGGAATCACATGAGGGAAATTTGTCTAAAAAAGAGCAACAAAAAACATTAGTAGAATCAACTCTCAGTTGTCTTAGAGCATATTATACCTGACAAATCTTGACAGCAAAAAACAATATTCCATTTCAATGCTTGCTTGGCTAACAGCTCACATCTATTTACTCTTAACTTGGCATGTAGCCTACATTCAAGCTCTAAAGTCATTTAGAAACATGAAACTTAGAGACGATTGGGGATGGAAAGACCTTTAAAAATCATCTGGGCCCATCATCAATCTGAATGTCTCTCCGAAGCTTGAACAATCCCATTGATGTGGAACCCACTACTCCCTGAGGCGACCTATTCTATCTTTGCACCAATTCCTTGCTGCGGGAAGAATGAAAGTAATGATTGTGCTTGAGCTGCATTTTTATGACAGGGTGATACACAAACTCTCCTTTCCCAGAGTAGGTTGCAGGGGAAAAAGAGACCATTTACGTAGGGAAAGGGAAAGTTTCCTATTCCGCTTTGACAAAAAAATAAAAAATAAAAAAATTTAAAAACAATCACAGTGTGAGTGAAGTCGTCTTAAGACCATAAGCAACCCCGTATTAAGATTAGTGAAAATTATTTTTAAAAACCAATAACATCCATATAAGGCGACTGAAGACACTCCCTGTGATTTGGGCTTTTAGTCTCAGGCTACAATACCTTGGGGCACCTCCTCTAACACAAAGCATGGACAAGTAACAGAAAGCTCATCTCCTCTTTCCTGGACCCCTATGATAGTCACCTCTAGTTCCCAGCATGCACACAAACCTTTGTCCCCTCTGAGCCCCCGCCGCAGGGACTATGTGGCACTTTGATGTTCCCATTCTTTTGTCTTCTTTAACTCTCAGGTGTATTGGACGCTATCTCTATTTTCTGGACACTCTTTCCCTCTCTATCACTTGACTTTTATTTCTACTATTGTGCTAATCCTCCTCATTTAAGATCCATAATAAATTCCCAATCAGCAAATCCAAAGAACATTTTCCAGGTCTTCTCCCCAGCAGACTTCAATGATGCCCCTCATTCCGTGCTCACTAGCTCTGTCTTAGACCCCGTCACTCAGTGCCACCACCTATCTGTCCCCCACTGTCTTGTTTAGTTCTGACTCTCCAGGAAGCACCAACGTGCCCCAAAGAGACACCTTAGTCAATGTCTTCTTTTGCTTCCTGTGCTTTTCCTGAGAACTCACATCTATTTTGGATTTTCTTTGTCACTTTCATCCCTCCAGACCTGGCCTCTCCCACAACTTCCTGGCTCATTTTGTCCCCATGAAGGGAGTAAGACATAAAATACTTCATGGAGGGGGGAAAAAAGGAATTAATGAGGAGGGGTGGGTGGAAAGATATCTGGAGAGGAAAAGAACATCTAGGAAGTTTGAAAAGCAAATTTAAAAGCTTAGAGGCAGCAAAAAGTGATATTGCCAAGCAATTAAATGGCAGCTGTTTCATTGAAACCAACTGAAAAGGTGACATTGATAAAACAGGAAGGCGAGACAGAAAGAGCAGGGTCATGTGAGGCCTTGTAATTCTGTGAAGGAGTTTACACTTTATTCTAAGGGTGCTAGGATATAGGAAGAGTACAAGGAATTACATGGCCAAATTTGCATTGGCTATAACTGGTTCCTTAACGCTAAGGCAGTCTGTGGGATTACAGGGAAAGGCAGGGATGTGGAATATTTAGAGGGGTATTCAGATGTCCATTCAGGAGATGATGAGAGAGTTGGGTTCAACAAAGGCAGTTGACATGGAGGCTGTGAAACAGAAAAGAGAAAGGATTGAAGAACACACAGGCTTCTAAGTAGGCTAACTGGGTGGATCACTGGCACTTTTACTAACAGGACAGGCTTGAGCGAGAGCAAGTTTGAGGCCCAAAATATGAATTAAGTTTTCTACATAAATATTAAAATGTCTTCTGGAAATCTCCATGAGATTATCTCACTCCTCAAGTGAGTCGGAACTTGACAAGAGAGTGTGGGAGGGAGGAGTCGTTGAAAGAAAAAGGAAAGTCAATGTGCTCCTACGAGTGGAAAATGGAAGGCAAACTGGACGAGCAAAAAAAAATCACAGCTGCCCTCATTTTCCTCCCCTAAGCCACTGTCCTTCCTCCCATTCAGTCTTTCATCATCCTCTCCCACAACTTCCTGTCTCGTTTTGTCCCCATGAAAGGAATGAGATATAAAGTAATTCATGGAGGGGAAAAAAAGGAATTAATGAGGAGGGGTGGATGGAAAGATATCTGGAGAGGAAAAGAACATCTAAGAAGTTTGAAAAGCATATTTAAAAGCTTAGAAGCAGCAAAAAGTGATATTGCCAAGCAATTAAATGACAGCTGTTTCATTGAAAATGAAACACAAAATATTGTGGACCTTTTCTAAATTCCTCATTAGTCTCTTTCTAAGAATGCAGCCTGATCTTCCTAATGAGCCACTTGTCCATGACTCCCTGGCCCTAAAATGTTCACTAGTGTTGGGTGCTGTGGTGCACACCTGTAATCCCAGCAGCTCAGGAGACTGAGACAGGAGAATCAATTGCAAGTTCAAAGCCTGTCCCAGTAATGGCAAGGTGCTAAGCAACTCAGTGAGACTCTGTCTCTGAATAAAATACAAAATAGGGCTGGGGATGTGGCTCAGTGGTTGAGTGCCCCTGAGTTCAATCTCCAGAACCAAAAAAAAAAAAAAAAAGTTTACTAGGTCCCCGTTTTCAAATTCCACAAGCTCTTTGGGATCTGCTTTCTCCTTTCTTTTCCATTTCAAATTTCCCTATATAACACCCTTAGGAGGCCATGACAGCTTCCCAGTCCAACCCAGAGGCGTTGAGTTTTCTTCCTTCCACACTTTGGATCATGTTATTGTCCATTTCACTTACCTACAATTCCTACCGACCTTGTAACTGTCTCTCAAAGTCTAGCAAGATGTGAACATGTCCATGAAGTCCACCTTGATCCCTCCTGTCCTAAGTGGTCATTTGCCACTCAGCATTCACCTGCAAGCACATTGTGGAATTTGTTCAGTGTAGGACCATCATACAGAAAAATGGCAGGAGGGAGCATTCGATCAAACAACTACTTAAAAGCACTCATTTTAAAGAATATGTTTACTGGGGCAACATTAAATAGGCCTGTGCTCTGGAAATGCAGAAATTTGAGAAATTCCCTCACTCCCTTATGCTCCCATGGCAAAAAAAGAACGTATCCTAGTTTTCCTAATTTCTCTTTCAGAGGATTCATCACTGATGTATAAAGAGGCATTTGATTTATGGATACTGATTTTATATCCCGCTACTTTGTTGAATTCATTTATTAATTCTAGAAGTTTTCTGGTGGAATTTTTTTTTTTTGGATCCTTTAAGTATAGAATCATGTCATTGGCAAATAGTGATAGCTTGAGTTCTTCTTTTCTTATTTGTGTCCCTTTAATTTCTTTCATCTAATTGCTCTGGCTGGAGTTTACTGCTATTTATAGCAGCATAATTCACAGTAGCTAAACAAGATGCCCTTCAATAGATGAACAGATAAAGAAACTGTGGTATATATACACAATGGAATATCACTCAGCATTAAAAGAGAATAAAATTATGGCATTTGCAGGTAAATAGATGGAGTTGGAGAATATCATGCTAAGTGAATATCATGCTAAAACTGAATGTTTTCTATGATAAGTGGAGTCGGATCCATAATGTGGGTAGGGGCATGGGATGAATGGAAGAACTTTGGATTGGGCAAAGGGAATGGAGAGAAGGTGAGGAATGGAGGTAGGAAAGATGGTGGAATGAGACAGATATCATTACCCTAGATACATGTATGATTGCACTAATGATGTGGCTACTTCGTGTACAACCAGAGAAATGAAAAATTATGCTCCATTTGTGTGCAATGAATCAAAGTGCATTCTGCTGTCATCTATAACTAATTAAAGCAAATAAAAATAAAATAAAAATAAATAGTATAATATAAATATTAGGTGAGGAGTGCTACAGATCAAAATAAATCTTGGAAAATTAAAAAAATAAAAATAAAAATAAACTGTCCTAGCATATTCTGAGATCCCAATCTCCCACCTGTTTCAGTAACTCAAATCAAATACAGCTCCATGTTTCTGCAGAAGCCCCTTTTTAATTTGCCTCTATAAAACAGGCTTTCTTCCTTGGCTTTGATACATCTCTCACTAATGAACATCCTCTCCACTGAAATAACCTAAATGAAATGATGTTTTTCATTGTCCTGTGCATTTTGTATTCCACATTGATTTGTTTTGTGAGACTGAATATACAAACCAACAACAACCAGACTCTCTTTAAAAATAAAACTCTGCCTCACAACCTGCAGCAATTTGCCCCAGAAACCATCCTCATATACACATTAACTCACCCAGGAAGCCAACCTGCTGTAAGTCAGACCTGCAGGAAGCCAGATGCTGTCCCTGGCAACAAATCAGGAAGCCAAACGATAATCCCTGTAGCAATCAGCCCCAAATGGCCAGGACTTGGTTAGTAACTGAAATCTTCCCTGATTTTTGGTCGATTATGTACACCTATGTAATGACATTGGATGCCCTTCTTCTAGTTGACCTATAGGCTACACCTGAAGTCATCTGATTTTTTCCACTTTTATGCTTTCTTGCTCCTCTGCCTGCCTTAGAGTCTCTGTCAAAACGCAAATGATGGTAGCTGCCTCCTCTGTGATAGCAAGTACTCAAAGCATCGTTTCTGTTTTTCCTGATTTGGTTGGTGCTTATTTCCATACATCAGCAGTATTACACTAATTAATTTCTAAATCTCTTTGCATGAGTGATAATGTCACAAAGCATGAATGATATAAAAATAAATTCACTACAGCCTTCCATAAGTAATAAAGCATTTGCTCTTCCTCTTTTGTATCGGTGTTTATCAAGCATCTTTAATGTATTACTTTCAAAAGGTAAAAGTGGATTAATAAAAATGATGGACATTTGTACCGGTACCTCATTTCTTTGATTCCCTTATTTCAAATGTTTACCTCCATCTAATTATTTATTTCCAATAAATGTTGGACAGGAGTTCTTAGTTCACAACAGTGCCTTTTTCAGTAAAATTGGCACTACCTTATACCATCCTGTTTTCAGCAAATTAATATAATCTAATTAAGACCGAAGATGAGTTTTGATCATTTCCATCAAATCTCCATATATTTTGCATTCAACTATTTTCCACAAAGGTGCGTATGAAATGACTTACCTAATTTATCACCATCTCGCGGAAGTACCGTGGTTGAATGGTTTCAGACCTGTTCCATTCTTTGCCTATTCTAAACTTTGCAAGATAAATTCATGTCATCTAGGGAAGACCATTCATATTTATTATTTCCTTTCTTTTGTTCCCTACTGTGATAGTTCTGCCTGTTCTCCTCAGATGGAAGAGTAAATGATAATAGGAATAATAACCCACATGATGCTAGCAGAAGCAGCATCTGTTAAATGCCCCCCAGCTTCTCTGCACTCTAGCATGAGAGCAATGCAGTCAGTGATGTGCTCATTTCCATCTTGAAAGTAGGACTTTACTCACCTCTACGAAAACTTCCCAAATGAACAAGTTGGCTAAGGATAAGAAATAGTAAATGATCAATTATATTTAAATTTTTAATTTCAATATCTTTCTGGATCTAAGAAAAACAATAAAAAGAAAGCCTTCGCCATCTGTACTTTTAGTCAGTTTGAATCTCAACAGGTTTCTGTTTTATGAAATTGATTTAACCCCAAGTGGTTTGGGGTGTGAAAGCTGGAAAGGCAATAGAAAGAGAGAACTTTTTTTTTAACAATTGCTGGAAGTAAGCATGAAAATGAGCTCGGAAAATTTCTATTGCCGTATAAACACATGCCTTGGAGAAATGTCAGCCAAATTTCCCGCTGAGAATTAATAATGTGTATCTCTTGGTGGTTCTGAGGAGCCACGCTTACCAAACAAGGGGAGAACTCACTTTCTTTGGTAAATTAAGAATAAGCCGCTCTTAACCAAAATAGTTGCTTCATAAAATAAAAATCCTAATAATTATTATTACAATTGCTTAAAAAAAGATTCATTAACCAGCAAAATCAACCAAAGCACTTTAGACCAAAGCTGAAGTCATGTTTTCATATTTTGATGTACATCAATGTTGTCATGAGAGTCCTTTTAATTATTGGCAACATGGAGCCAAAGTGTGTACAAAGGCTTTGGACCGGAGCCTGCTCCCTTTGCTTTGTTTTACAGAGCCTACAGAAGGCCTATTTGAACCAGTTATGCAAGAGGCCACCACCCTAGTCAGAAAACAGCACAGAGACTACATCAGTCCCCTGTCTTCACACTGGCAGAGAGAGGCCTCTACTCTGGAGCCTTCCCAGTAGCCTGGGCACCTTTGGGAGTCATAGCAACAGCCACATCCTGGGCCTTGATGTGATTGAGCTATGCCTTTGGCGGGCAGAGCTGAGAGCCTTGGAAAATGTAGACACAAACCTGCTTTCCAAGCTTGGGGAGGTCCGTGTAGGCAAGTTGATTCCATTGGAGGCTGACGTCCTTTGGTTCCAGGGTTTTACTTCCTTAGACTTTGGGGGCCTTGACAGCCTTAGTATGTAATCTCAGGCCTTGGTGTTGCTGGTCTGCATCTTCCTAGGCCCTTCTTGTTGTACTTCTTAGCAAAGTGCACCTTCCCTAAGAACTTGGGGGTTTATCTCTGAGATTCCCATCTGGGTGATTGACGTTTCTTGATGGCATCTCTGTGGCATTTTCAGTGTGATGGCTGTGTGTGATGTGGCTCATGGATTTGAACCTGTATATGTTTTAATCAGAGGCTTGTGTGTCATATCTAAGAAGGACATGTTTACATAACCACAGTCACAGGATATATTGCTTCTGATCTAGTAAACACTTTAAATAGCAGTTCAAGAGAATAACATTCTAAAAATAATTAAATGGTTATGTTTAATGGGTATAGTGTCAGTTTTTTGTTTTTTTAATTTGTTCTAATTAGTTATACATGACAGTAGGATGGATTTTGACACATTATACATAAATGGAGTGTAACTTCTCATTCTTCTGGTTGTACACGATGTAGAGTTAGTTATACAGGTGGTGTGATCATATGCCCAAATAGTTTCAGTTTTATAAGATGAAATGAGTTCTATAAATTGGTTTTACCACAATGAAAAGGTGTTTAACACCATTGAACTTAAAATTGGTTGAGATGGGTAAGTTTCATGGTTTGTTTATTTTACCACATTAAAAATATAAGAAAGTAAGTTAAATCAATTGGAATGTGGTTTTTAATGACTAGTTTTAATGTAGATCCTGAATGTACACCCCTGCCCTCCCCGATGCAAATGGGCATGTGAACATGTCTACTGCCAGTCTTAACTTTCATTAATCTCAAAAATCATCTCATTTCCAATCCTAATTGTCTATAAAACACACTATTCCATTGGCACATCCAGGTTGCTCAATTGGGGCAAAACTACTTTTCATATCCAAGTTGCTCAGCAACTGGGGTAAAACTACTTTTCATCTCCATCAGCTAAGACTTTCCCTTTCTTTAGGAATCTCTTGCTGCTTGGAGTGAGGTAGCTGGGTTATGGATTGCTAAGAGCCACAGCCAAATAATATGATGCATGGCATTTTTGGTTAAAAGGTGACGCCAGCTAGCCATTGAGATGATATGATTATGTTAAGATCTGCATTCTTATGGATATTGGACTCCTGCTGTCCAATTCGGCCTGCTCCGGGACTCCTGGAGGGTTCCCATTGGTTGGGAAAGTGCGGTAGGAGGGAATTCCAGAGGAGGGACTTCCTGTTGGGGAGAACACCATGTGGGTCTGTCGGCAATGGTCCTGGGAGCGTATGGGGCATTGGCGGCAGTTTCAAAAATAAAGTTTGTTCCTGCTTGAGTGGCTCGTGATTTTGTGCCCAGCCAGACTGCGGCAATGGATGAGAAAGAAAAAAGAAATAGTAGTGAGAAAGGAGAGTGAAGGAGAAGGGGAGGCTTTACAAATAGCCACAAGAGTTCCTTCTTTTCCTTTCTGGAATATTCCGAGAAAGAAGTCTCATTAAAAAGTTTATACTTTCCTACAGTGTGAAAGTGCCCTGGGAAACTGACCTCTGTGTTTCTAAGCCAAAGAAGACAGAAGAAAGATGAACGATTCAGGAAATCAGGCCATATGACTCTCTTACTCTGTTTATTTCTTTAGATTGTTTCAGTTTTGTGATCACACATTTCATAAGGTCCCTTTGCAATCTGTCATTTTACTTGATCTCTTTAAGTCTTTACCACACTCCTGAAAGAGGACAGATGACTGTGCTTGTCTCATAGATAAGATAATTTACACTGAGAGGAGTTACTTGCCTGAATTCAAACAATGAGGGAGTGGCAGGACTGAGGATCCACTGAGATCTTTTTACTCTAAATCCCCTTTATTTTCCACTTTGCGTAGGGTAACACATACTGAGTCACCATTTGTTTAATATTTCCCAGAAGGAGCTAAAGTGCCTCTTCCTTAGTTTTAATTACTTATTTGCTATAAAGGGCAAATGTCTCTACCGAGAACAGTGCTTATTACATCCAAATAGACAAAATAACAGATTTTACTAGGACCAAATAACTATTTATTTAACATATCATAAGCATAGTTCATTATAAACATTCAGAAGAGATTTTCCCAGAACCACAGGTGTGTGTTATAGTTCAATCTTCTGTAAGCTGTTCCTGGAATTGGTGGTGGAAAGAAACTTTTTGTTCCCTGTCCTGACTCTGCCCCTAGGGACACATGGAGTTCCATTTCCTGATTCTCTTTACATCCCCAAAGGTCACCCCAAAATGCAACTTGAGCCCTGACATCAACATACAAGTCTAGTGTTGTCCAATAAGGGACACCTCTTTGACATGTTCAAATTCTCCACTGCAGGGAGGAAAAAAATCCTGAGAATCAGCTCCAATCAAACCTCTGCCACGAATTGGGTGTGCATTGGCCACAAGGATCAGAGTAGATATTTTATTCTTTGGCAAATAAGAAAATTGAGTGTGCCTCCTGTGCTATGGCCTGCTTTAGCATCTGTATATAAATTCAGACCAAAGAAACAAAATCCAAGGTTTCACTAATAGGGACCATGCGATAGATAATAAACACCGGGACGACATAATTTAAAGATAAATTCTACCTAACAATCATGAAATTGGCAAACACTGAAAAATCTAAACATTTCAAGCAGGCAGAGAGAGAGGAAAATAGGAGCCTTCAATACCAATACATTCACATTAATGAGAAATTTGACTGCAACTATCAAAATGGGCACTGTGCTTCTCTGGGACTCCAAAATATTCCTGCCAATTATAGTCTCCAAGCAAAACTCTTGCTCATGCATCCTCAGTGTCAACTAAAGGAACATGTACAACATCTCTCAAAATGGTGCCTCAGGGAGAGAAAACTTTGGAACCTGAGAAGGAAATGCGGTAGATATCAACTGTTCATTTCCCATTTTTTTTATATGTAAAATATTTGGAGATATAATAATAAAAAATTAACATTCCATAAATGGGTGAAGAACATAAGACCCTTAAAGTATTCCCTGGACTTCTATGCATTTTTTTTACTTTAAAATAACAATAATGAAAAAATAGATAAGAAAATAAGCAGAACATAATCTTGCCCCTTTCTGAAAACAGAGGTAGCATGTTTCCTCCGATAGCAATCATTTCTCAAGGGTGACACCCCTCCCCCCAAGCTCAGGCTCCACTATTATTCTCACCAAATGAGATTTCAATATGAAAATGAGCAACAGGAGGAAGGGAAAACTGTACAGAATCCAATCTTTTTGCCTTCTTCTTTATTTCAGGGAGGTGTTGAAGTGTGTAGTAGAAAGGAGTTTATAAAACCAGGCTTCTGATACAGAAGTAGCTTTGGTGCGAGTGGGATTTATGGTTGTTACAAGCTTGAATTGCCAGCAATAGGAAAAAAAAATGATTGCATCTGGTCTACAGTTGGGTATGAAGCAGGAGCAACAGGAGTGTCCCTATCAGATAGCTCTGTGGTATAATTTTAGCATTAATTTTGGAACTGTAACCCCAAATCTAGTGTTCACTCTCTCAGAAATTCTGTGAGCAACTCAATTGCTTTTTAACCTCTTCTATTATGAACCATAATACAGATATTCAAATATGCAAATCAAATTACAGCTTAGTGGAATATGATAAGAATAGCCTTTGTAACCACTACCCAGGATAAGAGAGAGAACTTGCCATCTGCCCTTGAAGCCCATCGCCACCCCTCCCTCTAATTAAAAGTTGCTACCAATGTGACTTTTAAAGTAATAATTTGCTTGCTTGTCTTTATAGTTTCATCACCAGAGTGTATGTCCTTAAAAAGTATAGTTTAGCCGTCTTTTAAAATCTCTCTTTTAACTTGCATTCTCTTCTTTCTTTGTGTGCGCCCTCCTCTGTCTTCCTGCTATGCAGATGTTGGAGATGCTGGATAATTTGGGTGAGTTTCCCACAATACATGGTTTGCTGATCACAGATCTGTAGAGGAATTTTTGATGTTCCACCATTCTCTGTATTTCACGTAAATTGAAAGTTACATATAAATGATTGGTGGTATTCTGATTTAATTTTTCTAAATTATCTAATTAACTGGCATTGCATTCTTCCATCAGGAAGCTGGTAAAAACCATCTTTCGATTTACTGGCAATTGATTCTCAAATCCTATTAGATGCTGAAAAAGGTGATATTCAAATTCAATTACCCCTCCTCCAGTTATTAGCTAGAATACAGACATTTCTCTGCCTATGTTATGTAGTTACCCAGCAAAGAACTCATAATTTAAAACCACTTTCCTTTATTTACCAGGTTTCAAAATATTCACTTTGTTTCACATCATCTTCCAAAGGCAACCAATTAACTTCTTTATAAAGTATCATTTGAACTCACATATTTAAACATATGTTTACCCGACCATTCTAGTCATTCTCCTTATGGTTGTACAAACTTCCTTATCTTTAAGTACGTGGAAAGCTCTTCCAAGTTGGCTCCCAAGTCCTCAGCCATGATCTGAGAGCTTCAATGGAGTGTGCAGTGACATGATGTTTCAGGATTTTCTTGAATACTTTTGGCCCAGACCCCTGGAATCAAACATTATTCCAAGAGGCCTTTGTTTGCTTGTCTTGTAATTTGTTTGAAGAGGAAAATTATATTTACTAGGCTCCTTCTGGGCTCCAGGAATGCTCATTATTATCAGGTTAGTTGTTATTTGGGGCTTTTTCCTAGGAAGAACTAGAGTATGTGTGTTTGCATGCATGGAAACACACACATACACACACACACACACACACACATACACACACACACACACACACAATCTTTCCTAAGAGACTCAGTGGTGGTGTTGGGAGGTAGGCCTTGAAGATGTGCTCGGGTTATTAAGCAAGGTTAATGCCATGCCATGGGATTGGATTCATTTCCACAACAGCAGGTTATTATAAAGCATGGTTTCCCCTCACATTGTTTTCTCTTCCACACATTTCCACTTGTTCTTCTACCATAAGACCCTCATGAGAAGCCTAACAGATGCTGGCTTCATGCTCTTGGACTCTCAGCCTCCAAGACAGTGAGAAAAATAAACCCCATTTTAAAAAATAAATTGTCTTCTGGGTACGTCGGCACACACCTGTAATCCCAGCAACTTGGGGGGGCTGAGACAGGAGGATCACAAGTTCAAAGCCAGCTTCATCAACAGAGAGGCACTAAGCAACTCAGTGAGACCGAGACCCTGTCTCTAAATAAAAATATATAATCAGGCTGGAGATGTGGCTTAGTGGCTGAGTGCCCGTGAGTTCATCCCCAGTCCCCCACCCCTTAAAAAAAATCACCCAATCTCAATTATTTTGTTATAGCAAAAACAAAAATCCTTAGGCCCTTATGGCTTCAAAATCATATTTTCAACTCAATTTCAAAATAGCAGGGTGCTGACATAAGCCTGTTCATTTTATATCTATACCTCATTTCTCTACCCAGAGATACTGACTTTCACTAGAGAAATAAAATGTCATGTAACTATGTATTTGATTGATCTCACCTTATATTCAAAACAATCTCAGAACAGTACCGATATTAATATCATCAATCAAAATAATTATTGAAAGCAGTTAAATAATTTTGCTTGTGATTTTCAGGTTCTCTCTCAGTTTATACATTTACATAGTCAGAGCGTAAAGACACTACATAATATACCCTTCCCTTTATAGTCTTGTATGAGGAGACTCAAAATCTGTACTTCTATTATCCTTCAACCAAAAATCCTATATCAATCTCATATTAAGTATGTTTCATCAAGGCACAATTCACATACAGTTTATAAAATGATTTTTGATGTATACAGTCGTGTAACCACCACATGAAGCCATGGAACAAATCTGTCACTTGCAACAAGTGTCTCACTTTCATGCCTCTGGGGTGCTCCTTCCCCTCACCCGCAGCCCGTGGCATAGTTCATTTAGCTTTTTGAGACTGAATTTTTTTAAAGAGCACAATGCAATTGAAGTCTTCCTGTTTCGAGGCACCGAGTCCTGTCACTCTAGGGAGAGACCCCCTCAGTGATGCTAAATCTCCTCTATTGTTTGAGGTTGGCCTGTGCCCAAGCCATGCCCAGCCCTCCCCCCAGGGTCACAGGATGTTTCCCTGTCACTCCTGCCCCAGGTGCTCTGTGCAGAGGGTGAACTGAGCCTCTCTCAGCGCCTTGTGAGCTTTGATCCTTGCGGGAGAAAGAACCTGGGGGTTTCTTCAGTGCATCACCCTGAGGAAGGCCTTCCCCTCTACCTTCCTGCCTGCACTCTTGCTGCTGAGAGCAAGAAACTTCCAGCAGCAACTTCCTACAGAGAATGTGAACTTCCTTTATGGATTTCAGCCCTCCTGCTTTTACACACTCACGCGCTCCCACATTCTGCCTTTTCTGATTCCACGGAATATTTTTCCTGAATTTCTTCTACAACTTGGGTGAAGGCTCTGCTTTCCTCCCACCAGCACCAGGAGGAGGGTGCTTATTCCTCATCTCTGCTCGGTGGAACCCATCTTTCCTAAGCTCTCCGACTAACTGGTTCTCCTGCAACCTCAGCTCCTTAATGGGTTCATGAAATTTTGTGGCGTCATGGATTATCGGATTCTGTGTGTTTGCAGTGTGTGTGTTTGTGGGGTTAGGGGGAAGCCATGTTCTCTCCAGCTTTTGACCTTGAGTGGAAGACAGAAGTATTAGTATGTTCTTAATGAATTTCCTTTCTGTCCAATAAGCGAGAGTCAACTTTGGGTAGAAAGGAAATAACTAAGAATCATGATAAATGGAATAGAAAACCTGAAAAGATCATCCAAATGAATAGCAACTGAAATTAAAGTTCAATTACATGTGCCATGACTGGCATTTAAAACAATTCATGGATCATCAGACCCGCTCACAGTAGCCGTATTTCATGATTTTTTCACAGTTACCAAAAAACGTCAAACTCTGTGACAACTTGCATAGGTTTATTATTTAACTGGGACAGACTAATCTCCACCTAAAAGAACAAATCCGTCACTTGCAACAAGTGTCTCACTTTCATGTCTCTGGGGTGCTCCTTCCCCTCACCTGCAGCCCTTGGCATAGTTCATTTAGCTTTTTGAGACTGAATTTTTTACAGAGCACAATGCAATTATCAAGAAAATACTTATTTCCTTACACAGAAAGAAGGAAAGCACTTACAGAATTTGGTGAATTTGACAGAGGACACAGAAAGCATAACCTAATTTACAATTACTTAGAACTTTTACTTTAACCTGACTGCCCTACTGATTAAAGGTTAGTTTGCTTGGTCATAAATTTAATTTCCTTATCAAAGCAGAAATTTGATGTTTTATAGTATCTGAATAAACACATCACTTAGAGGTCAAAATAAGTTTATTATAAGTTCCCTTTCCTTAAAAGCTAATTCTTTTTTTTTTCAAAAAAATGCCTCACATTGTATTTATTATATTTTCTCTATCTTCAAAGAGGGGCTGCCTGTATTTTGTCACACACCAGCACCATGTCCATGAGGGTCCAGCACCAAGAACTCAGTCCAACTCTGTCTGCTCTGCTTGTCTCTGAGAATCTCCCTCTTTCTCCTCCAAGTCTAGTTTTCATGGCTTCACTATGGACACATTCAAACAGTATCATGACAGAGCCCAAAAGTTCTCATTTCCTACATTCAAGTGGATAACACAGGTAGTAAAAGTCATCTAGTTCAAAGTTTGTAATTCTTGAGAGACGGGCCGACTTGTTTGGGGTCAGCAATACCTCTGATCTACATCTGTGGCCAAGTGCCATGGTTATAGCTCTTGGTGAGTGCCCTGTGGGGAGAAGGCACTTTTCAGAGGAATGTCACCAAGAGTAGGGCAGATGAACTAAGTTGCTCCTTTGCTGTGAGCAAGCTATGTCATTAATACAGACCAAACACGTTTGTGTCTTTCCATGGTGTCAGAATTTACTGAATAACAATAAATTCACAGGTTACACCACAAAGATCAGTAGCAGTTCACTGAATAATTGTGGGTCACCTGGCAATCATAAGCCAGGCAAATGCAAGTTATTTTTATATTTCAATCTTAATTTCAAATATCTATAACACTCAAGTCGTACTTCAAACATACATATATATGTATATATAGGTAGTATGTATGATTCTGCCGGGTTCCCCAATATTCTGAGTATCATTATTTATACATATATAATATACCTATGTATATTATATATATTATATGTACACACATTGTGTATGTGTGTGTGTGTGTGTGTGTATGTTGTGTCTCAAAGGCTAAGGAAGCAGGAAGCTGAGCTGAGAGCAAAGGCAGAGAGCAGATATGAGTGCAAAGAGTCACTTTAGGTGGTCATATAAGATCAGAAACAAGCCAAAGCACTTGTTCAAGGCACAGAGCTGTCAAAGTCCAGGAACTTACGTAGTAGGCCAGGGTCCAGACAGTGGCAGTGTCACAGTGTCAGCTTCGAGAGGGCCACTGAGCAGTCACCACACAGGCGAAACTGCCCTCTGCTGAAGTCTGAGGAGAGATTTGAAGGTTTGTTGCTGTGACAACTTTCCTAGACAATGCTTGTGACAAGTGCCCGGGTGATGAGGTCAGGAGGCCACCAAGTTCAGTCTCAGGGTGCTCCTCCTATTTGCCACGAATGAGTGGGCTGCTTCATTGGGTGGTCTGATGTGTCTGATAAGCTCATAGCCTGGCTTTTCTGGTACAAGTTGGGTATGCCCACCTGTCCATGTGGTGGTCATTTTTATTAGTACAATTAATCCAACAGTTTGTGCCTGTGGTTGTGCCAGGCAAATGGCACTTGTTTACTCGTACAGACAAGGTGTCTCGTCATCCCACCTCTGTACTTAAACTCAACATGGAGTAGCTTTTGGCCAATTACTCCTTTACAAAATAGAGCAGCTCAGGTTTAGGCTCAGCCTGGAAGCTGCTGTTCTATTCATTTTGGAATAATTCAGAGAGGGCACAGCCGGCTCTCCATGTCCTTGTTCTTCGTGTTGCCATTTAAGTGAGTCTCCTGCAGGAGAAATGATTGTAGAAAATTACCTTGGTTTAATGTGTTTGTTATTTCCTCCTCTTCCTTCTGAAAAATAAAACTGTGTTTCAAGAATTGCAGAAGTTGGACTTTAGCTCTAGTGTACCTTTCCTGGTTATCAGAAGGCATCCATTGCCTTCCTTGGTTGTTCTTTGGCTGATTTTCAAACTGGAGGCAACTGAGTGGTCTTAACTGGCTTCCTCCACTGTCTTCCTTCACATTTCCCCTGGGCATCTCTGGAATTCCCCTCACTGTGTGCTTCTGTGACTTTTCCTTTGAGTAGCTAAATATCTGGTTTCCTCATATTCTGAAAATCATACCACAGGAACAAAGTATATTTATATTTGAATGTGTCATGAGTTCACCTTTTTCTGATTACTTTTCTGTCACCAATATCACTGTTCTCAGCTCTCTTTTGACTTATGCAGGGACTGTGGCAATCTCATTCTTTCTTATCAGATTAGCTTTTTAAAGATGCTACTTGTAGGTATACTACCGCATACTCAAGAGATCTTGAATACAAATAGAACAAGAACAATCCAAATCTCCTCTTAGTGATCTGCTTCTACACAAGGGCCTGGCGACTATCAATTGGTGCATTCTCAGTCCCTAAAAGTTCATAACATTTGTTGAATAAATGTTTGGTGAATCAAATGATGAATATGAAAGTAGATTACTGACTACTTACAACTGCAAAATTAATAGAGATTAATAAACAATAAAAATTTCCACCCCCAATATTTATGTGAGGTTCATGGTGGATGGCTGCAAATATAGGGAGCTCAATGGAAAGAAGTTATTCAGAGCAACATTGGTTTGTTTTTTTGTTTTTTTGTTTTTTAAAGAGAGAGTGAGAGAGGAGAGAGAGAGAGAGGGAGAGAGAGAATTTTTAATATTTATTTTTCAGTTCTCGGCGGACACAACATCTTTGTTGGTATGTGGTGCTGAGGATCGAACCCGGGCCGCACGCATGCCAGATGAGTGCGCCACCGCTTGAGCCACATCCCCAGCCCCAACATTGTTTTTTTAAAAAAATAAAATAAGACTTTAAGAAAAATCAGAACAAGTGAATCCTAACACATGGGGTTATTAGGAGGTTTAATAATTTAATATATTTAATTATATTTATATTATATAATTAAATTATATTTAATAATTTAATATATTTCCTTTTATTATTATAAAAGGAAGATATAACTGTCCTACGAATTGTGAGCAGCAAAGCTTATGAAAAAAAAGGAAAAAAATAGTTATAATGATGCTGAGTTTTTCCCAGGAGGAAATGTAAAAGAAAAAGATGGCAGGGGCCTTTGGAGAGGTCAGTGTATTTTTGTTAAGTGAATATCTCTCTCTCTCTCTTTTTTTTTTTTTTTGCTGTTATATAAGCCTTCTGTTTTGTCTTTTTCCAAGTGATATTTTAAAAGTAAACTAAGAACTGTTTTTTTGTTGTTGTTGTTGTTTTTCCCATTTTACAAACGCCTTCTCTTTAGTTTCTCCCAGGAGAGTTGACCAAGTACTGGAAGAGCAGAAATGACCCAGGAGGTAATGCTGGCCAACTCTTTACCAGTCAAGAGAACTTTGTCCCTTAATCTATCATATGGATGATGGTTAACTTTACAGTATAAAAAGTCCTTGTCTGTGCAGTAAATCAACAGAGGCTTAAAGATTTTTGAATGTTTACGTTATATAAAACAGTTTTTTTAAAATTCTAACATTGTTACTACTTTAAGAAAACATCTGTCCAACTTAACTAATTGTATTAATAAAGAAGAAGAAGAAGAAGAGAGAGGAGAAAAAGGGAATAATAGTCCATTTGAGACAAATGTTAAAATTCTAAGCTATGGCAAAAATGAATTTACATTAGAATGATTATCAATCTCATTTGTAGTTGATCAATAGTAACACAAAACTAGAAGTTACTATTTCTCCAAATGTGGTATAAAAAGTTAGTTTTTGGAAACTAGTAAAATTATGACTCTCATGTAGATATAAAAATGAACATGTGTTAATAAAAATTCTATTTTATTCATTGATATAAGAGGGAAAAAAGAAGATATTATTCCTTATTCAAAAGCAAAAAAGCACAGATTTACATGAAATAAATGAATATTGGATAGACTTACAAACCAGGATAAAATTGGATTTTCCAGAGGAAAGAAAAATTAAAATCACTATCCAACCAGACAGCAACTACAAATCTACTAATGGATTACAACTAATGACTAATTACAGAATACTTTAAAGACAATGAAGAGTGTGAGAATCACATAACCTGAAAGGCTATGCTGGAGACAGATCATGGTTTTATACTGAAAGAAGAACATTTCTAGTGTTTTCTTGAAAAGCAGTGGCACAAAGTCAGTGATAAACAATTCTCACATTTAGTGGACTCAATGTCACTCATTTTGGATATTTTCCAAAAAATGAAAGCAAAATCAGTGGCATTTTAGTGATCTCCTCCTTCTTGTCTTCACTTTCATCCATTACCTCCATGTTCCCATTTTTAGTTTTACTGCTTCTTTCTCTGTGACATCATCAAAGAAAGACTAGGGGATAGACAATTTGATATAAAATTAAAATGAGCAAATACCTAAGCAATAATACATAAACTAGACTTATGAATGTATTCTATACACAAAACGGTCTTCTCCAGGAGATAGGCTTTATGTAAACTAGTCTGTACTGACCACAATAAAGATTTAAAAAATTAAATGGAGTAAAGTATAATTAGGGGTCACCAATCCATGGCAAATTAGCCATCCTAGACTTATAAGGGAACCTGATATTTAGTAAAATTAGATTGGTTAAGGATATATACTGTTGATTTGGTTGGACGATCGATTGTTGGTTTTGTTCTACCATATGGACAACATGCACTCCTACTTCACCCAATAACTTCAAGGATTAGAAACAAGAAAATGGGAGTAAGTAGAAACTGGAGAGAAATAGAAAAAGATCAAAATGCATTTTGAAGCTTCATCTTATTCAGAAAAGCATAAAAAGATGATATGGACAGATGATTTTTGCCTTCTAATAGCTCATTGGGATGAGTGTAGAATTGATTTGAAAAATCACTGTCAGTGGAGTATGGCAGAAAAGCGAGGGGACCATGTGACAATCGCCATGCCACTGACCGGACGGCTGTCAGGTGGACTTTCAGGTCTCCAAGGAAGCTATACTGACCTTGCCGCATGCCTGCTGTGACTTCTAGACAATTTTGACCTATTTCTTGAAAACATGTGAGGATTTCTGGGTAAATTTAATATATCTCCTTTTCTTATTATCCAAGGAAGATATAACTGTCCTAGGAATTGTATGAGAAACAAACTAATTTATTCCTCTCCCTGAAAATATGATTAAACTACTGCACGAGAAACGGGGGAGGGTATCGGTAGATGGGATGATAAATCCTTGTCCCAAATGGGCCTGACCCTCATTCCAGGCAGGCACTGCTAATTGAGCTCTGTGCTCTTTATTGCTCAGCTGAGAGGTGGCCTCTGAACATCATCTAACGCAAGGTTCCAGGCAGCCTTTACCAAGCCTTTGAAAGCTAACAAGTACGTTTTAGCCGATTTGCCACCACTGACATGGATTATCAATTATTGATTCTATACCACAGAGACCAGAAGCTAAAAGAACCAGTCAATCAAAACCTGACTGGGAAAAATATGACTTCTATTTTCTGTGTTTTCATGAAGAGGTTTTTCTTATTGGCTTCACATTGTTCTTGGTTTAGGGTCCATTTAGTTGTTCAAACAATTATTACTGATCCCACAGAGGCTCCTGTGGGGGTCTCTGAGTATCCTAGGAAACGTGAAATATAACAAGAACCCAATTGGGGCGAGTAGGTAAATTTGACAACTACTGCTCTGTCAACACCTATACTTAGTTTCTCACCATGGGAGGTCACATCCTCTAGCATCACCGAGTTTTAGTGTTTTCCCTTTAGTCTGTACATTTCTTTCAAACCGCACTGGGCCTCTGGCTCATGTTAGCAGATATTGTCACATTAAGTCAGGCTTATGATCACTCCATCGATGGATCTTCTCTTGAGTACAGGACATCACTGCCCACCAGCTTAGCTCCTCAATGGTGAAAACCCTAGGTATCTAACCTGGTTCCTTGCTACCACATTTATATCCCTCTTTCTTGATTTGATAGCACAGCAACTCAACACTTTCTTATGCTTCTCGCCCTCATTTTTCATTCCTAAATATCATCATTCCTACAAACTGTATGTGATCATGAGCATTTTGGCTCATGACAACTTTCTATGTATCTTTATTTTCCATTCTTTGATCCCTCCCACAATCACAGGTAGGTATTAATCTGTGAAGGAACCAGATGGAGAAGCTGAGGACACAGGTCTTCCAAGATGGATGGCATCTGTGATTTAAGGGACTCCCTTTTCAGGGCCATACTCATGTCACCAGCCTCCTCTGCACAGAATGCTTCTGCCATTTGGTATTTCCCTAGAGATTTAGGCTCCAGCCCCATTCTCACGCTCGGGTTCTTAGACGTGCAACACTTTCCTTTCTCTGTTCCATTTTTTTTTAATTGTCATTTCTCTTCCTTCTTTAAATACTTAGATGTGGAAGGTGCTAGACCCTGCTACATAGAGACACGAGGAAGTCCTGCCTTCCAGGGCTCCTTCGTCCAGTGGAGAAAACAGTTGTCCCTAAAGGATTAGAACGTGAAGCACTGTGACAGTGTTATAGTGGACATTTTAAAATGGTCTGTAGGGGTCAAAGAAAGAGTGTTTAAAATACCTTGCTGGTTATGTCAGGGACAGCCTTGGTTTCCTCATTTGTATTGTATGTTACATGGATGAAATCATATCATTATAGGTTTGAGGGCATTGTGTATGTGTTTATTCTTGGTTTACCTCCAGCTCTACTTTCCTGTTCTCTTAATCGGCCATTCTTTGTACTGACACCTGGGGTCTTGTTGACCCTGGAGGATCTTCTCTTCCAAGGACAGCCATTCTTGGAGGTAGAAAACCACTCACCTGCAAACGCTCTTTTTAAAACAGACCCATCAATCCAGAGCCTGTACCTCAACCAATTTCCAATTTCCTTTTTTTTTTTTTTTAAGTTTGCACAGTCTGGGCCACTTTTCACCTGCTCTAATAATCCCTGAGAGATGGGGACCAAATAACCAGTGGCCTCTGAGCCCCAGATCCCACTGAAATGGTTCAAACTAGCAATCCTATTCCTGTTCACCTGCCTGGCTCACTCCTCCCCATAGAAACCACTAGACTCTCCTCCACTGCTTTTGCATATCCTTCTCCTTCCCAGACAGCCATGGGCTTCCCTGTGGGGCTCCCTGTGGCACGGCTGTCCCCTCTTGGGAACTGTGAGTAGCACACCCTCTGAAGCACTCATTTCCTGAACCTCTGACCCTAGTACCCTCCACTTTTTTATTAATACACTATATTTTAAAATACTGTCTTCCTCTCCCTACCCCTCTCCCTTCTTGTCCTCTCCATTCCCCTTCATGAGTGTAGTCTCTGTCATTAAAAAACAAAGACATGAAAAGAAACCATTATCACACAATCCACTCTTCCTTCACACACAGACAAGTTTTCTCAACTGCTTCCTTTATGCTGTTTGGTAGAGCAATGGAGGAGAAATCATCTTTGTGGCCAAAAACTAGAAAAAGGTAATTGTACACTACATACACCAATAGAGTTTATGATTTTTAAACTTAAATTTGTTCAATTTTTAAATAAGGAACTTTTATTTAAGTATGCAATTTCTACTTTAAAGCTGGAAATCATAAATGAATCTCAGATCCTGGCCTATGAAATGAGATTAGAAAATCCATGAGTTCATGAAACACACACACACACACACACACACACACACACACACACACACACACACACTAGGGATGAGTCATAGATAGATATTAGAATGAAGCGAATATGCCCAGATCCTTTGAATGAAGAAGATATAAATAAGGACAAATTCCTGCCTCCTCTATTATAGAATTTTCAGTCTAGAAAACCACTGTCTATTATGGAAAGAAAAGATTGAGAACATTCATTTAGCTTCCATTCTGAAAAGAGATTAGCTGAACCCACCAAGTGTTTTATGCACAAATAGCTATAAATTGAAATGAGAAACATAACAAACAAAAAAAGCAAAAATCACAAGCAGGAAAAGAACCTGCCTCCTGAATTATACACAAGGACCCTTCTGGATGTCCCAGCCTGCTGGTATTCAAAAACAAATACAGCCTAGCCAATCTAGAAAGATCCCTGTGAAGCCAAGGGAGTGTCTCACTACCCATTGGTAGCAAAAATTCAAGAGCCTTCAGGCTCCTTGAGCAGTTTCTTAAAAAGAGCAATGAAGCTGGAAAGCTTGCTTCCCTGGAACAAAGGAGGGCAGGGTGGTTCCAGAAAAAAACAGAAAACAGGCATGCCCTCCCAGTGCCACAGCTCATTAAGGTGTTTTATATTCAAGTGAAGTCAACAGGAAAATAATACTCTGCTCACGTGAAATGAGAAGAATGTGAATCATCAACCATCATTAGGAGAAAAGAAGCTGGAAATAGGTTTTCATGACCAAACAGTCATTTGCAACCTGAAAAATACTCTTGGCCATGTCTCATCCTTCAAAGCCCATTAGGGCGAAATGAATTCATGATTGTGAAATGACCCTTCTCTACTTCCTCAGCAACCTCGTGGAGCCCTGGCTCTACAAGTACAAATTAGAGTGCTGGGATCCAGCAGTTTACAAACACCCTGGCAGGGAAGAAAGAGAGTAGATGTGGAGGGCATTTAGCTTCCCCCTTTACTAGCTGGGTAGATTTAGGCAAACATTTCATCTCCACATCTCTGTTACTTTACATGTAGAATGGGAATGAAGATAAAGTTAAAAATCATTTCATTGACTTCCACGCTGTACGCCAGTTTATCATATAACTTATAAATTATTCTAATTATATGAAATTTACAAAAATGGAATCAGATTATTTGGACTTACTGGAAGTTTGCATTATACCAAATTACTTTCCCTTCCATGATGACACAATGCCTGACTTCTTACAACCCTGTGTTCTCTCTCAACAAGTATTTCTTATCTACTGTGTACCAGGCACCATGGGGGATTTAAAAATGATAACTTCAATGCTAATGGTAGAGATGCAAATAATATGTAAATAGTGCAATGAGTGGTCTTTAGTACCATAAAAGATGGAGGAACAAAGGCAATGGAAGTTTTTTGAGTAGCAAGACAGCGTGAGTTTTATAGCATGCACTTATTTTCTGTCACAGATGTCTGCCTATATTACAAATATCTTACATTTTCTCAAATGCTTTGTGCATATTAACCTCAATTCACCAGTTAAGATTATCTCCTTAGTAACAGAATAAATTTCACACAATGCTAAGTCAGTAAATAATTTTCTGAATTATCAACTGGTGGCTAGTTCTCATCTTAAGAGTATCACAATGGTACATACTCACCTAATATAGTTCCTTTGACAATACTTACAATTTTTTCTTTTTACTATTCTCTTTCAGTGTCCATGGAATGTTCATACCTGTCTCACACACTGCAGCCTGTCACTATGGGTGAACCATCCCCAGATGAAATGGGCTCAAGTTAGCCCCCTGATGTGAAGGGACCACTCTAGACATGTTCTCTTTAACCAGGTGCCAATTCAGGATGGCTAAAATTAATCATATCTGACTGCGGGTCCTGAGTTACCATGCAACTTTGGAACTAAAGGAGAATATAAGCTTTTTTATACATAAAATTTTAAAAATTAACATTTTTTTTCATTTATCAATATTGCCCAGGTGATGAATGAATGATCAAATGTCATATCCAATTCAACATACAATTTTGGGACTGTTACTTTGTTCAATTAGTATTTAATTGGTTGTTATGAATCTGAAGTCATTTTCCCAACTTTTCATTGTGAAGTTCAGACACACAGAAAAGTTGAGAGGAAAGTAAAACCATCACGACCATACCCACCACATAGATTCAGTCCCAGGCTACATTTTGCCATGATTAGCATGTATAGATTATGTTGCACCTACTTTTGATGAATTATTTGAAAGTAAATATTAGACATCATGATATTCCTTAAATACCGGATCATGCATCTCCCAAAAAAAGGTATTGGTCCTTCTGAATGTCAAATCCATTATCATCTAAGAAAACTAACTTTTTTTCATTCAATATCCATTCTGTATTAAAATTTCCTATGTTAAATCCCAAGTTCTTTTCATACCTATTTAACATACCCAATTTTTCAATGAATTATATGTTTTATACTTAAAAGAAAGTTGATGCCAGGTGTGGTGGTTCATGTCTGTAATCCCAGTGGCTCAGGAGGCTGAGACAAGAGGATCCCAGGTTCAGAGGCAGCCTCAGCAACAGCAAGGCACTAAGCAACTCAGTGAGACCCTGTCTCTAAATAAAATACAAAATAGGGCTGGGGTTGTGGCTCAGTGGTTGAGTGTCCCTGTGTTCAATCCTGAATAACCCCTCCCCAAAGAAAAGAAAGTTGAGAGGGTTGGGTGGATGGGTGGATGTTGTACTTAACCAAGAGTTTTGTGCTTAACCTTACATTACTAAGAATGGAACAGCCTGCCATACTTTGTCTCTCCACCTGTCGGGATGTAATACGAAGTATAGCACAGGATCATTCTTGAACTAATCTTCTCCAAAATACCTGAATCTAAGTAAATCTTTTGCTTTATTTCCAGGTAATGGAAAATATAGGTGTTATACCTTCTACACGAACACCTGGCCTGATCTCTTAAAGAGCCAATGTCATTTAAAACAGAGGTTGAGAGAGGACAGTGGGTAGATGCCCTAAAGTAAAAGAAACAAAGACAATGAAATGCCCTTGAAGACTTTTTCTAAGTATAAAATGCATAATTCTATGCAAAATGAGGTTGGCAAAAAGACAGAGTCTGCATTTTCTGCAAAATTAACAAAGTACTGGGATCAGCACACTTACCTTATGATACTGCTGAGAATTCCTTATCAACTCTTTCCAAGACCCTGGTTTCATGGATGCTGACAATGACTTCCAAGCCCCTCTGGATCCCAATTCTTGAGGATTGAGACTCTGGCCCTCCAGACCTCTTGTCTTGGCTCCCCAATAGTAAAATAGAACTTGATACAGGAGCTTTTGTGGTGGTTCAGTTGTTATTTATAGCAGAAGCAGTGTGCTTTGTTTAAACAAGGAGAAAATGAACCGAGGTTAGGTTTTATAGAGTTCTGTACTAACATGAAGTTGCAGGCACCAACTGCTCAGGTGGCCAGTGGAAGAAAAAAGTGTGCGTAGGGCAGGGAGTGGAATAGATCTCAGCACATCTAGTGAGCAAGTCCAGGTTGGAGGTTACTGAAATATGTAGACAAAGCTTACCAAGTCTGTGTCCCAGCCATTGCTCTGCACTAATGTCATTCTTAAATAAACCAAAGCACCACAAGCCAGAAGCAAGACATAACAGATTTGCCAGCTGTGAGCACACTGTTTACAGATTGAACTTGGGACCAAAATCATTATGTAGTATAAGTTATTACAGAACTCAAGAAAATATGTTTTGACAGAGATCTTATTTAAAAAAAAACAAGTAGCTAATATGGAAGCAGATTTCTCTTCTCTGTAGAGTATAGCATTCATTCTGCAATGATCTCTCTTGTCTCCCAACCACTTCAAAGTTTAGATTTGTTCACAGTGGATAATGTTTTTCTTTTCTAGGAACAAACAGGGCCTAAGACAAATGGAGCATCCATCTCTATGTACATAATGGCTTCAGGCTTTCTGGGAAGCACAGCCTCATCTCAAATGGTGCCAGGGAGAGTGGTAAGATTAAACCTTGATGTGCTTTATTGTCCTTGACTCTGAATGATTTTATTTATATATATATATACACACACACACACACACACACACACACACACACACACATACACACACACACAAATGAGTGCAGCATTTTATCTGTAATTAGTATTTTGTGTGGTTATAATCAGGTTGTATTCTTTCTTTGTGGACAAAGATAGGTAGCTTTGAAAGAAGTGACCTAAATCATAGAATAAAAAGTCTGAAATATTTTGCTCACATATATTATCACTAGGATGTAATTTCCAGTATAAGGATTAACACACTTTAAAATAATTTAGATCATTCTTTTAAATATATCCTACAGGATGTAAATAGCACAGTAATTTTATAGTCCTCAATTTTAAATACATGCATGAATAATTTTACATTTTATTTGTACACTTCAAAATTATATATTCTTTTTACTTGTTCCAAAAGTTCTATTCTGTTAATTTATGTTGGAAAGGTTTGTTGAGTACCTATCATATCACCTCATTTTTAAACAACTATATTTTGTTCTCTAACCCTTAACTCTACAATGTTATGAAAAATTATCTGGATTGGTTATTATGATTAATATTAAAGTGTGATTATTAAAAACAATGAATGCATTGTAATTATAAGGCTATTCTAATCCAAAGACAAAACAGGCAACGCTTCTCCTGATGATGTGAGTATAAGTAGGGATTAAATGACATTATGAAAGTAGATTTCCCTGATGTGATATTTTAAATTATACCATCATTCAGGGTTTTTTTATTAAGCATCTTAAGGGATGGACCAAAGTAAGACACAGATGGATGGCATGGAAGAGGAAAAGAAATATGGAAACCAAGGATCCCTTCACATCTCAACTGCAGATACCTTAGACAAATCGATTTCAGGAAGGAGCACATGTGGAAATTGAAGAGCTCAAAATGGGTAAACTTAATGCTTCTAGTACCAGAGTACACCTAAGAGAGTCTTCAAAAGCCCTCAGGGACATGAATACCTCAATTTGGATTGCTGGCATCGAATATAACCTAGGAGATCATTCCACAGAATTATTTTCCCCTGGGAAGGGTTGATGTCAATTGAAGGTCATGTTAAATGCAAAAAGATTCAGAAAGAAGAAAGGTGCTGGGGAGAAAAGGGCAGGTCCACCAAAGGAAAGCTCAACAATTATCTTTTTACCATATTCGAACCCAATTGCTACTATTCCCTGCATGTTTGCTCATTTTGAACTCTTAAACGTGAAATAAGTGTGCTTCTTGCAGTCCTTGAGAAGAAACTGGGTAAGTCCAAATGTAAAAGGGGAAACATAAAATAAGGGAAAATTCACTGCTTGGAGAAATACTCCGGGAAACTTTGTTTAGAGAATCATTTATTAGCTTTTATGTTTACCGTGCTTGCTTGTTCAGTTTTTTTCAGCTAAAAAAAAAAAAAATACCAGAGGGCTTGAAGGGAATCATCATTTATCTTATGTCTTGTCACAACTAGACTTAATTATCTTTTCGTCAATTATTTTAAAAGCACTTTGCCCTCCAGCCTTGTGGGTAAGTTGTGTTGGCATGGTTACCCAACACATTATTCCAACTGTATTGATCCTATAACTCTTCAGAGCAATCAGTTCCTTTTCCAATACCAGTCCAATCAAGGTTCAAAATTATAGACCATGATATCAGGTTCTGGGTCTAGAAATTCATTACCATGATGAGGTTTTTGAAACTAATGGCTAATTTCTCTAAATGGCTATTAAAGATTCAACAGGAAATATTAAAGAGATAACATAGAGGAGGCATCAGGCCTAGTAAACCACTGAATAATAGATCAAAGATTGTTTTTAATAAGTATATTGACTGTCAAGACTCCAAAGCCCTCAGCTCAATTGTTTTTTAAAATTTATTTATTTATTTTAATTTGATATACAGGACAGCAGAACACATTTTGATTCATTGTACACAACTGCAGCACAACTTTTTATTTCTCTGGTTGTACACAATGTAGCATTGCACCATATGTGCAGTCATACATAAACCTAGGGTAATAATATCCATCTCATTCCATCATCTTTCCTGCCCCCATATCCCCTCACCTCGGCTCAATTCATTAGCAAATATTCCTTCAAGCAAGAAGTGCTAACTGAGCACATGTCTGACTCTATGCTTGCACAAATTTGTCCCTACAGAAAGGACCTTCTGTCTTTAGAAAAACAGTTCTCAGAAGTTTACATTCTGGAAAGGGTATGGAAAGTTGGATGAGATCACGTTTGCCAGGTTCAGATATATCATTAAGGAAAATATGAAGAGAAGAAACTGTTCTATTCAAACCCCATTGCACAGGAGAAAGACCTCACTAAAGGAAACAAATGACATAGCCGTATGAATTCAATCATCTCATAGCTTCTGAAATCTCAGTTATCACATAGGCCAGTGATTCCCTTCTGTCCCCAAAGGGGACCTTTGGCAATGTCTAGAGTCATTTTTCTTTGTCACAATTTTCAGAAGCATTTTTTACTGATATCTAATGTGTAGAAACCGGGAATATTAAACATTCTGCAAATGCACAGGACAGCCCCAAAGCAAAGAATTATTTGGGCCAAAAAGTTGATAGTGTTGAGATTGAGAAGCCCTGGTGGAGAAAGTAAGGCTGTTCAACATTTCTGTATGGATAAAGAAGATGGCATCAGGATAAAAAGAAAAACAGTGTGATGGCTTTAGGGATCCATAAGACTACATAATTAATAATTTTATAATATTACTTGTTCCCATTTTGACTTTCCCCTGGCTCAGAATCCAAGCCCTTCATATTCTACTCTTTTTAAGAAGTCAGGGGCTCTTCAATCCAGCTCATTGCTCAGGCCTTCTCTTCAAAGCTGTGACCTCCTTTCCTAAATCCCATGCTTCATCAAAATATCTCATTAAATGTCCTGGGTTTTTCTGGGTATTTTTAAATGATAATTTTTCTAAAAAACTATTTTGAACCAAGAGCTTAAAATACAATGGTTGTTAATGGTTTAATACATATCCAAGTAGAATCAAAGAATTTTTAAATGAACAGAGTTTAGAGCTCATTTTTTCCTGCTACGATTTTTTAAAAATGAGCAGCAGAATTCTGGGGTTCTGGAAAGGAACCACAATGGAAATTTGAGGAACAAGAAGAAAAATAGAAGAGACTTCTTTCCAAGTCCTCTGTTCCCTTTTTAATTAAAACTCATCTTTTATTTGACATATCCTGGTGTTTTGCAAACTGCAGTTTGACAGGAGTCCTACCACCAAGAAGCAAGCCCAGAAAGCCACTAATCTCAACTGTTTTCTTTACTATGAAAAGAACCTGAAACTCCAGGAATTTTAAATACAGAATAAGAGTGAAAAATATAATCAATCCCAAAACTTTGGTTTTCTGACTACCAATCCAGTCACCTTCCCAGCAGGCCATGTTGGCTCATAGATCGTGATCACATTTGAAGAGGCTTTAATGGGTTAAGGTAAAAGAATTTTCAAGTCTATAATAGAATGAGAGTGAATTTTCAATCAGAAATCTTCTAACATCTTCAAATACTATGGAGTCCAAGTCCACTAACTCCCAATAATTAGGAAGTCAAATCAGCCCATTAAGGAGTCAACCAAGACCTCTACTGGTTTGCCTGACTATGTGTCCCCAAACCAACATGGTCAAAAAGGTCAGTTATGTCTGCTGGTTAGGGGACTACAAGGATCTGTGCCTGAGAAGCAATCAAAATCTCCAGAAGTCTGCATTTTGTTTGGGTAATCATGAGTAACACAGCAATAAATACAGTTGGTTGAAGGAAAATCATTAAGTTGGAAAAAGAAAGTCACGAATGTGATTCATCTTTTATTGGGACTGTCACAGAATCAATCCATTGTTCTGGTCTTCTTTGGCTACATCCTTCATTGTCTGCACAGTATAAAGGACAGATCTCACTTCACAGAAATGTCCATGAGGCTGCCCATGTGTCCTTCACAGTTGGCTCATTCCCAGTGGGAACCTCAGGGCTGATCAGAGCAGTGCAGATGCCACATCTCCTTTTGACATAACTCCTACAGAATTTAAAACCCATAACCACCCGTGTTGAGCATCCATATGGCACTTGAGGTCTGCACAATACTTTATTTCCATTTTTGATTGATCATTTCTTCAAACAAGTCTCTAAGGTAGGTTCATGTCGTCACCCTTAGATGAGAAAGAAAGAAAGAAAGAAAGCCACGTGGAAGGTCTGTGTCACACAGCAAGGAGAAGACTGACTGTCTCCAGGTCCCTTCTACTTCCATGTGCTCTAGTCCATATTGCTGTGGTGAATAGCTTCCGTTGCCCATCCAGAGCCTCCCTTCTCTGCCTTGGATGGGTCACTTCTACCAGTAGACTTTCCTGCATTTCAGTTTGGCTATTGCAAAGCAGTAAAGAGGAATTCCCAGGGAGGGAGGAGTTTAGAAGAAGAGTTTTTATTTCCCAGTTCTCAGCTCAGTCCTGTCTTGAATGCACTTTTTTATTTCTCTAGTATTAGGGATTGAATGGAAGGGATGCTTAAACCTCTGAGCTACATTCTCAGCCCTTTTAATTTTTTTGAGACAGGCTCTCGCTAAGTTGCTGAAGCTGTCCTCAATCATCTTGCCTCAGTGGCCCATATTGCTGGGATGACAAGTATGTACCACTAGTTCCACAGATTCCTTTCTAAGGGTTCACATAAGACAACTGCAACCCTAGTCACTTTTCCTTTGAAGGTCATGACTCTCTCCTTGGGATTGTACAAATGGCTCCCTCCCTTACCCCCTCAGGGCTAAAAGTGGCAATGAGCTCTGCTCCCTTATTACTAGCCACATGATGCTACGTTAGTCCTTTGCCTCATTTTACTCTGCCTCCATGTTTGTAAGTAGGTCCATGTTAAATATTCCTCAAATTACAGAGGATACTGCCTACTTCTGGCTGGGAACATACTGACTCACTAACTGAGGAAACATCTAAAACTGCCATGAATTTGCAAGTGGAAATTATTTTGAGCAAACCTGATATCTGAAAATTCAAACTTATCAAATTAGAAAAGTTTTAAAGAAAAATGAATGCATCCCTTTAGAATTCCTTAAAAGCTATGGTGCTTTCACCCTAAAGTTCATATGCACCCCCCCCCACACACACACACACTTTTGCTGAATAATTCAATGGTTTCATGGACTGCTTGAAGTTCACCTGAAGAATGTTATGAACACAAATTTTGGAGATGGCCTTGGGTGATGGTTTAGGTCTATAATGTCCTCCTAAATGTTCATATATTGAAAGCATGGTCCCCGAATGAAGCAAGTGTTAGAGGTGGGGCCTTTAGGCAATGAATATCTAAGAAGGCTCTGATCTCATCAGTGGATTAATCCACTTGGTGAATTAATCTATTTATAGCTGAATGGACTACTGAGAAGTGGGACCTAGCTGAAGGAAGTAGATTACAGAGAAGACAGGCATGCCCTGGAAGGGTCTCATCTTCTCCCTGGCCCCTTCCTCTCTCTCTCTCTCTCTGCTTCTTAGCTGCCTTGAGCTGAGCAACTTTCTTCTGCCATGATGGTTCTCCCTTGGAGCCAGCCAAGCATGGACTGAATCCTCTCAAACTGTGAGCCAGATATATATCTTTCCTCCTTTAAGTTATTCTTGCCGGGTATTTGGGTCATAGTGATGAGAAGCTGACAAACATATCTTGTGATTAATGTTCTTATTTGTGCATGAAGAATCAGAGGCATGTGTCTCAGGTCTAGTGGATAGTTACTGGCAGATATGTGACTGGAAGTCAGACACTTGCCTCTGAATTCTCACACACTAACACTCTTACTCCACAATGACCACAAATGTGAAACTCAGATATTTTTTAAAAAATCGCTTAGGGACTCCCTAGGTGTATTTCTTTAAATCACCCTCAAAGAAATGTGCTAATTCATAAAATAAAGTACACCTGTATGAATTCTATTTTGCAATACATAGAGTGAGAGATGTAAAGTGAATATAAAGATGAGGAAAGTTATCATTTTGTGCTCTGGGTTATTTTCACCAGCAGCAAAAACTCACCTCTGACTTATTTTTCTGATAAATCTAGGATTACCCAAAAGGCTAGAGACACTCATTGGCCTGAGGTCTTTAAGTTGAAGCCACCCTTTCCTGAGAACAGAGAGAGGAACACAGCAGTGAAATCTGCCTCTGAAATCTAGTTGCAGCCTATGGTGGTTTATCATACGGGGTCTGGGAGCAGAAGGAATTGTCCTCTCCCACTGTACTCACCACCACCCCGTGCCTTCTGGAGCTCTGTAAACTAGGAAGATGCAGGCCAAGAGCGGCACTGGCATCAGTGAGCTGGCACTTGGGATGACTTTGCCAAGATAGCAGTTCTAAGTCTTGTTATAAGCAAGGAAGCCTGAGCAGTTGCTATTAGGGATTGGCTGATCCGCTGAAGGCAGTATAAACAGGTTGCGGTAGGTGGACAATTTGTCTCTTACCCATAATTTCAAAATCCAAAGATCTCAGAAATCCAATTATTATATTTCTATGTTTGACACAATTTTATTTGGAGGCAAAATCTGACCTGAATGGACTCAAAGCTATGTATAAGCTATATTTATTTCACTTGGCATGAATGAGCATAATTTTCACTGCAAAACTATTATTTTGATGACTGGGTATTGCTCCAGCCCCTGCTAGTATTGCTATAATATATATGGCTTATGTATTGTATTACCTTTTTTAAAAAAATATTGCATTTTTAAAAAAAAACATCAGGCTCCAAGGTGTCAGATAAAGTATGTTAGAAGTGTATTTTCCAGAGCTAGAAGTCTCTGAAATAGAAAAGGAAAAAAAAAAAAAAAAGGATTTCCAGTTAGCTAGTCCCAGAGGAGAAAGGATGTAAATATGCATGAGTTAAGGGGGCCTTGGAAAGTTCTTTATATTTCAGCTATCCATTTCTAATATCAGGAATTCAACAGTAAAACTGTAATTCACCTAATTTTGTTCCCTATCAAGTAGACTGTAGATACCATAGGAAGAAAGCCATAGGACATTTAGACCTTTGAGTATGTTTTGAAAAGCTAGAACATTATTCAGAAGGAAATCCACAGGAGGTGGCTTTGTGAAGCACAGCAACTGTGCTAAAGGGGAAGCTTCTTGGGTATGGTACATCTGCCAAAACCCTAACTGGGGTCCAAAGCCAAATCGAAACTCACCCCGGTTTCATGGGTGCATATCACCAGGATAGAATACCATTGGGGATATTCTTTGCCATTTCCCTGTTGGAGTCCCAAGACCAAAATTTCTTGTCTAAATATGTCAAAAATGGCATGAAAGTCTAGGGTTCACCTAGGAAATATACTTCCCATGTCACCTATTTTTTTTTTCAGGGACCCTACATGTGCACAGATTGTTTCCATTCTTGCCATCAATGCTATGCAGTGTTACCTGGTGGGTGACGGTGAAGTAGACTGTGCTGTTGCTCAGAGTTGTATATCATGGTTCTAAGGCACTTCTGACACTTCACAAGGACCCAATTTCTATATATGATAATACCATGGCTTTAGTTTTTGAAAATGCCAATCATCCTTGTGTTGTTTCCTGTTACCAAAGGGATGAGCTCCGCCATCATGAGCAGAACTGGAGACAAAAGGGAATGAGGCACAACTGCTGCCTTTAAAGCACTAAATGTGCCCTATAGGACAAAGGCTCCCTGTAAAGACCATTCAAGTGATCACACCCTAGTGTTTCCAGAGTCACCATAGAAAGATAGGCTAAGCAGATTAGTATGAGTAGGAAACAGCACATTGATCCCCCAAAAGCTGCCAATAGAGTGGAAGCAATTAAGCCAAAAGCATGAGAAAGCAAGTACTTCACTCATCAATGACCAAACAAGAGCCAATGACCACCTCTACATGTAGGATCAGCAGGAAACTGAGTCACACCAGGCAGGGTTGCATGAAATTTCCTACAGGAAGAGAATTCAAAACTGGCTCCGTCAACATAAGAGAGAATAGCCTCATGTTTTAAATCACTTTTTTAAATAATTCAAAAAATTTAGAAAGCTATATATGAATGAAATTGAAACCATACTCTTTACATTCTTAAAGAGTCATTTCTTCTTCCTAGGTTCGACAATTCCTCTTTGCCAGTACGGTTTATACTTCCCATCATCTTCCTCTTTATCTCATAACATAGTGTGAATTCTACAGCACTGAAAGGAAACATTATTTCCTAAAAGTGTTCACTTACTTACTTCAAGTAGGACACAATCAAAAAGTGCCCAAGGACAAATCCTTTTGAATTGTTTGTTTCTGATGGGATTGCTACTGGAAGTCACAAGTCAAAACCTCATAAAAAGAAAGGGAAAAAAAAAACTGAATTGCTTTCTGTGTCTCCAATTTCCTTCCAAACAGATGAACAAACGAGAGAGCATCTGATCTACTCTATCCCTTCCCCACAAGCTAAATGAAACCAGAGTGGCAAGTAGATGATTATAGTGTGGGCATCATCTGAAATGGGTTATACAGAATTTTCTCTGGAATGAAAAGAGGCTGAGAAAACATGTTTCATTCATTGTATAAAATTTATAGCATCTTTCATTCGGTTGAAGTTCCATAAATTTTTTTTTTCAAAAACTTACAGTATATCTATCTATAAGAGCAATCTTACGCTCCATTGGCTGAATAAAGATGTAGCAATTTTTTAATACACACCAAAGACTCTTGAAGTGTCAGACCCAAGACATATTAACTGGCCAGATGAGACTGAGATAGGAACAAGTTACAGATGGCCTAAGTTAATGTTATCAACAAAGAATCAAGCCTTTGAGAGCTGGAGTGACAGCTCCGATGCTCTTCTTGAGATGATTTCTTTGCTGTTGTTTTTAGGAATTCCATTTTCAAGTCTATTATGGCAACCACTCAAAAGTATTTCTTAAAGACATATAGCACATTGCTTTTTGTCAATCTAACAGTCAGTGGGCCAGTGTTTGATAAGTAAGAAATTAGGATATAACTCTGCAATTATACTATCAGAATTGATCAAATTTATACCATTTTCCTTCCCAGCTGGTCTCAATATAAAAAACTAGCTTTAAAAGAACATATCTGCAGAACTACCGACAGTAGGATAGGCTTGTTTAGAGATCATGTTTAATTCTTAATTAAAATTCCAGGAGAATCTCCCTAATTGCTCCTATCATTTAAAATGGGAGTTACTTATAATTTCCTGGAAGAAAAAATAAAAAAATAGGAATACAAATAAAAATGAAAAACAAATAATAACATTACTCATTTAAGCACTAAGAAAAAATTGAGAAAATATATCTTTTTACGGTCTATTACTAAGAAAGAATGTAGGGGTGGAAATAACCAGTTCTATTTAAGATACGGATTTAAGTACCACTGGCCTTTCCCTCATCTCTCATTTAAATAATGTTTCCCATCTGCCATTTTTATTTGAATAGATGACAGTGAACCTCACCTCTAAAAGAATTCACCTCTCCGTGTGTTATAAGAACAATCACAACTTTAGTTGCTACTGAGACTCTGATTTGTCAGTCGTTAGATTCAGGAAGGTGCTGTTCATCCTCCTGATGGCCTGGCCTGTTGCCTTATTGATTGTCAAAGCATGTCAGTGCATCTAGTGTGGAATACATGCTCACTCCTGTGTGATGGATTGCCATTTGAATCCTGGAATGTGGAGTTCGACAAATTACTACTAAATGTTTATGCTTTACCTGTATAAAAAACAGAAACAAAAAAAGGAAAAAAAACAGATTAAATGCCTGAAAATGAAGTTATAAAATATCTTGAGTAAAATATTTTAGGAATTAAAAATGGAAAGCAAGATATCTGGAGCTAAGAATAAAATATATAAAATCACATTAAATAGATACATATATATAAAGCAATAGTCTTCAAACGTGAGTAATATCAGCATTTTTTGATGGGAGAAAATGTATATAGACTTACAATGTTGGCATAAATTAAATATGTACCAATTTTAAATATGTACAATTTCAAATCAAAAACAAATTTACAAATTAAAGATATACAGAGATACAAGATGAATAAAATTCAAAGTCATAATAATTTAGTACACAACATTTTGACATGTCTGTATCAACAATTACAATGTGAATATTGAATTAAATAGGAATTTGTACGCAATCATTTGGTTTTGACTTGTCTGCTCTATATTGTACCATTTAATGATTCAATTTTTTAAAAAACTGCATTCAATTTAACAGTTTTTTCATATGAAATTCACTTAGTAATAATCACTATTATTAGATCCACCTCCTTCATTTTTCTTATTAGCAAGGGCTAATAACTTTCGGTGGAATGAATTATCATGATCATAAACACAAATGAAAACACAGGCACTAAAGTCACATAGCTGTACTCTGCATAAACTTATATGAAAGAATTTTATCACTGACCTAAAAATCCAGTTAAAATATTCTATGCAGAACTTGAGGGTCTCTAAGAGTAAGTCCACAGACATTTAAGGATAGAGTTCAATGGAATCTGCTTTGAAAAACATGGTTATAAGGCAGTATGTCAACATCTACTTTGATAGATTTTCTTTTTTGTGACTAAATGAATATAGCAAGAACAAATTAAAGTATACAAAAAGTGGTTTCCTCATAACCCTATGATAGATGTGATGAGACATCTAATGAGCAATTAGGAGATATTCATTTTGTAAATTTGAGAAAGTAATTTATCATTTCTGAGTTTTATACTTTCCATTGGAAAAGAGAAGGAATTCAAGACAGTTTTATGATAGGATAAACAATAACAACAAAAATAGTCACCTAGTTATTCACTAAATAACTTCAGCTGGACAATTTTAGGGCAGTTGTTTATTGGTATGACCATGTTGGAGTAAGGCTCTTCTAGTTTCAGACTGATGGGGCTTAGACTCCCTAGCTTTTTGCCAATTCTGAAGCCATACTGCAATACCACTTGCAAACACTAAAGTTTCAGTCTGCTCTTATGAAGTTTTATTCTTTAATATAAATGAATGACCCCCAAATCTTCACCATGTCAGCCGAGGACCTGACTTTCTTAACAAGACTGCTAAAGATCAAGAAGTAAAACCAAGAATCAATAAATGGGATGGATTCAAACTGAAAAAGCATCTTATCAGCAAAGGAAACAGTAATGCGAAAAGAGAGCCTACAGATTGGGAAAAAATCTTTACCATACACACCTGAGATAGAGCACTAATCTCTGGGATATATGAAGAACTCAAAAAACTTAACACCAAAAAAACCCAAATAATCCAATCAACAAATGGGCTAAGGAACTGAACAGACACTTCATAGAAGAAGAAATACAATCAATAAACAAATATATGAAAAAATATTTAATAGTTAAAGAAATACAAATCAAAACTACTCTAATACAATCATCAAGAAAAAAAAAACAACAATAAATGATGGCAAGGATGGATGTGGTGGAAAAGGTACACTCATGCATTGCTGGTGGGACTACAAAATGGTGCAACCACTATGGAAAGCAATATGGAGATTCCTCAGAAAACTCGGAATAAAACCACCATTTTACCCAGTTATCCCACTCCACGGTTTATACCCAAAGGACATAAAATCAGCAAACTACAGTGTTGCAGCCATATCAGTGTTTGTAGCAGCTCAATTCACAATAGCTAAACTATGGAACCAATCTAGGTGTCCTTCAATAGATGAACAGATAAAGAAAATGTGGAACATATATTCAATGAAATATTACTCAGCTTTAAAAAATGAAATTATGGCATTTGCTGGTAAATGGATAGAGTCGGAGAATATCATGGTAAGCAAAATAAGTCAATCCCCAAAAAAACAAAGACTGAATATTTTCTCTGATATGCATATGCTAATTCACAATAAGGGCGGAGGGGGGCACTAGGGAAGAACAGTTACCTTAGATTATGCAGTGAGGAGTGAAGGAAGGGGGGGGAGGGATATGGGGATAGAAAGGATAGTAGGATGAAACAGACATTATTACCTTTTGTACATATATGACTGCATAACCGATGTGATTCTACAATACATACAATCGGAAAAATGAGAAATTATACCCCATCTATGCATGATATATCAAAGTGCATAAATGCATTCTACTGTCATGCATAATTAAAACAAATAAAAATTTAAAAAATATACTCATAAGAAATACAAATGAATGACCAATAAGTACAGTCATTTAAATAAAAATCTATACAATGCTAGGGAAAAAAGAAACTACATTCAAAGTACTAAAACATAAAAGATCAAACTCTAATATTGCCAAAGAGATTTGGGGAAAATATCATTAAAAATAAAATATTATGAAAAAAATAAAAAGAATTAATCTGTATAAGGATTCAATATTAGGAGCTAGGGATAAAGCTCAATGGTAGATTACTTGGCTTGCATACAAAAGGCCCTAGGTTCAACCACTGGCAACATATACACACAAATTCAAAATTAAAGTTACAAAAATACCCCCAAAATATGATAAAAATGAATAAATTCTAATATTTTTTCTTCTAGAGAGAAATCAGGTTTCCCTTAATGTTTTGGATGTAAAATTTCTTCCATAAGGCCAAGGCAGTCGGCCAAGAAGGAAGTGAATAAACTGTTTAAAGTAAATATGAAGAGTCATGGTCTGGACCCCAAACCACACCCCAGTGTAGCAGGAAGTCACATATCTGCTTCATTTTAACAACTCTGAACCCCAAGTCTCTCCCTGGGCTTCCCTGGTTGGAGATGTGTCATCTGTCTGCACTTCACAGCTTTAGAAGAAAGGTCTCTGCGATTCTCACACAGGGAGAAAGGGCTGTGCCTTTGTCTCCCTGCTGTTCCTACAGTCTAACCCACTGCTTTGTCCAAGCCAGTGTCTTTTCCATTGCTTAGAGTTTGATTCAGAACTTTTAAAAAACACATAATGTTAGGGTTATCCTGGTGTTGTACATAACTAAAAAGAATAAATAAATTTTTAAAAGCAGTCTTGGTCTTAGCATTTTGACATGAAAGATAAATTATAATTACTATTTGAATCACTTTATCTTCTCATTATAAGATCTCTTGTTTGTTTCAATTGATTGATTTTTCCATTAAAGGTCATATGTTTACATATCTTATATGCTCAGTAATTCTGAGTGAATGTCAGATATCAGAGCTTACATCTTGTTGCATGCAGAATACTGTATTTTTATATTCTTGGAAATGTTCTTGAGTTTTGTTCCGACACACTGTAAAGTTGGTAGGAAATGGTTTGCTCTTATAAGATCCTGCTTTTAAAATTCAATACACAGGATGAGAGCATCATTTAATCTAGGACTTAGTATCTTCCAGAATGGAGGCAAGACTTTTTTTTTTAAGCAAAATAAGTCATTTTTTCATTTTTATTCATTTATTCATTTTTATTTTTTAGTACTCTATGCAATGTCCCAATGTTCTCTGGCCTTGCTGGGAAAACACACTATGCCTTTCTGTGTGAGCATCTGGTACTGTTCCCTCTAACCCTTTTGTATGCTTCTTTGCCCAACCAGAGGTAGTCTTCTTCACATGCACACTCCGGTCTAGACTCTCATTCATGCCCCTGAACATTTGGCAGGGAGTGCCCATTGATGGCTAGAATCTTCTCTTTTGAGAACTCTCCTCTCTGATACTCTGATTTGTGAATGCTACTCATTCTTTTTTTCTCTTCTAAACCTCAAACTTTATTCTTTCAACAAAGTGAGTTTGCCACCTTCAGCCTGAGTGTTCCCTCAGGGTAGCACAACATGGAAAGTCTGTCAAAGAAGTAAATGGAAGCCCTAATATGACTTGCCGTTTTTATTTTCTGTCACTCGTCCTAACAATGCATCATTGCCAGATGTCCAGTGCCTTGGAAATTCTTAAGTATGTTGTCTATTTTTCTTGTTATTTCAGACAAGACGGCAGATCCTATACCTATTACTCTGTCTTGGCTATTATTATCTGTTATATGAAAAATAAATGTATTTAAATTTAAAATAGTTAAAATATTCTACTTTATATTTTCATTTACAAGTAATGAAGTACTTGTGATCATAAACAATGAAAGGTGAACTTTAGCCATTTCATCTTTCTCTTAGTATACTAATTTATTTTTAATATCAAACCTATTTTACTTCTGAAACACAAATTTAAATATTTTCCAATTTAAATGTTTTATACATGCCTAGCTAAGTAATTTCACACTTTTGTATAATGAATGGTATTTTTATGTAGTCGCCTTTATTTACATACCTCCCTCTTTCTCTTTTCCCTTTACCTTTCCTCTTCTGACCCCAGGTCTTAGTAATTTAAGAGGAATTCTTTAATATCTTTCTCTAAAACTATATGCTGAGTCCTATTAATGCTATATGTACTGAATCATTAGGCTATGTTTTCAAACATCTGCATATCTTATTCCTTAATTGAGGTTGAAAACTTTATTTATCTGACTGGAATCTAAGATTGAAACTCTTGATTATTTGTTTAGTTATAATCTTTCCCTCCATTTGTGGGTTTTTGTTTGTTTGTTTGTTTTACTTTTCTAAATTTCCTACAACTATCATGTTGGTCCTTCTGTCTTTATTCCTAAAATATTTTCTGCTTTATTTTCTTCTTTTTCAAAATTTTTGTTCTGTGCATTAGAAATTACTTCTAGGGCTAGGGATATAGCTCAGTTGGTAGAGTGCTTGGCTTGTATGCTTAGGTCCTGAGTTTAATCCCCACCACCACACACAAAAAAAAAAAAAAGAAAGAAGGAAATAAATTACTTCTATTTCATGAATTATTGCCTCCATCTTTATTAATTTATTCTACTTTTGTTTATTATTTTCTAACTTCATGAGTTAGACACTTAACTCATACATTTTCAGCATTTATTCTTTATGACATCAGCAAAACTGTTCTTCAAGAACTACTTTATCATTGCTGTGCAAGTTTTAATGTAATATTTTATCATAAATTAGTTCCATGAATTCTAATTTTCATAACTTTATTCTTCATGATTAAAAACTATATTTTAAATTTTGAATGTACATAAATAAGCCTTTGTGTCTAGGTGACATCAATACTTTAAAGTTTTTGCCCCAGAAAGAAATTATCTTTATTACACTATTAAATTAAAAAAAAAAACCTGCCCTTTATTCCTGAAGAAGACTCTGAAAAAATTTTCTTCCTTTGAGTTCTCCATATCTTACATTTTTATCCTTTATCTCCTTATATGTAGTAAATTTACTTACTTTGGTAAATAATTGATAAAAATAAAACCTGTGGTTACTGGCAGGCTGGTTTTATAGTTTTCAGCTTCTGTTGTATTTTATTCTTGGAAAAATGTCTTTTCATTTTTTTTTTCCTTTAGAATGTTCATGTTTCCTTGCAATCTAACTGTCCATTCACTGAAATGTGGGTTCAAAGTATGGTCTCCAAGGGAACACTTTAAACCTGGAGCCACTTTAACCCAGACGTGTAGCTTGGCATTGTTCTAGTTATATGTGCAGTTCAAAATACTTGCCTGGGGACAAGTTCGTTATAAATAATGCTGATTGTTCATTTCGCTCTCTTGGTTTGTTTTGTTATACTCATCCATGGAGGAAACAGGAATGTTTTGGTGCTGGTGTTCTGTTAGTGGAAGCAGTCCATCTTCATGAACCTAGACCCATCTACTCTTCCCTTGTCTAATATCAGGAATTCTTGGTTTGCAATTAGCATTTACTCCCAGAGCAGCCCTGGGTTTGGCATTAACTCTTTTCAGATCACTGATTTTGATTTGTTCTCTTTAGAAGTGGCCCGACTTTTCTGCGAGCTTACCATGACACTGAATTTTTGTTGTGGTTAATGTGAAAGCATTTTTTACTTAGTAGCTGACCCTACATTTTGGATTACTCTCTTATTCTCAGGCTTGTTAGTTGTGTATTCAGAGTCAGAGTGCTCTTCTTTAACTTCTCTACTAAGGAACAGACTGGCATGCATGTGTGGGAAGAGTTCACTGAAGCAATCCCAATGATGGGGATGGGCCATGTGTCCTGGTTGCCTTCTTTTCCAGACGGGGCTCTGTCTTCTTCATCAGCGGTTGATTTCACCACTTCACCACTGTGTGGAAACAGTGTCATTGGTTTCATCTTGCTCCTTTTTTTTTTTTTTTTTGTCTTTAGATCTCAGCTCTGATTATAGGAGTTTTATAAAATATTTCCATAGTGATGAAAAATAAAGCTGTCTATCTTGCTAAGGAGCTTGCAGCATAGAAATAGGGGGGCAGCCAAGCCCCGGCTTGACAAGCTAGTAGACTTCTCACAAATATTGGATCATCAATTGTTATCCCAGTTGTAGCTGAAGAAGGATTTGGCTTATCCACTTTGCTTCTTCTGGACACTTGAGTTTTAGTAAGAGTGTGTGAAGGTCCAGTGTCAATCTTCCCTTGGGAACTCTAAGTTCCCTGTGGGTAAAGCTCTTCCTAGGATCCAACATCCCTTGATCCTGACAGAAGAAGGCAGGTAATGTTCAGATTTCGGAGGAAAAGCTATGAGCCAGTTCTGACTGGGATTCTCCTCAATGGTCCAGTTTTACCCAGTAACCCACAGGGGCCAACAGATATGTGGCTCAGAAATACAGATCAGAATTGGGAGGAAGGGACAGGAAAAGCATTCTTGGAACACTCTTTTCCTCAACCCCTTTCTGAGATTGAAGTTTCTCACAGAGGAAGTATATACTGTGCACAGGACACTCAACTTGGCTTCCCACTATTTTCACAATCTATATTGAAAAGTAACTACTCCTTTGGTTGAATCAACTTTAGTTGATGCTAATAAAACCAAGTTGTTTCTTTCCATTGTCTTACTATTCCCTTAATATACTTTGTAATTTTTTTAAAAAATGAGAAAATTATTCACTCCAATGCTTTTTTTCCTAATTTTTTTTCCTTTAATCATTTCTCAATAAAATTTAATTTGAAAGTTTATATTTTTTGGTTGGCTGATTCTGGGGTTTATTTTTATTTTTACCATCAAGTGTCTTATAAGAATATTATTCTTTTTGTAAGATATATCTAATAATTTGAGATCTACTTTGGTTTGTTTCAAAGCCTTACTACCAGTAAATTATTAATATATTAATCCATTAATATTAATATATTATTGAGAGTGCTAATGAGATTAATCTATTATTAATGAGAGTGCTCTAAGTGCTTGGTCCTCACTCAGTAGGGTTAACCTTTTAAAAAATGGGACTTGTAAGATAAATAAATTATAGAAATGGCAGAAAGTAGCATTTCTCATGAAAGTAATATTCTGATGAAATATTATTTAAACACACCATTTCTAGTGCAAATGATATGTCCTATGAATCCAGAATTATTATTATTATTATTATTATTTTTAGCCCTATGACCCACCTGAGCTAAACTGGAAAAGAAACATTTCTATCAGGTGAAATTATTGTCTCTGTAATAATAGAGCCATGAGAAGATGGAAACAATACTCTTTTAAAATCTTAAAATCAAGCAAATAATCATAATTAACTTGAGACTGACATTAAGGCAGGGGTCAAAGAGATGTGCAACTTACAAGAATTGCTTAATTTTATATGACTAACCCCTTAGCATCACTGAACCTCAGACTTCACATCTATAAAATAGAAATAATTAGTAATATTTTTTTCTACCTCGAGAAATTGGCAGATGGGAAGGTGAAGGAGGACCATAATACTGAGAGGAGAAGAAAGGCCTGAAATCAGCATTGTGGCTGGAGGAGGGGAGAAGAGGTTGCTAGACTGTAGGTTTTACAGAGGATCTAGTCAGCTGGGCTGTGTTACCAACATTTTTGTAGATACCTAAGGATCTCCTTCCCTCCAACTCTGGGTGGACTTAACTCTCCGCCATGAGCAACAAATTGTTGATGAAGTTACACAATACAAGATTGTATCTAAAAAATGAAAATTAAACAAACCAAAAAAAAAGAAACTAATTGCCTTGAAGCCTTCAGTGTATCTAAAAATTCTACTGTATTTCTCTGTGAAAATAATTCTCCTCCTCCAAACACACTACAATACTTATTATAAATCTCATTTGTTCAAAATTCAGACAGTTCTCCTTCTGCTAACCTCAAAAGATACATTACCCTCTTACTTTGTAAAGAAAATTGAGGTTATTAGACAGAAACCTTAACCAAGCTGACAAACCAACCTCATCTGAATCCATTCAATTCATAGTTTCCAGTTTAGAGAAAGAACTTTCTCCTATCCAAGGCCGCTCCAATTGGGGGCAGGGGGCGGGAAACATATATTATTAGTCTTATAGCTCAACTTCTGTTCTCCAGTTGTTACTTCTTATTGTTATTAAGTGTTCTCAATCTGCCATCTTAAAGCCAACCAACAAAAAAGCAAAATTCCCTCAACCTCTCCATTTCCTTTGCTAATGCACTCTGTTTCGTGACCTTATTTCTCAATACATTCATCCTACACTTTGTTTCCACTTCTCATTTTCTGTGCACTCTTCAACAAGGTGCAATTTGATTTGCCAATCATTCATCTCCCTTATACCATTATTCTTAAGTTCATCACTAATATCCATATAATGGAAACCTATGGATTTTTCTTCATCTTCAACTCACCTCATTTCTAATCAATATTCAAACTTCTTGACTACTCCCTTGAAGTTAAAATTGACCTTTTAGGGATTCATTGATAAATACTTTCCAGATTTTCTTCCTACCTCTCTGATCATCTTTTCCAAATTTGTTCTCTTCTGCTGAAGGCCATTAAATATTGGAATTCTTCAAGACTCAGCATTGAGTTCTCTTATCTTCTCATTCCATGCTCTGTTCCTAAGAAATCTCATTTATTTGCAGTTTTAATTACTGCTTTTAATGTAAATGGCTCATAAACACCTATTTTTCAATATAAGCTTCTTTTCTGGGCTACATACTGCATATCTGAATGCCAACTTGAAATGCCTCTTAAATAACTCCTAGAAATTCAAAACAAACAAGATAAAAACCAAATCTGATTTTTTCTATCCACCCCTCTGCCAGAGTTTTCCAACATATTGAATAGCTTGCCATTCCCATAATTGTATCAACCCAGCAATGTAGGATCATCCTTGCTTTCCTCATACCCGCCTTCACACAGTCCTGTTTTATTTCCTATACAGTTCTTGAATCTGTCCATACTTCTCTACCTTTTCATTATCCTCCTGGTCCAAGCTACCACCATATTTTACCTGCTACCCCAAGGTACACCCACTCACCTATTTGCATTTACTCTGGCCTCTCTCTAACTACCAGAATAACATTGCTACCCCATTTCCCAACTGCTCCTTATTAACACTCTATAGAGTGGCTTCCCACTGCACTTAGAAAAGATAGGATTTTGTAACACGGACTCATAAGTCCCTGTATAGTCTGCTCCAGAACTACCACTATCTGCCCAGTCTCGACCCTAGTCTACATGTCATTGTGCCCTCTTCTCCTGTCTCTTTCTTAGTTTTTGGCCCATGTATGCTCACCTGGTTCTCTCACACAGGATTTCACATATGTTAGTGTCTCTTCTCAGAGTGTTCTTTCTTCTGCATATTGCCTGAATAGCTCCTGCTTGTCCTGCAGATCTCAGCCCAAGTATCATTTCTTTAGAGGAGCCTTCCAGACCTGTTTTCTTTTACAATATTTTTAAGGTGTCAATAGACCTTTATCTATCTATCTATCTATTTATTTATTTAAATATGATGCTGAGAATCGAACCCAGTGCCTCACACATGCCAGGCAAGTGCGCTACCACTAAGCCCCAGCCCCAGCCCTCCATGACCTTTTTGACTGATTGTAAACATAACTAATGCCATTACTGAGTTTTATAGCACTATCCTTCCTTAATATTGCATATCTGGAGGACTCCATTTGATTAACATTTCTCTACTCCACCAAAACCTAAGTTACACAAGGGCAGCAATCACATCCCCTCTTTTGGTTATGTTATCGCCAATATTTAGCATAGTTTTATAACATTTAATGTAGTTCCTGACATTTTCATTCATTATCCTTCAAATTTATATTGCAAATAAACATGCATAAGTATTGAGTCTATTATAAGTTGAACATTGGCACATACACAGAAATCCATGTTAATGTATGGTTTATAATAAACCCAGGCAGTAGAGTATCATATAACAGTGGCCCATAAACTAAGCATAATGTATTCCTTTAGTACAGTGATCCCTAGCTGATTTCATATTGGAATCATTTGAAACACTAAAAAAATGTCGACACCAGTCCTCCTGTACAAAGATTGTATTTTGATTGGTCGAGGTTGGGCTGAGTACTCATGGTTTGGTCAAACTGCCCAGATGATTCTTATTTTTAGATAGGGTAGACACCATGTGCTCTAAGGACAAAACTAAGAGCTTGGCCTAAGGTAAGGATGAAGATAAAAATAAAATTTAAGAAACAGGAAATTAAGATCTTTCTCATTTCTTTTTAATTGGTTATGGCTACAGCCTCTTCTTACCTTGGTAAAGGTCACCCAAAGTTTTCAGATCTCATTCCCTAGAATCTTAAGTGTTACTTTTCAAGAAAAAAAAAAAGGATGTTGTAGATGTATTTAAATGAAGGATGTTGACATGGGAGATTCTCCTTCATTTTCCAGATAGGCCCTAAACCTAATCACAGATCTTATTTAAAAAAAAAATGATACAGACAGAAAAGTACAAGGCAATGTAAAATTGGAGGCAGAAATTGGAGGACTGACCTAGGGAATCCTACAGCCACTAGAACAAAGCAAAGATAAAGAATTCATTTTCCCCAGAGCCTGTAGAGAGAAGGTGGCTCTGCTGACACCTTGAGTTTAGACCAGTAAAATGGGGTTTGAGCTTCTGGCCTCCAGTACTGTTAAAGAGTCCATTTCTACAGTGGGAAACTAGGACGGCTGTGGTAAACTGATACATCAGGACTATAGCAACATATATAGAATACTCTATGTACCTATAACAAAATCTCCAAAAGCCACAGCTGAAGTGTTAAGAGTAGAATGACAGTATTTCCCTTAGTCTGGCTTTTTCAAGTTCCATTCCCAGGAGTCCCCACACAAATGTCCTAAGAATTGATTGCTCCGTCTCCTAGATGATGTTCACCATTTCCCTTTCCTTTCCCATTCCAAGACATTGTGGCAATGTCTCTATCCACTAATGACTAACAGCCACCTCCTAAAAGTGCCATTATTGTTGATGCCCATCAGGGCAAAGGAAGATTTGCTAAAGCTGGAACCCATCCTCTGAGCTAATGAGTAGTTCCCAGGATTGTCATTTGCTAACAATATCCGTGTTATCAAGGAAATTCCTTAACATAAAAAATTATAAGAAATTATCATTTAAAAGGGTAGTGTGAATTTGAGATAATACTAACTGGCTTCAGAAATAATATCCACACATTATATGAAAATATTAGTAATTCCTCTAAGAAAACATTAAATCTTGCTCTGTTCAATGCTTCATTGCCCCAGACCTCTAATGTCACTGTCATTGAGATTCTGTACTCTATTCAGTTACATTAGAAAAATTGGGCTGCTCACATGCTCAAGGCCTTGGGTTTGATTCACAGAACTGCCAAAAAAAAAAAAGGACAAAAAAGAGAATCCTACATCTTCTTATATATCTATAACTATATATGTTGTTGATGAACCTCTATTATATATGCAGTGCTGAATCAAACCCAGTGCCTCACACATGCTAGGCAAGTGATCTACCACTGAGCCAGAGCCATACTCCAGCCTGTTCTCCTTATCCATGACTATTCACTTGATCTCTTTATTTTATGGTTCCCATGGTCACTTGCAATTCCATAACAAAGGATTATTTATGTTTTACCTATGGTCACAAATAAGAACTCATGTAGAAATGTTAGAAATATCTGATGAGACTGTTTTCCTCAAGGGCTAAGCATGTTTATTTTGCTTCTTCTTGTAAAATTGTTATTTCATTGATCACTTAACAACCAGGTGATTTCTCAAAGAACAAATTTACAGACTACGTTTGCCCCATGTCAGAATTTGTCAATCCTTCACCATTCTAAAAGGATTGATACCCAGGCTTACAGCATATACTCATTCACATCCATGAATCATATCATTAATAATGCCATCATTAACATTTGTATATTTAATTTCAGTGGTGAGCCTAAGGCATTTTCCCCTCAAGTTTAAACACTGTGTCACACTAATTTGCATTAATTAATTTATTACTCAGCCTTTTAATTAGTCAAGTAAATATTCATGAGACTCCATTCCTTGTCAAGATTTATAATTTGGGGCAACATAAATAAGTTTTACATTGATATTTACTAAAAATACTGCATCAATATTTTTAAAAATGGACAAATACACTGCTTCTATGTATCTTAATAATTATTTTAAAAAAGGACCCAGCACTGAAAGAAGATGGAGAGAAGTTGTTATGAAAAATTCTACCACTACAAAATGAAAATTATATGTAAAGTCAAGCTATTATCAGAACTGAAGATAATTTTCTTTACTTTCCCAGTTGCTAATGAAAGACATACTCAGAGAAGCAAGAGAGATAATTGACAGTAAAGATTATCAAATCCTGAGAGAGATTAGGTTCTGGAAACCTAGGGCAGCAGAGGCAGGATCATGAGCTGGCTGAGATTCCTGTGAGTGGTGTAAGACATGTTGAACATGATTCTTAATGACAGGAGATCTAATCACAACGGAGAAGAGGAAGAGTCCTATACTGAGGGGAATCCTAGCCAAGTGAGAATTAGAATGGAAAAAACATGCCAATCTTCATCTTTTTTTACAGAAGACTTAATATCATCAACAAAAATATAAAAATCATGATTTCTGGTTTTGCTGCCACAATGGTTGATTACAATGATAGGAAGTTTTGAATAGGTTACTTCAAAACAAAGTTAGGGCTCATAGAACTTTCACAAACATGTCAATAATTAGGGCTATGCATTTTTAATCCATTATTTACTAAGCATCCAGGAAAAGGTTCATCCAACTGCAAAAAAGATTAATTAAAAGATTAGGCACGGGAATGATCTGGCTCAAGATTTCCGAGATAAAAGTAGAAGACATGTTATACTATTTCCATTTTGGATGTGGAAATCTTAAGCCCAAGGAAAATTAATTATCTTCCCTGGAGGACAACAGAGAACAGAAATAGACTAAATATTTGACTCCTGTCCTTTGCTATTTTAAGAAATTTAAGAAAAATACGGCATATGGAGGAAATCTTTCATGTTTTCTTTCATCTTAGGGTTTTTGACTTTTTAAAAATGAACACCAACAGTCTCTCATCACTCTAAAATATGATTCTCCAACTTTCCCTGAGGTTCAGATTCATTTCTACAGCTTTCTCTCTGATTTACCCTCCTACCTGAGTGTCCTGGATCAAATTCTATCTCAGTATAATCAAAATAAAACTATCTCCTCAAAATACATCTGTGTGCAAAGGTTCATACATACACACACACACACACACACACACACACACACACACACACACACACACACTCTGCAAATTGCTCTTTTCTTTTCATTTCCTTTGAATCCACTGCAATCTACCCAGCTGCCCAAGTTAGAAATCTAAGCATTACCTTTGTCTTTCTCCACTCCATTCTCTGACGGCTGATTATTCCTCTAGGCCTTCTGGTTTTTCTGGGCTTTGAAATCATGTCAGGGGAGGATAGGAAACACACAGCACCACCACCTGTGTGCCTGACTAAGCCTATTTCCCTGACTAAGCCTGTGCAGACACATTAATAAATCATAACACCCTTTCCTTCTTATACCTGAACTCACTGCTGCATAACCCCTCAAAACAGCACCCCTGGCAGACACCACCCGGTGACTGCAGTCGACACTCATGAGAATTTGCCTTCTGGTCCTAGGTGCTGCTATTTCTTCCCATAAAGATAAAGACCAGTGTCTTCGGACTTTGGGGTTCCTAAATCTTTGTACAGAGTCCATTGAGCAGGGACCCAATAAGTGTGTGTGTGGTCTAAATGGAATCGATGGTATATTGTCTAATATTAAATTTCTATGTCGAAATTGTCAATCTATTCATTTATTATATGCTAAGTGTTAGGTTGTGACCAGATAGATAAATATTATTTTTTTTCTATTTCATTTTAAGCAGAGTTATCATAGCAGAATCTCAGCCTGGGTATTTAAATCTCTATCAGGAAGAGAAGAGTGTACCACATAGCCACAAGTTATACTATTTTGCTTAGGCTGTCATAACAAAATACCAGAAACTGGGTGGCTTGAACAACAAAAATATACTCTCTCAGAGTTCTGGAAGTTAAGAATACAAGATAAAGGTTTCAGCAGGTTGGTTTCCTCTGAGGCCTCTCTCCTGAACTATCTGACGGCCAATTTCCTGCTGTGTTCTGATGTGGTCACCACTCAGTGTATGTATGTGTGTTGGGGGGGGGCGTGTACACACATGTTTATTTGTTTGTGTGTCTCTGTGTATGTGTGTATCTTCTTAATCTCCTGTTCTTATACAGGCAGCAGTTAAATTGAATTAGGACCCACCCATATAGCTCTTTTTTGGCTTAATAATTTCAGTAAAGACTCTATGAGGTTAAGGGTTCTACATATGAATTTGGGGGAACACAATGCAGCAGATAATGAAAGATAATAAATGACAAGGATTTTCTAAAATAATCTAGTTCTTAAAAGGCTATATTCTGTGTGGATCCATTTATATGACATTCCAAGAAAGTCCAAACAAAAGGGAGGAAAACAGATTTCCGAGAGCTAGACATAAAGAGCTGATGGAGGATTTGACTACAAAGAGGTAGCAGGGGGGAATATTCTAGGGGAGAGGGATGGTGAAATTGTATTTTGATTGTGTTGTTTCCATGACCCTATGTATTTGTCAAAACTCAGAGAATTAGAGATTAAGAAAGGATAAATTTTACTGTATGTTAAAAATAAATTGTACAATGCTTGCAAAAGTATATATTATATGCTTCCTTTTGCATCTTGTTTATATGTACTATATATGTGTATCTATATCTGCAAAGTGGAACATAAAATTTGCATAATTGTGCATGTTTGTATATTTTTATAAATATTTCCTGAAAAATACAAGAAACTATTTAGAATGATAGATGGTGGCCCCTAAGGAGGAAGAGTAGAGGTCCTGACGTGGGAAGAACACTTTATTTTCATCGTGTCGTTTCCTATATTATTCAAACTGTCTACCATGTCAGTACAGTATTTTTCGGTTAAAGAAACACTAAACTAAAACAATATGCAAATGGCATGATGTTGGAACTTTAAAGCTGACTTAAGGAAACTCTCTTTTCTGACCAAACTCTAAATATCTTCTTTCTTTGAATATGAGCACAATTAGGTTACGAAAAGGTTCTGAAAGCTACTTGGCAGTAGAAACGATCTGGACGCTGAGTTGCAATCTTTCCCTGTTCCACAAGAGAGTCTAAGGATTACTCCCTGGTGGCAGCCACAGCCAAAAATCAATGAAGGTAACAGCAGCAGTTGTGCCATGGTGGAGACAGCCTGAGTTTCATCAATAGCAGTCAGCGCAACCTCTACAAGAAGAAAAGATCAAAAATATAACAACTTAGCACACAGGCTGTCCACTATGGTAGCTAGCCAATAGGAGAGGAAGGGATGGAAGGAGGGAGGGATGAACAAATGGACAGACGGATGAACAAGGACATCAATACAGTTTTCATTTAAACTCCCAATGAACCATTATAGCTGCAGAAATTAACTTGTCGCTAAGAAAACATTAAGCAGTATGTTGGGCTATGGGGCTGTGCTGTCTCAAATAACTAGACAGGGTTATGCAGTCTGCTAAAACAACTCAATGATGGCCTCACTGATGATGGATTTCAGATATCCCAGCTACCCAAAGCAACAGTATTTAGTATAGTCCAAGAAGAAGGCACTAGAACAGCAACAGTGTGGGCGGGGGAGGGGAGGGATAATGGTGATTCATCCAGGATTACTCTACCACTGAATTATAACCTCACCCTTTTTTATATTTTTATTTTGATACAAGGTCTAAGTTGCCCAGGTTGGTCTGGAACTTGCAATCCTTCCTCCTCGGCCTCCTGCATATCTGAGATTACAGGAATGTACCACCATACCTGGCCAGAACAGCATCTTAATAAAAACTTAAGCAAATTTTTGTGAAGCATATATGTCTGTGGGTGTGCACATCTGAGTGAACCCGTGTTTCCAGATTGTTTTATGCTTCTCAAACCGATTGCTTCTGAAATATTTTAAGGGAAATTTCTATTCCATTTTGCCTGTCTCTTGTTAAAGGGACACTATTTTTATAGGTAGGAGAACTGATTAATCCAGTGTGGGAAGGTGGCTATTTTGGGGCAGGGACACATCTGTGTATCATTCCAGATACTCTCTTAAGAATTTTGCCAGTGGAAACTTTTTTTTATAATTTTGGTTTGTTTTAACCTTTTATCGGGAGAGGGAATGAGACAAGGAGTCTAAATTACCAGTTCCACATTATTACAATTGAAAGGATGTAAATTCTGCATCAAACATGTGTGACCAATTGTATTTTCTTCCAGTTCCTTATTTGCCTTCTCGTTTTTTTTAAATGATGTCTTTCAAAAAGCACAAGTGTTGATCTCCATCAAGGATAATATGCACATTTTTAGTTTAGTGAATTTTTAATTAAATCTAAGAAATATTTGCCTACTTTAAATTTCCAAAGATAGTCTCCTATGGTTTCTCCTAGAATCCCTACAGTTTTTGATTTTATGTGGAAGTCTAACATTCTCTTCAAATTGACATTTGTGTAAGATGTGAGGGAAGAGTTGAGGTATATATTTCTGTGGGAATTTGCAGGGGGACCAGAATCCTTTAGTAAAGTAACTTTCTTTTCTCTGTTGAATCACCTTGGTGCCTTTTTGTTTCTAGAAAATTAACTGACACATATTTGTGGGTGTTTCTTTCTGGATCCTCTATCCATAGGCATTGGACTATCCATTCATCCTTAGGTTAAATCATTACAGTTTCCATTCATAAAGCATCATGGTAGGTTGGACTTATTATGGTTCCATGCTTATTTTGTTTTGGAATAAGCTGTCAAACAGATATCATTAATCACTGGTCAGAATGGCTAAACTAGCCACTGTACCCCAATTGTTAAATAATCATGGCAGAAAGTTGCTCTTAATGATGAATAACCCTCTTTAAAATTCTTATCTCTTGAAAATTTAGCCCAGTAATTCCCCTAGCATGCTGTAAGCTCTTTTCTAATTTCATATTTCTTTTAAGTGTCAAAATTATTTATTTGTATAAGTTTATCCAATTCCAGAAGTAGTGTTAAATTTGTTGAGTTCTTTTTATTTCTCCTAAATTTGACATATGGCTACTTGTTTCATAATGATTTAACGGCACTAAGGAGATAATAAGGTAAAAGAACAGGAAAGCACAAAGCCATATATTCAATTTTTTATTCTGTTATTAAAGTATGTTATTCATTTTTGTATCTTTTTCTTTGTTCTTTTTATTTATACATGACAGAAGACTGTATTTGGGTAGAATATACATACATAGAATATAACATTCTATTTAGGATCCCACTCTTGTGCTTGTACATGATGAGTAGTTACAGTGGTTGTGTATTCAAATACAAGGCTAGGAAAGTTACGTCCAATGAATTCTACTATTTTCCCTATTTCCTTGCCCCCTCCCTTCCCTTAATTTCACTTTGTCTAATCCAATGGATATCTATTATTCCCCTCCCCAACCCCTTTTTTTTAGGTTAACATCCACAAATCAGAGAGATCATTCAGCTTTTGGGTTTTGGGAATTAGCTTATTTCACTTAGCACGTTATTCTCCAGTTCCATCCATTTACAGGAAAATGCAATTATTTCATTCTTGCTGAGTAATATTCCATTGTGTATGTGTACCATATGTTCTTTATCCATTCTTCTTTTGAAGGATCCTAGTTTGTTTCCATATCTTGGCTATTGTGAGTTGAGCTACTATAAACATTGATATGGCTACATTACTATAATATGCTGATTTTCAAGTCTCTTGGGTATAGACCAAGGAGTGGGATAGCTGGGTCAAATGGTGGTTCCATTCTAAGTTTTCTAAGGAATCTCCATACTGCTTTCCATAGTGGTTTCACCAGTTTGCCATCCCACCAACAACATACGAAAGTGCCTTTCTCCCCACATCCTTGCCAACATTTAGAGTTATTTGTATTCTTTATAATTGCCATTCTGACTGAAGGGAAATGAACTCTCAGTGTAGTTTTAATTTGCATTTCTCTAATTGTTAGAGATGTTGAACATTTTTCATATATATTCTGACCATTCATAGTTTTCTTCTGTGAAGTGTTTGTTCAGTTCCTTTGCCCATTTATTGAGTGGGTTTTACTTTTCTGGTGTTAAATTTTTTGAGTTCTTTGTACATCCTGGAAATTAATGCCTTATCTGAAGTACTGGTGGTAAAATTTTTCTCCTGTTCTGTAGGCTCTCTGTTCATGTTCTTGATTTTTTCCTTTGCTGTGAAGAAGCTTTTCAGTTTGATACTATCCCATTTATTGATTCTGGATTTTTACTTCTTGAGCTTTAGGAGTCTTATTAAGGAAATCAGCTCTTAGGCCAGCATGTTGAAGAGTTGAGTCTACTTTTTCTTCTAGTAAGTGCAAGGTCTCTGATCTAATGCCTAGGTCCTTGATCCACTTTCAGTTGACTTTTTGTGCAGGACAAGCAATAAGGATTCAATTTCATTCTATTACATATGTATTTTCGGTTTCCCAGCACCATTTGTTGAAGAGGCTATCTTCTCTCCAGAGTATGTTTTGGCACCTTTGTCTGGTATGAGATAATTGTATTTATATTGTATGTCTGTGTCTTCTATTCTGTTCCATTGGTCTTCATGTCTATTTTTTTTGTGTGTGTGCCAGTACCATGCTGATTTTGTTACTGTAACTCTGTACTATAATTTAAGGTCTGGTATTGTGATGTCTCCTGCATCACTTTTCACACTATGGATCGAAGCCATGTACTTATTCTGATAATACTTACTAACAAGCTGGCCACTCAGTAAAGCTATGAATGTCACTCTGGTCTAAATCTAAAGACCTGAGAAACAGGGGAGACAATGATGTAAGTCCCTGACCCAACATGAAGCCTGAGAATCAGGAGTCTGATATCCAGGGGGAAGACAGATGCCCCAGCTCAAATAGATTAAATTCACCCTTCCTCCACCTTTTTTTTTCTATTTAGACCCTCAACAGATAGAGTGCCCACCTGCCTTATTGAGGGCAATCTCTTCTCTGTTAGTCGATTCAAATACTGATGTCTTCCAGAAATGCCCTCACATAACCATTCAGAAAAGAACATTTTAAAACACATGCTTTGCCAGCTGTCTGGGCATCATTTAACCTAGTCAAGTTGACGTTTAAAATTAACACCCAAAACCAGTCGATTGATGATTAAGAAGGTAGAAGACTCTCCATGAGATGACTACAAAATTTCATCCTAAAGGGTGTGAATAGAGACAGAAAAAACAAACTTGGGATGTTTTTATATTTTGTATCCTCCATACTCAAATCCTGTGAGATTTGCTAAATAACACATGTGAAATGGGTCAGATCACCTCCTCAGCCATCTTGCATGGTGCTTTCCCTTTTCCTCTTAATTATATAATGACATAATTCTCTCAATCATCCCTACAATTAAATAGGAATGGACAACGTGTAGGGAAAATACTAGGCAAAGGCGCATAGAGAGGTAAAAGATCTTAAGCCTTCCTTTTGTACAAAATGAACCGTAAGAATGATTTTTTTCCTTCCTTATATCTTAATATTTAATTTACGATTCTTTAGTTAGGAAGATATCATCTAGTGCTACTTTAGGTTTAGCACAGGCTAGCGGCTATACTTCCTGGGTATCATGGCTAAAAGTCGACGACATAAAATGCTCCAGCATATGAAGATTCTTAGAACTTCTGTTTACTGTAGGAATAAAGAGATTGGACAGAATCACAGCTCTACAAGTATCCTAAAAGGACCCTGGCCTTTGGTGGCACACATAATCCTCCAAGAACACTCCAAAATCTCTAATTGCTTATATAAAACTGATTGGGGCTCAACACTTAGAGGCTTATCTAAACTTTTCTTTAACCCATTTAAACTTTCAGCCAATACAACTTTTTGGGAGTATCAAATTTCATATGTTTGGAGAGCTCCCAAACCTGCAGATTAAACCTTGGTTTATTGTGTACAATATAAAAGTATTTGGTACTTGTGGTTTTCGAATCTATCTACACACACACACACACAAAAAAAAACCCTCCTATTATGCAAGACTGTGTGTGTGTGTGTGTGTGTGTGTGTGTGTGTGTGTGTGTGTGTCTTTCTACTGACTTTGGTATTTTTGCAAGGTGAATTAAGATTAAGATAATTTCCTCCTGAAAATTCTTTATTAACTTTAATCATTTACCCATCCTCTAATAAAGTTAATAAAACTTTCTTTTGCTAGGCTATAAAAAAGTGAAATTGCTCATCATTTGGGTTTTCTCCATGTTCTCTCAGCTCGGGTACATGAAAATAATGCAGCAAGTTACCATTGTATAATTGTACTTTTATTCTTCCTTTAGAGACATTTTTCCAATTTCCTTCTATTGGGAATATGCAAAGAAAAAAAACTCATAACTTCTTCACTTCCTGTGGGACTTAATAGCTGCTAAGCATAATAACCAAGCAGAATATTGTAAGGTATAATAATGTTTCCACAGCTTCCAGGAAGAAAATTTAATTTGATAGTCATGAATTTAAACTGTAGATCTGCAATGGTAAAAACTAAATGAGAATAAAAGCTTCAACAAGTGACTAAGATTGTTACGGAATATTTCATGAGTGGTCACTACAGAAGTGAATATTTATCAAGAAGTTATGTGTGGATATGCAAAATTTGTATTTTGGAAATTTATCAATCTTTATCTTTAGGGATTAGCTCATTTGGGGGATTGTCTTCATTTTAGTGTTTTGTTTTTGATATTGGGTCTACTTCAAAATGCCAGGGGGTTGGTGGTGTAGCTCAGGGCTAGAATGCTTGCTTAGCATGCACAAGGGCCTGAGTTTGATCCCAGCACTTCAACAAGAGCAACAACGACAAAAAAATCAAGCACTGTAGGACTATAGGTCATAGCTGCAGACACACTGGCATAATCTACTCATGACTCTAAGCCTTTGGAGAAAAGAGCAATGATTCACTCTACCTTGTTACTCTTCTCTGCCATCAATTATGCTGGGATAAGGAGAAAAAGGAGAGTTGTTACGTCTATAGATGAGCTGGAATATCTAAGAGGGAAGAACTGTTCCACATTATTTGATCAGAGTCTGTTAGAGGATGCCTATCCTGGACTGAAATCTTGTAATCTGCAAGTGGTAAACCCAGAAGGAATTAAGGGTCCAAGTGTTGGTCAGAAAAGGGGTTTCATACTCTCACTCCACATTAGGATGTTCCAGACACAGAAAACATCTGCACTACAAACTACTCTAAATTTTGCACAAGTTTTATGACAATCTCCATTCATTAGGACAGGTAAACATGTTTGAAATGTCTTTGTTCATGAGGGAAAAAACTGCAATCAAGAGAAGAGGGTAATCGTAGACTCATATATTGTATTGCTTTTTCACATCACTCAAACTAACCTAATCAACGCCAGCTGTATGAATTCTTCTAAAAATCTAGGTATTGTCTCTATACAAGGAAGATTTGTTGTTAAAAGTCCAAATGTTCTTACTTATCAGCTTTATAGATGTTCTGCCTAGCATTCTGTGAAGATTAAAGCTGAGCTGTACACATCTCAAAATGGAAATATGAAAAATACTTTGAATAGGAAAAAAATGAAGAAAATCTAATTAATAAAATGATGAGCCCTTTGTTGATTCCTAATTCCAAATCCAAGGTATAATAATTAGTACATATTCATGCCATACATCAGAGAAAAAGTGCATTTAAAGAAAAGAGAAAGGTCTAGTTATTCCAGACTTTTTGCTGCTATTGTTAAGTTCTGAGGATACTAAGATTTTACTTTCATTTTTTTGTGTAGTCACACCTACAAGATTAACCTTAGTTAAGAATGCAAAGTTATTCTTAAAACATTTGCAATCCTAGGTCAAAATGAGTGATGCTTATTATAGAGACTTCCTAATATAGGTCTATGTGTAGAACTCAGAGCTTGTAACTGACAACACTTGTCAAATAAAAGAGCTCACCCTTTACTACACATGCAAAATTTGAATCCATGACAACTCTAACATTTCTTCTTCACTACAATTCATAAGGATATGGAGATATAGACAACTATGGCTAAATTTATCATTGTCTTTAATATAAATATGAAATATAGCCTGGTGATAGGAAAAAATGCTAAGATAAAACTATTTGAAAGTCTCTACTTATCTGGACTGTGGATCAGGAAAAGAGATTTTCTTACCTGGACATGAAATGATTCGAACAACCAAACAAGCAAAACAAGCATTCATCAGAAGCAATTATATAGCTAAACACATTCTATTTACAAACAAAATTTAATAAGAGCATTTATACTTAGAAACACATGGATTATACATAAAAATGTATAGATACATGTTACACATGCATGTGTTTGTGCATGTGTATGTATGTATATGCAGAGAGAAAAAATACAAAAAGAAAAAAATGCAAACTAGCAATGAGAATATTAACTCAAGCCCATCTTTAGCCACATGAAATGATGCATCCACTTAGATTTTCCAAAGGTGTTCCTTTTTATTCAGTTATATTATCTATTTTTGCATAATATGTACCAACTCCTGATCCCTTACTGTTCTGCATCTAAACATTTACTTTCATGCATTAGAGAATGTGGTCAGATTGTGAAGCTATCATTTTTGTTTATAACTCTCTAAATTTTACATTTTATTTACAAAATTCTCCAAGTATTTATCATTTTTTCCTATGAAATGAGACATTCCTGTGTTGAAGAAATGTAAATATACCCACTTTCCTCCAAAATGGACTTCAATTCTAAAAGTTTCATATTTCATGTGCATGACTGAGACATGCATTACCCAATCACAACCTACAGTCACCCAGCTGCATAGCACACCAGAACTTTTCCATGCCACTTGGTACCCATTGGTAAACCTTTTCTCATCCTTTCCTTGGCCCTAATTTTAAAGTTAGGTTGTCCACTTCTGTGTCCAGATTTGCAGACAGTAAACCATATTAGAGAAGACTGGTGCGATTATGGGAAGAATCATTTGCTCTTTCCCTCATTAAAGGTGTGTAGGTACACATTGCTCCAGAAAAATATGTGACAGCATCTTTTAGTGGTTTGACACAGATTGTTTCCTTTATTACTCCTTGATGCACAGAAGTGACCATGGGTAAAAAGCAAATATATATCTGTGCGCTCACACGTGTGAGCAGGCGCGTACACACACACATACAAACACACGCACACAACATATTGTCAGACCTAATGTCCTTCACCACCTTTTAGTCAAAGCTGCTTCTAACATTTTCATTCATTGCCCCAACCCCATACCTATTTAACTAGAGTCATGTTATAACAATCCCGTCCCCAACCCCTCTCTTTCTCTGAACCAAAGGAACTTAGAGTATCACTGTGACCAAATTCAAGAAAACACAAGTGCAAAATCTGATCCATCAACATTGGGCACCATTTTAAGTTGGAACTATTGCCTTTGAAGAGGTATCTTATAAAGCTTTGAAGATATTCTGTCTGAACCGGTGGGATTTGTTTTATTTTTGTTTTTCACGAAAAATATTCACATTGCTTGTGATTGATTATTCATTACATTCAACTGAGGACGTTTTTCACTCAGGCTACCAAGAATACAGCTCCCAAGTAAGAATTCACAATTTACATGCACACACACACACACATATATAATATACTTACTTATACCATTTACATATATGTGTATATATGTATATATATTTATTATTCTCAAATATTGGCCTTCAATTCAAAGCATGTGGGTCTGAAAATACCTTATGCCTTTGAAAATTACTGAGCATAACTCATTATTCACTTCATAACATAAGTTAGTCATGAATTCATGTCACCAATCAGGATTTCCACTTCTTACAAGATGAACTCCACTTCAGGTCAATTAAGGCCTCAGTTGGAGGTATCTTAACCTATCACCAAAGATCGTTATAATAAAAATGAACCTCAAAAGAAAAATAATTGGGGTCTCAATCACTTTCTTCCAAGGATGATCCTTTTATTTTATGCAGATTTATTCTTGGGCTGGGGATATAGGTCAGTAGGTGGAGGGCCTGCCTTCATGCACAAGGCCTTATGTCCACTCCCCAGTATAACAAAAAAATAAAAACAGATTTATTCTCTTCTTCCCCGTGTTCACTTCTGTAGACCAAGAAATAATGAAGGAAACAATCTTTGACAAACCACAGAAAAATTACATTACCTATTTCCCTGGCACCATACCTACGTACTTTAATGAGGGAAAGATATTGATTCTTCCCATAAAAAACAAATATTCTCTAAGGTAGTTTATTGTCTGCAGATCTGGACATACAAGTAGATAGCACAACTTTAAAACTAGGGGTGAGGAAGGGATACGGAAAGCTTATTAATCAGTACCAAGTTGCATCTAGAGAGGACTGAGAAGTTCTGGTGTGCTATTGCACAGTCTGGTGACAATAGATAGTGATTGGGTAATGCCTATCTCAAAAAGCTAGAAGAAAGGATTTTGAACATATTCACTATAGGAAGTGATAAATGTTTGAAGAAATAGTTATTCTGACACCATTAAAATTTTGCAAAAGGTTAAAAATATCACATGCTACCTACTACTAGGCATGATTTTACGTTTTTATGTATCAGTTTAAAGCATTTTTAATTTTTAAAAATAAAATGAAAATTGGCTTCAGTAATCAACATTTGATGGAAACCAGCACCTTCCAACTATTTCCAAGTTTAAAACAATGATTATTCAAGTATAACTCACTGTGATAACTGAAGTAGATTTGGGAGTATCTATGTAAGCCTTGGTGAACGAGTTTTATTTTTTATGTAATATAGCAATGTTAGAAAAATAGAGTAAAAATGATAGAAAGGGTATTAAGTATTACATTTATATAAAACCTCCAAATGGTATTTTCAATTTTTTTCTTTAATGAGAAATTTGAGTTTGCTTTTGTGAAAATAGACTTTTATATTTGATTTTATGATTAAGCTGGCTCCAGGCATTTCCTAATCATGATTTTTAATGATGATCTTTCTTCAAATCCTTGAGAGTCACATAAAAAAAAATAGTTCATTCACATATAGATAATAAAAATTTTTAAAACCATTTTCTACTTTTATAGCTGCTTAAAAACTAGCAAATTGAAATTATATTTAAAAAATCTAAAAGCACTTCCTTTTCTATTTTTTTTTTTTTTTTACTAAGGTAATTTGAAATTTCTTATAGTGATACAAAGGGACTTCAAACCCCAAAATTGTATGTGGGATATTGTGAAATAACAGACAAGATCTAATTTTTGCTGAATTTGCTTCCATTTGGGGAGTGGTCAAAAGGCAGCTATTTGGATACACTAATAGAACATACCTATTACAAAAAGACACACTCAGGAGCCCGCTCCTAAAGTCACATCCTCCAGGTATTCTCACATGGCAAATCTCAAACTCACCTAGTCCCCTTGGAACCTTCTTTGTTCTAAACATAAACTGCTTCAGAAGCAACCTGAGTTGCTTTTTCTGGATGCTAAGGGAGATCTCCATAAGGTAGAGCATCTCCTTAGTACTCAAAAGGCCATGATAGAGCAAAGGCTGTCAGATATAGTTCCTTTAACTCCTGCTTGATGACCCACTGGTTCTCAAGGTATGATCCCAAGCCAACAGCAGCAGCTGCAGCACCTGAAAAGTTATTGGAAATGCAAATTCTCAAAATTCATTTGACTCCCTCACAGAACCAGAAACTCTGGGAGCGTAACCTAGCAGTTTATGCGTTCAATAAGTTTTCCAGGTTTTGTGATCCACACTCAAGTTTGAGAACTACAGGACTCAAAGAAACAATATTTCAAGGGGCATTCCCAATCCATACATAGTGAAAATTTTGGAAAGCTCTATATATGTTTTGTCGATGTGGTAGCTACTGAAATTATTTAGATTTCTCCATACTTGTGTAAGAAAGATCGTTAGAGTCAAGGATCATAAAAAGAAGTCTATTCATTGTATAAAAGCCATTGACTGTATTCTTTATTGTAGCTACATGTTCAAAGTTGGCTCAGGGGCCCAGAGTTGTATAGTGACACATTCCATTTAGGTATGGGCCACATAATCTGAGTAAGTCACTGCAAGGTAATATCATCTAGGAAGGACCATGCAAATATTTTCCTAACCAGCCTCCAAAAAAAAAAAAAAAAAAAAAAAACTTGCTAATTTACCTTCCATGATGTCTAATATTTCAGAATTCTGAGATCAGATATTCCACCTCCAGGAATGCTCCTTTAAGATCCAAATTCCTTTTCAATGAAGAAAACAGGATCATCCATCAACAACTTTATTTATAAAACTAATTTTAGATACAAAATGATACTCTGAGGAAATGGGATTGCCGCAGTCTGGCTGCAGCAAATTAACGGGGGGTGGGGGGTGGGGGGGTGGTATTTGTGAAGACTGATACAGCAAGAGTGGGAGCCATTTATTGTAGGACAGGAGGGGTATATATACATAACTGAATACACAGCTTATCTTAATTAACATAAACTAGATACAGAAGTCAACCAATAAGGAATCACCATCTTAATGATTACACACAGCTTAACCCAATTGACATAATCTAGACACAGCAGTCAGTCATTAAGGAATCTCTATCATCTTAATGGCTCACTGGCATTACTTCTCAAACCACTCCCTCTGGCAAAGTGCCAGGCGCCATCTTGACTTGTTTATGGACCCTAACATGGGATATAGGACAAGAATGGATGAAGTAGGAAAGAGAAGAATGGAGAAAAGAATGGTCACAGCAAAAGACAATATCTGAACGTTTGTGAGACTGCTCAGCATAGCACCCAAATTGAGCCATGCATTAGCACCCTAATGAGCCACGCAGAGTGTGGGCATTCAAAATAAGCCTAAATAAGGAGTTGAAGGAACAGGAAGAGGAGAGGAGAGGAGGATCATGGTGATTTTCTTGGTGTCCTTTCCATCTGCCAGTCTCTGAGAGCTTGCTTCATTCCAAATGTACCCACATTCAGCTCTCCCTCAGTACCACATCCCAAATTGAATCAGGGTCTTGATCATTTTCTTCACAAGAGGCTTCTTGTCTCCTTCCAAAAACTTACCTCTCCACTTTGCTAGCAGACTGAGCTCGGCACAAGGCATAAGTTAATATAACCCTTTGGCATGAGGGGAACATATCCTCTTTTATTTTGCCACCAAATCGTACCTCTTTGCCCTCCACCATACTTCTGTGATTTACATGAGATTTTTTTTTTCTAGTGAAAAGAGTAATGGAGAATTTACTCCAAAACATTGATATCGCCAACATAGAAAGATGGTCCAGCAATTTCTCAAAGGAAAATATAGATAAATACTAGTTAATAGGGACAATGTACTAAGCGCTTAATACATACTTGGATCTCTAATATACACACATGTAAACACATGTACACAAACACAATAAAATATAAAATAGGAAACAACTGATTGGGGAAAGAAAGATATTTTTGAAGACTGGTTAAGTTAGAATCCTGGCTGGTTAAGTTAGAATCCTCAAGTCTAGATTTAATTTTCAATTGTTAGTTATTTTAAGAGACCAAAGGCATATACATCAGGATACCTATTTTGCTACCCTTATTTTTCCTTGCACAACACATTTTACAATATTCTGGTTGGCAAGCCACTTCTGTGTCAGCATTTGTCTTCTGTGGTTTCAGCTGTCTGTTTGTGATATGAATATTTTTTCACATGTTTGGACAGGACTTTCCACCACCAATGTGTAAGGCAGATATTGGGGAGATCTTGCCTCCCATCAAACACTCTGTTTCCAAAAGGTGGAGCTTCCAAATCCCACTTTTGATCCAGCTTAAGGCAGCCATGATTGTGATAATGGCTTCTGATCCTCATTCCAGTATCTCGTTTGAGGAGGGTTTATGAATACAAACTGGCACAAATTTTGCATGTAGATTTCTCTTTGGAACTTGGCAGTCATTTTATAACTCTATTTGTTTAATACTGTAAAGTTTACCTTTTTCAGAACTTATGTGAACCCTGTCACATTTGAGGATAAGAGTTTATCGTCATCATTTTTTATTGCCGTCTTCCCAGGAGAGAAAAAAAAAAAAGATTACTAAACATGTTAGGAGTATTAGGGAGTTTGAGGTTGAAAAGGACAATTGAAGCGATATCTAAGGAAACATTCCAAGTTGATATTTTTCCTGCTGACTGGAAATAATCAAGATATATTCATAGAGATTATATCTTCCCCCATTCTGTGTTTTATAACTGGGACATTTGTCTGCTCGGAGTGCTTTTGTCAAGTCTGCCCTCCTCTTCAGTTCTCTACCCAAATGTCACCTTTGCAGGTGTCCCCCACTATTTCCAATGTCTTATCTTGCTATCATTTTTTATAGAATGAATAATAAAAATATTCAACATATTTGCTGTTTATCATGTCTCTCCTTTGTACAAGGACTCTTCTATGAGGACAGAGATCTTTTCACTGCTTTGTTTCTGTGTTTGGCACATGAGGACGCCTTGATAAGAATCTGTGGCACTAGTGCATGCATGGGTCAGTGAATAGATAAAAACAAAAAGAATGGTGACAAGTGATGATTTATCTGAAACAGTTTAGTTTGATAAGTGATTTGCTTAACAATAATTTGTGATTTGACAAGGAAAAGAAGTTAAGAGTTTTCAAATCAAGCTATCCTTTCTTTTTGTAGCTTAGAGATCATCTCTTGAAAGTAAAATGGACGATTGTTCAATATGTATTTGCTTTGTTCATGGTGTTGTTGAATTTATAACTACCGTTTTATTTTAACATTTTAATATAAAGTCAAAAATTTTTAAATTTTAAATTAAAACAGACAAGTTATATAAACTATTACTCTGTTAGGTCCAAGAATAAGATTCCTTGTCCTCATGACTCTTAACTTGCAAAAATGAAATAAATAATTTCCTTTTTTTTAGGTAGTGATTATCACTACTGACTGGTATATTAACATTACATATACTGAGACTTTTAAAGTCCCAACACTGACAAGTTTCAATTAATTTAATTCATATATACATTTTTTAACCAGATATTGTAATTTTTGTTTGTTTAGACTTGATAGAGGAATTCTTTATTATTTTGTTGACTATTGTATCTACTTGATTCCTTTAAGTATTGAGTACAGGTAATGTATTAGTCAACGTTCTCCAGAAAAAAGGAAGCAACAAGATTCCTATTATCTTATAGATATTGATGGGGGAAGCTGATTATGAGGAATTGACTTGTTTGGTTGCAGAGACTGAGAAGTCCCAATATCCATAGTTACCAAGCTGAGGACAAGGTCCAGCCAATGGTATACACTTCAGCTTTAATCCAAAAGCAGAAGGTCAGTGTCCAACTGTGAGACAGGTGGAGAGAAAATAAATTCTCCCTCTGTCAGCCTTGATAAGGCCCACTCCCACTGGAAAGACAATCTGCTTCCAAATCTGTACTTATTCAAACATTAATCTCATCAAAAACACTCTCACAGACAGACCTACAATAACTTTTAGCCAGCTCAGGGCATCCCCATGACCCAGTAAAGTTCACACATAAAATTAACCATCACAGTCATCAGTATGTTAGCACAGCCTGGCCACTGAATGACCAGGTTCTCCTAGTTTGAAACCTGCATAAACCCAGCCCACAGTTCATCACGTGGCTCCACAGCCATTCGATTTCTACTAAGAAAGAGCTGTTTTACCTCAAATAGTTATTTTACTCACCTATATTTTAATAGGTGGAGTGCAATTTGGATACTCAAATATTCAATTTTTATATATGGAGAATACCATTTGTAGTCATTCAAGTTAAAATAATGTTGATATTGTATCTCTTACCAGTTTTACAAATCTAATGATTTTGTCTTCATTTTACCTGGTTAAATTCTGGATAGCCATCATAGTTTAAATACATTATCTCATAAAACTAGTGTAATACTTTTAATGTAAATTAACAGCCAATATTTATTTCAGAGGATCCCATGTACAGTTGAGATTTTTATATATATCCTTGAGTATTAGTCTAGGGATTATATATACTTTAGTGTATGAATTGTGGAACAATATTTAGCACTTTTAGTGAACACTATTAGAAGTTCCTATATGCCTTTTTAAGAACTCTTTATAATATTTTCCCCTTTAGAGTATCACAGGGGACAAATGCTCTACCAAAAGTCTTAACTTTTCTGTCTCTGAAGCCTATTTTTTCTAGTCAGTCAGTGAAGTCTTCTCCAGTCCCATTCCTTTGGCCTTATTGTATTACTTTCAGATATTTTCAAAAGGAAAAATAATTCTTTGGGGACTGAACTATAAAAAGCTATGGTTTTAGTTATTGTAAAATAATATTAGAAATCAAATATGGATGTTACCTGGAGATTAAATGACATACTTTTGACTGACAAATGGATAGCACAAGAAATCAAAAAAAATCTTAGATGTAAATGAGAATAGTGATTCCACATATCAAAATCACTGGGTATGATTTTGATATGTGGAATCATCTTTGAAGAGCAAAGTTCATAGCATTAAGTTCATACATGAATAGAATAGAAAGATACCAAATAAATAACCTAACATTACATGTCAAGGCCCTAGTAAAAGACTAACCAACACCACATTCAGTAGAAGACAGGAAATAATTAAAATTAGAGCCAATATCAATGAAATTGAAATTTTAAAAACACTTCCAAAGATCAATGAAACAAAAAGTTGATTTTTTTTGAAAGGACAAACAAGATCAAAATTAAACCTGTATTTAAACGAACCAAAGGAAAGAGGAGAAAAATGACTAGTGAACAAAATTCAAGATGAAGAAAGAAATATCATCACAGACAATACTGACATCCAGAGGATCATCAGAAACTATTTTGAAAATTTATTATTCCAATAAGCTAGAAAATCTTAAAGATACTGACAAATTCCTAGAGACATATGACTTATCTAAACTAAACCATGAGGATATAGAAAACTTAAAGATATCAACATCAAAGTAATAAAATTAATATAGTCATCAAAGCCTTTCAACAAAGAAAAATCTAGGACTGGGTGAATTCTCAGCTGAGTTCTACCAAAAATTTAAAGAACCAACACCAATCCTCTTCATGTTGTTCCATGGATAGAAAAGGGAAGAACACTCTGAAAGTCATTCTATGATGTATCATCCTGATACCAAAAAAAAAAAAAAAAACAAGCAAAGATATATCAAGCAAAGAAAATTTCAGACCAATATCCTTGATGAACATAGATGTGAAAATTCTTAATAACCTATTGGAAAACTGAATTAAAAAACACATTAAAAATATAGTGTACCATGATCAAGTGGGCTTCATCCCAGGGATGCAAGGTTGGTTAAACATATGGAAATAAGTAAGTGTAACTCACCACATAAACAGACTTAAGTACAAGAATCAAGTAATTATCTCAATAAATTCAGAAAAAGTATTTGACCAAGTACAGCATCCATTCATGTTTAAAACATTAGAAAAACTAAGGAAAACAATTATTTCAAAACTGTAAAGGCTATATGAGACAAACCCAAGGCCAACATTATTCTGAATGAAAGAAAAATTGAAAGTGTTTCCTCTAAAACCAGGAACAAGACAAGAATGCCCACTTTCCCCATCCCTATTCACCATATCCTTGAAACTCTAACCAGAGCAATTAGGCAAGAAAACAAAATTAAAGAGATACAAATAGGGGGGGGGGGAAGAGCCCAAATAATCTCTGCTGATGATGTGATTCTATATTTAGAAGACCCAAAAAACTTCACTAGAAGACTGATAGAGCTGATAAATTAATTCAACAAAGTCACAGGATATAAGATCAACACTCATAACAATCATGTTGCCACTCCAATGAAGATCTGCTGAAAAAGAAATTAGGACTATCCCATTTATGATAGCTTCAAAAAAAAGAAATACTTGGGAATCACACTAACAAAAAAGGCAAAGGACCTATACAATGAAAACCATAGAACACTAAAGAAAATAACGAATGTAGACGTTAGTAAATGGAAAGACCTCCCATGTTCTTGGATAAGCAGAATTAATATTATCAAAATGGCCATACTACCAAAAGCACTACACAGATTCAGTGCAATTTCCATCAAAATTCCAATGACATTCTTCATAAAACTAGAAAAATCAGTTCATGTAGAAAAATAAGAGACCCAGAGTAGCCACAAAAATCCTTAGTGAGAAAAGTGAAGCAGGAGGCATCACAATACCAAACTTCAGACTATATTACAGAGCTATAGTAACAAAAACAGCATGGTAGTGACACTACAACAGGCATGAATACCAATGGAGTAGAAACACAGAGACAAACCCACATAAAATACAGTTTTCTGATACTAGAGAAATGTGTCAAAACATACCTTAGATAAAAGCTAGCCTTTTTAACAGTTAGTGCTGGGAAAACTAGAAATCCATGTGTGTAGAATGAAACTTAACCTCTGTTTCTCACCCTGCACAAAATTCAATTCAAAGTGGATCAAAGACCTAAGCATTAGACCAGAGACCCTGCACCTTCTAAAAGAAAATGTTGGCCTAACACTTTGAACATGTCCACACAGGAAACAACTTCCTTAAAATAGAATCTTAAAGTGCAAGAAAGATAATAAAAAATCAGTAAGTGGAATGGCATCATATTAAAAAGCTTCTTCACAGTTATTCCACTCCTCCATGTATACCCCAAAGTTGTAAAATCAACATACTACACGATGCAGCCACATCTATGTTTATAGCTGCACAATAACTAAGCTATGCAGCCAACCTAGGTGGCCTTCAGCAGATGAATGGATAAAGAAAATGTGGTATGTAAACACATGGAATTTTACTTAGCCATAAAGAAAGATGACATTGTGTCATTTGTCAGTAAATGGTTGGAACTGGAGACCAACATGCTAAGTGAAATAAGCCAGTTCCCAAAAGTCAAAGGTCAAATGTTTTCTCCAATATGTGGAAGCTAATCCAAAATGGGAGAGAGGGGGTGATTAAAAAAAAAGGTAAGAAAAAGAGAAAATAAAAAGAGGAGGGGGGAGGGAATTTCACCAAAATAGAGTAGATGAAGGGGATTGAGGAGGAAGAAGAGGGGATGGTGAAAGGGAAGAAGAATGAAATGAATCTAACCAAATTTGGTTGGTATGTGCATGTTTCTGTCATGGTGGGTCCCAGCATCAGGTGTATCCACAGGACACTAATTAAAAAAAAAAAAAAAAGGAAACTGTAAATGGATTGAAGAGGAATTGGTGGAAGAGAGGGAAGGGAGCAGGCTGGGGTATTGTTAGGGAACTGAACTGGAGCTGGTTGGGTTCCATGCTTTTGTCATTATGTCAAGGTATATCCTGGTGTTGTATTATAATTATAAAGAATAAAACGTAATTTTTAAAAAGTAAAGTTAAAAAAAATATGGGTGTTAGGGGTTCACATTTTATCACTTCACAGCATACTGGTAGTAAATCAATTGCTGATAGTATTCAATTATCACCTGAATATTATGCCCTTTGCTAAGAAAAAGAAATCCTCTCTCCCAAGAATATATATCAAAAAATACAGACATAGGACATATAGACAGCATCTCCATACTGTTAAGAGAGAATAGAAGTAAAAGGGAGAATAGCTATTTTTGATTATTTGAAATGTCACCTCCATTGAATTCTAACTTTGCAAAAAACATGAAACAAGACATAGTTAGTGTATATATATATATTTGATTTAGAATATATTTCTGTTGTCCAACCAATTTCTATCTCTCTCTCTCTCTCTTTCTCTCTCTCTCTCTCTCTCTCTCTCTCTCTCTCTCACACACACACACACACACACACACACACACACACACACACAATTCTACCACCAACTCAGGAAATTCAGAATATAGAAAAAAAATTAGAGAAGGTTCTACATTTTTCTGGAAGAAGTTTTGTGTCTAACTGCATTTAAAAATTCCTTATATAAACAATTACCTTTATGAACCTACATGATCTTTTTTCAGCTGAAATCAAAATAGGAGGGGAAAAAAAAAGAAGAGTAAAAAGCTACCAAGGGCTTTTCCTGCCTGTAGTTACCAGCATCAGCTCACAGAGCTCCACCAGAAGCAGGCGGGGAGTTGTACAGGGTAGAGTTGATATCTGTCAGGTTCCCTGCATCTCCACTGAGCTCCTGCTTCCCTGCTCAAAGCCACAAAATCTGCTGCAGCTCTGAAACATGGCCTGGTTGTTCCTGCCATATTACTACATTTTGGACAGCCGTCTTCTCTTTATTCCCTAGACCAGACCTAAATTTAGAATATATAATATCAGATATATGGCAAAATTTCCAAGACGCCAAGAAACCTGGAGACCAGTTAAATTGCTTTTCTGCTGGCCGTACAATTCTGCAAAAACAACATCACATTGTGATAGTCCAATGACACGCCTCCACATATCCACAGAATTTTACAAAATCGTTTTCTCCTTCTTGAACCCCTTTTGTGGTTTTTATGATAGCCACTCGCTCTTGGTTCTCATGCAAGCTGTACTGGTTTTCCTCATCACTGTCTCAAACTATCAAGTTTTAAGTGCCTCAGGCGCACACCTCAGATCTTCCCTCTCTGGCGTCTTTCCTCAGGTGATGCAATGCGTCCTGACTGCAGAGGTCTTCTACATATGTCTGATGCAGATTTGGTCTTGCAGCACAAATACATTTCTCAACTTTAGGCATCATTTCATTAAATAATACCAACATTTCCCTGGGAATTTTCATTACGTCCCTGGGCCTCCATATGCTCAAATCTAAGTCATGATTTCCATCACCACCATATCTTCCCCATAACCTTCTGTGACACTCTCCCAAGGGTTCCTTCTACTCAGAAATGGAACTCCTTCCTTCTAGATACTCTAGCCAAAAGAAATTCCCTTCATCATCAACTCTCCATAACCCAATCCATCAGCAAAACCTGTTGGCCCTTCCTTCAAAGCACAGATGCTACTGGGCTTATGATGAGGTCACATCCTGGAAAACCCACTGCGAGTTTATAAGTATGCTAAGTCAAAAGTGCACCGAACCCACTAACCGACCCAGCAGGATGCCCGAGCAACACAGCACAGGGTCGAGTGTTTCACACTGCAGGGTTGCTCACCTCCGTGCTTATCTACTGAACTGTGTTGCATGAGCACCATTAGAAAGATGAACACTTGTTGCATCCATCATCTGTGGGATATCATCTGTGCCCTGAAGCAGCCATCACTCTTCACCACCTCTGCCATTACAAAGGTCAAAGCCTCCCAGAAAGCTCCCTTAATTCATTCTTGCTCTCCACCCGTCCATTTTCATTCACCTTTCAAAATGCAAGTCAGATCACAATATTGCTCGGGTCAGAAACCTTGGGCGAGCCTTCATTTTACTCAGTATCAGAGTCAAAGTCTCTACAGGATCCTGTGTAATTTTTCAACTCCTCCTCCCTAATTTCATCTTCCACTACCGTCTCTGTTCATTCTACTCCAATCTCACTGATAGGGCAAGCACCACCCAAGACCAGACCCATACTTTTCTGTAATACATTTTTCTCATATTACTTTGACTTTAAATATATAAATGCATTGCTTAATTTAAAAAAAAAATTTAAGTGAAAGAAAATGGCTAGATATCCATCAAGCTCCACCCCTGGACCTTTTGAAAGTTTCCTTGGCATAATTTTAGAAATTCGACATATAATAGATAACTAATTATATTTTCCCTATTGAAGAAAATCAATTCCAAATTACTTTTGATTATTTCTATACATTCAATCTATTCTTGAAGGCTGACGTTTTGGGACTTCTGTTTTTGTTTACTTATTTTCCTGTTACTATTATTCACATCAATTTGGATGCCTTGGCTAGGTCAGAAATTTGCAGAACATGTGTCTTCATCCATATGTACATAAGCATAGTCACCTCCACAAATATTATATCACACACAGAGAAGATTATGCATTCATGCCCCCGTCTCTCTTGGAAAACACTGGGTAACGTGGGAAGAGGTAAAGACAAGGGGTTGCTCAAGAGGGCATTCAGAGGAGTTGGCAGACACCAGCTCTCATAAGACACCTGGGGTCATGGTACAGAGATACCTGACAGCTGTGACTGAAGGCCAGGGTCCAACTCAATGAGGGTCTGGATGAATAAGATACAACCTTGGATGTTAGAGGGCTCTATAAAAATCTGAAGAGATATTTTTACATTACACACTAGTCGATTAGACAAAGGTTGTAAACCAACATGAAAGAGCAGGATGACATTTTTTTTGAAAAGGAAAATTTTAAAGGATAATTTAAAAAGCACTTTTGCAGTGAAAAAAATGTCATTAACACATTTGATAAGTGAGTTACACAGTAAAATAGACTCAGTTTTGTGGGGTCAGTGAACTCTGCTGGGGCTTTTCAATCTTTATCATATATACAGATGAACTACGGATCTTATTAAAACGTGGACTGTGAGGCACTAAGTCCGAGATTAGGACTGAAATCCTGTGTTTCTAATAAGAGCTTAGGGGGTGACCAATACTACTAGTGTGTAAATGTAACTTCAGGCAACAACAGTTTGGAAGGTCAATGTCAAGCATCACCCAAGAAAAGGAGAAAATAAATATGTACAAGAAAAATTAAGGAGTGAATAAAAGTATAAAAATTTCTACATAAACAAAAGAAAGTAGGAAAAAATGGAGAATAGCCAGTATTCAAGAGAGAATGGCTAAGTATTCTTCAACAGGGAGGGAAGAAATCTGGATCTGATGGTGATGACAGGGTTCTGGTCTTTGAGCTGGTGCTTTGATGTTTGAAAGGAAAGGGGCATGTATATTGTCAGTGGGAAGGATGTGAACTATTGGGCTAAGGACAGATCAAGGTCAGTGGTGTCCAGTCATAGACACCCTCAGCTCCTTCTCTTCCTGCACACACAGGCTACTTTGTCCATCAAGACATGGGACATTTTCCCTCCTTCTTGACTTTCCAAGTGCTTCAACTAATAAAATGTGAATTTGGGTCTTCTCATTTCAAGCCGTTAGAAAACTGGCAACTTCTGCTTCTTTCTCTGAGAAACCAGTATCGTGAAAGTAAGAAACAGAACTACCTGGCTGGAGAGAGTCACCTGGATGGAGACCTGAAGCCCTCTTATGCCCCAGCTCCTGCTGAGCTTCCTGCCGACCGCAAGTTCATGGTCTATCCCTGTTCTGATAAGCAAAGGCGTCACCCACCTGAGAGCCCTGGCCAACCTTCAGAATCATGAGAAATTACCAAGATTTTTGGAAGTCATGGGCGATTATATCACAATAGATAACTAAAACGCTATTGAACAAGACATGATTGTCTTTTTAATTCGTGTAAAATCGCCGAGTTGGCAAAAAAGCAGATAGATCAATGGCACTATGCAAACCAGCATAAACGCTCATCAAACTTTTGAAAACTACTGACAGTTAATTCCAAAGAACGCTAAGGTAGTCACAAACTGGTTGCTGTGTTGCGGAAAATCAGCTAAAATCAGTGCTGCCATCTCATGCCAGCATGAATCCCCACAGAAGCCTTGAATCCGTTGTCTGTGTACCTCATGGCAGGTGCGTGGAAAGAAGTCACAAACTGGCTGCCAAGAAGCAGCAATCTGCTCTCAGGTGTTTTCCAAAACAAACAAATTAATTAAGTTGAATTTGATTCCAACAATAAAATACTGGGAAGCTTCATATAAATATCAAATTCCCATTTTAAAAAAAAAGAAAACTTGGCCAAATATGTTTGCTTTCCCATCCATAAGTGGCTGGAGCTGAGAGAAGCTCCGTCCTTGTGGCTAAATAGCCATCTTGTTCTTTGCCACCCTCCCCAGTCCTTATCTCTCCCCTAAACTGACTGCCTCCCCCCAGAGTTAGTTGAATTAGTGACCTTAACATACACTCTGAATGAGAAGCACGAGGTTACCAGGGGAGCAGTCACTGAGAAACAAAGCTAACAGAGTACCCCACTCACTGCTCTGCCAAAATCTTCTTCACCCAGAGGCGGGTCAGCCTCCTGAGGCAGTGGTTCCCTTTACTTAGGACTGCATTTCAAGCCTCTGCCAGGAGTAGACATGCCAGGTGGCTTCTAGGCACGCAGAAGCAGGGAAGATTGATGATCCTCTCCTGGCTTTCAATTAATTGCTATTTATATGTAATTCTACGAGGTCAGGCATTTTGTCTTGGTTAGCTGCTGTTCCCGCGGAGCTCAATCTATGTTGGCTGAGGTTGTGTGTGATGCCCCAGCACAGGCCCCTTTCCCCCGATGCTTAGCTTCAGATTCCAAATTCACTCTCAGGTTCTGGTCGAGAGGACTGTGGATCTTCTCACCTTCTAAAGCTGCAGGTTTTCTAAAGCTGCAGGTTTTCCAAATCTGTTGGGTGTATTGTGGGTTAAACTCCCTCATCTACACATCTTCCAGACATTTCTTAATGTTCTGGCTCCAAATTACACACTAACTTTTCAGTACAGCTATGGGTTTTATCTTATTTTTATATTTCTTTTCTCATCCCAATGGTATTTAGAGAAGCAGGTTCAGTTAGTTGTACTAAAACACAAATCAAGCTATGGCAATTTGACTGTAAATTTTATACCTAGAAGAAGAGTTCTAATGTTTGAAGGCTAATAGAGTTATTGTGAGATGTACAAGATCTCAAAGAATGCTCAGTCCAGACACTTGAAATTTTAATGAAACTAAGAGATAAATTTCAAATTCCAGAATGGAAAAGACAAGGTATTAGAGTTGATAAGAATTAAACTGGAAATACTTATATTATCATTGTAAATATGACCCACAAAACAGAATGCTTGTTTCTTGTTTATACACATATAGGTGACCATATTTATTCTTAGCTTTGAACTTTGGGGATAAAATTTGGTTGTTAAAAGTATTTAGATAAATCAAAAATGGGATTGTGTACCTGCTAAGCCAATGAAAATGAAAACCAAAACAACTGTCAATAAAAAAAAGGGACAAAGATAATGTTACAGATATATTAAAAGAAAGCATAATTTATAAAAGTATGAAAACTGTATGCTCTTAAAATAATGCTAAATGAAAGTAAGCAGAATACACAACTAATATATCTACAAATATAGAACATATATCTCAAGCATGCTTACACATGCAGTATTAATATTTCTATATGTATGTAGATATACATAAAAGTCCTATTTTAAATTTCCAAAATAATGAAAATAACTGGAAGCAAAACACCAAAATACTACCAACAGAGTATTATGTGATTTTATTTTTATTTTCCTTTCACTATATTGTTACATTATACGTAATCAACTTGAATTGCTTTCATAATAAAAAAAAAAACTTTCCTTAGAGCCTGTAGGAGGAGATAATTTGCTGAAGAGAAGTAAGTTTCAAAACCCAAAACTGACAAGTTATAGAAAAACTATGATAAAGAAGGTGACTGAGTAATGTCAAGACCAAGATCATAAAGATTGTGGTGTCGTAAACAAACTGTGATGGACTAGATATCTGTGTCCCTTCCAGAAGACTCATGTTGTAATCCACAGTGGTGGCATTAGGAGTTGGGCCTTTGAGAGGACATGAGGTCTTTATGGTGCGGCCCCTCTGAATGGAATTAGCCTCCTTTTTCTGCCACGTGAGAGTACACCGCAATTGGCGGTGGCACCATGACCTCACACTTCCAACCTCCAGAACTGTGAGAAATAAATGTTTACTGTTTAAGCCACCCAGTCTATGGCAATTGGTTATAGCAGCCTGAACTAAGAACAAACAAAAATATTAAAGAGGAGGTAGAGAAAGTTATATCTGACCAAGGTTTTCCAAATCTTGCCTAGAGAAACCTAAGCTCATAAAGCAAATGTGTTATTCTATATACATTGACTGGTAGCGGTGGGTGGGCAGTTGGTGGTTGCAAATATTATTTCCAAACTTACTGATTCAGGACAGACAGAGATTGCCATCTTGAACCTCGGCAATGGTAGATTTTTGTATCAATAACAAAAATGTGCAGGAAATTCCAGAGTAATTCTAAGTAGTAGTCACTTGAAATGATCTAGAATTGGAACAGAAGTCTTTCCTTACATTCAGTCTTGTTATTGATGTGAGGGACATGAGCAATGAATGCAATTTTTCCAGTAAAGCAATACCTCACCATTCATCCAGGCCTTAGCCTCTTTTCTCCTGGCCCACACCTGTTAAACTTCTACCTGTGCTGACACTTTCTGTGACCTCAATTCAACTGGTGGTCAGTGATCCTATAGTTTAACTACCAAAATCTGCCCTAGTCAAAAAGTACAACAGTTTATAGACTGAAGTTGAAAGAAGAGAATACCATCTTTTCTTAAGAATTCTTAAGAATCTAACTTTTGGTACAGGGTGTTTGTGTTGAGGTTTGTTGCTAGTAGAACTGTCAATATGTTCCGGTTCTTTAATAACTTTAAAGAATTATCTGCCAAGATTTTCATGAACCATCAAATTTGTGAATAAATCTATAGCACAGGATAAGCAAAACAATCTGGTAAATTGTAACACATGATTTTGGGGCACTATTAGAGCCTTAAAATTCTATCAATAGTTTGCTAAAATAATTAGTAATTGATCAACTCCTTTCCACACATCATTCTTCAATTTAAAACACTCTTCAGTGGGCCACACTAAAATTAAAGGTGACTAAATGTCGTAAAACATTAGGATCTCCTAGAATAGCAAAAGCTCAATATAAAAATCTCTAATCAATAAAGTTTTGCATTGTATAACACTTTTAATAAAAAGCAAGGATTTAACCACTTACTATTATTAATGATAACAGCAAGGAATGTGTATTATTATTTTGTACAATGTACTAATGTAATCATTTTAGATAGATAATCTCTGTAAAGACCCTATTTAAAAAAAAAAATTGGGTGGGTGCATGCTAGGGACTGAACCCAGGACATCACATATGCTAAGCTCAAACTCTACCGCTAAGCTGTGCCCCCAGCCCTTAACAAACCTATTTCTAAATAAGGTTACACTTTAAGTTACTGGGGATTTGAGTTTCAACATTTGGGGTAGGGGCTGGGGTGGTGGGAGATAGAATTCAGCCCATATCAGTTGCTTTCTAATAAGTATTTTCTTTAAAATATTCAAGACTATTTAAATATGAAACATTGTCAGATAATATCCCCCAATAAGAGTAGTTAAAGCATATATATACATCTACCTAAGAATAAGAACCCATTAGCTATTAAGAAGGGAGAAGGGAAAGAGTGTGGACATGACATCTGAATTCCTGATTACTAGCTGGTTCTTTCCCTTTTAAGATTCTAAGAGCTGAGGTCTGCAAAATTATGTCTAGACCTTCAGAATATTCCCTTCTCCTAAACTAAGTCTTCAGCTAGCAAAGTTTCTCATTAACAACCTCACAAACATAATCATCTCAGTGCCTAAAATAGTTTGTACTGAAATTGAAGAGGAGGAGGAGACCATTAATGCCTTCCTCATTAAACTGATCTAGCACAATTAACTATAAGCTTGCTTAATATTTTCTACTAAAGAGTAGATTGGGAATTATGATACATTCCTTACTACCTGGTGGGCTTTATTTACAACAAATAGAATGCCACTGTAATGTCTTAGCACTGAAAAAAAACAAAATTATGTCTTTGTAAAACTGTTCATTATATAACTCCTTTGCTGAAAAATCTGAGCACAAATTTAGAATTTACTATTCTAAAGGTGCTTAAATTATACTTAGCATGCTGAAGGGAAATCAAACCAATAAAGAATTATAACTAATTTACAAGAGAAAGAATTGCTGCATTTGGAATCTTCTCGTGTTTATATTACTCAAACTACAACAGGACTTCAGCACATTGTTTCATCTTGATTTTTCTTAAACAACAAGAAGCTACCCACAACTTAAGAAGACCAAATAGGCTCTAGAAGTAGTTCACTCTATTCCTAGAATCCTTGTACAATGAAAGGATTTGCATTTCAAAGAGGAACTGCGGAATTTTACACATATCCACACATCAACCAAATGTTAAGGTAAAATGATTCCCAATACAGTACAGAATTGAAGGGAACAAACAAAACACAGTGTTTTTATAGAGTGTTGGAAAATAAGTTTGTGAGAAGTTGATGATTCCATGTAAAGGGTTGCACAGTCAATAAAATTGAAAGAGTCCAGTCATCCCCACTGAGAGATTCACACCACTTTGGGAACAAGGAGGCTTTGAAAAACTCTACAACGAAGACATCACTTCTGTCTTCACCTCTGCCCATCCCCTCCCTTTCTCTCTCCCTGCTCCACTTAATCCTAGTGTTTTTGAAATCATTTTTCTACAGAACCAATGTGCTTTTAAGACTTACTGAAGTCTCAATGTAGAAAAAGAACAAGCCAGTTGATTTTCATTTTTAAGCATCTTCTACGACTCATTTCAATCCAAACATAAGCTGAATGTGGTCCCCACTCCTGTTTTTTTCTATCTGGGCATCAGTGGCTTCCTGCTAGTTATGTACATTCTGCATTAAGAAGGGAATCCTACACTGTGATGTATACCTTGACTAAAATCCAGTAGAGCTGGCACAAGCTCTCCTAGAGATCTGCACTTGGAAGTCTTGGATCTCTCTGCTGTTCTAACAACTTCAGGCAATGTCAACAGGAATATGTGACTTGATGTGTTTTCAGACCAGGGAGAAGAGCACAGAGAGAGCAACCTAGCCTTCTCCTCTCCCTCTGTCCACGTCCTGCCTTGAACACTCGGGTCTGGACATGCACTTCCAACAGTAGCAACCACGCTTCTCTCCACACCCTCCTAAAAGACCTTCACCATTTCACCAAATTGTGACTTGAACTTCAGATTGCAGCAGAATTATCATTTCCTCTAGGACATGTCCTTATATCCCCCATTCTGAGTTAGAGCCCACCCTCACACCTCGTCTTATCCATCTACAAAGCACAAAGTTATTTCCCATTTTGACACTTGTCACATTTCATTATTGTATAATGTATGCTTCTCCCAAACCTTGATTTGGGTCACTGTTCATCACAGTGCTTGGCAAACAATATGTGCTCATAAAATGCCAATTGGATATAATTTTCTGTGAAATTCTGCCATAACTATAAACCGGCTCTAGAATTAAATTTGAGATACAGATCAGAGTTGTCAGTGGGCTGGCTCAGGCTGGTCCTTTTCTCTACCTTCATACTCATTTTTCTCCTTGTCTCCCTCTCTAATAACATATGGTATAAATGTACTATTTCACAAACCTTTGTTGGGTGAGTCCATGTATCTGAATTAGGAAGGAAGAGGCTTAGCAGGAGTAAGAAGTAAGTTTCACAGATGCTTTAGAAAAGAAAACTCAAAACTTTTATCAGTATCAGAGTTAGAGTGAAGGGAAGGCCAAATGGTAGATGACTTCCAGAGTGCCTGTCTTGCAAGCCCAGGTGTGTCTTCAACTCACCATATGGAGATGGAGTGATTGTAGTAGCAATGTCAGGCACAGATATGAGCAGAGCAGCTTATATCTTGATGGAAAAGTTCATGTCGCCTTTGAAGCTTAGTCTTTTCTGGCTGTCCCCTAGGCATGTGAGAAATAGAGAATGAGTAAATGAAATGTCAAATAAAGGTCCACCCTAGGTACTTAGATCAATGGTAACTCCTTTGATAGTCTGGTGGGAAAAGTAGAATTGTTAAGAGATAAGTAGGCACCTGAGAGATTTTGAGGACCACTAATTTTGAGATAGAAAGAAATAAACCATGTTGAAATAAATAACACTGTTTTGCCCACACAGCCTTGCTAGTTATCTTTTCGCCCAAACACAGTATTAGCAAGAGGGAAGGGAAGGGAAGAATATGATGTCTGAGATGGTTTACATGAACAAAGAGGTCAGTCTGTGGAAAGTATAAAGAGCAAATTGAGAACCAAGATAAGTAGCATAAATCAGTGTTTGTGTGAAGGGTGAAAAGTATACATATTATCAGATCGAGAGTTTAGAGGGAAGGGGGCATGTTGTAGATTGTGAAGATATTTAAAAATATGGAGAGGTATAAGGGGCTGAGGCTGGGGCTCAGTGGTAGAACGCTTGCCTAGCATATGTGAGGCACAGGGTTTGATTCTCAGCACCACATATAAATAAAGGAATAAAATAAAGGTCCATACATCTAAAAAATGTTTAAAAAACAATATAGGAAACTCTTTTTTAAAAAAGATGTATAATGTTAAGCCAGGGTCACAGCAAGCCATATTTCCCATTTAATAGACAAAAAAGAAAATTACATTGGGGGCGGGGAGTTAAATGTCCAAGTAGCACAGATTATAGCTTTCCCAGGATGCCTAAAGATATTATGACAAAACAGGGTGTCCTGACTTTCCTACTTGCATATTCAGAGTGAGTGATGATGAGTTCTTTCCCCGTCCAACATCCAACATGTGCTCTGCTGGAGCCTGCTCCACATCATGGCACCAAATCCATCTGTTCAGAGAAATCCAGCTCAATGTTACAGAAGCCTTTTCCTCTCTAAGTTCTAAGGGTCTTGAAATTAGAATATGCTACCAACTATGACTACAATTACACACAACTCCTAGGAAAGGCCCCAATGAAGGATATGATAATGATGAAGTCATCATCTATTAATACCAATAAGTTTAAATTCTGGGATAGACCATGGTAGCAAATTTTTGTAAGCAGAAAATTTTGTTAATTTCTAGTAAGAGCTCTTCAGAGTAGGCTACATTTTATTTTTTTCTTCAATAAACTGGAACAGGAGACATAACAGTAAATGAGGAAAAGGCAGTTTATTTAGAAATGTATTCTGTATTTTAGCAAGAATTTCATCAGAAAGGGGATACATATGTTGATTAAAAGTCTGCATTACTCTTCTTGATCTTCAACTAAGCAGGAATAGATTTGTTTCCTAATCTTCCAATTCCCAGAAATGGGGAAAGCAAAAGATCTTTAAAAGAAGATTCTAATTATATATTTTTTTATTATAGCTAAGTATTTAAGTCATAGAAATAGCTGAGGCAATAGCCATTTTTTTCCTGTGGGGTTTTATATCTTTTTCTTCTCCATAAAACCCAGAAAGCTGAAACTAATTCTAGCCCATTGCCCTCCTGGTTGGTGCTACTTCAGGCACCTTTGGTTGTGACTGATGCCATTAGAATCACCTACCGAGTTTTGAAAAAACTCCAGGTGCCAGGGGCCCTTCCTCAAAGATTCTAATCTGATCCGTCTGGTAGGCGGGAGGGAGTAGTGGCATAGTTTTACAGTAGGTGGATTAATCATCATCCTAAACAAGTGGAGTGTTTTCCCTTTCAGATAATAAGAAGGTGAAGAGCTGTGCAGGGTGGCACATACCTGGAATCCCAGTGGCTCAGGAGGCTGAGTCAGGAGGATCTCAAATTCAAAACCCATCTCAGCAATTTAGTGAGCCCCTAAGCAATTTAGCAAGACCCTGTCTCAAAAGTTTCAAAATAAAAAATAAAAATGGCTGTGAATGTGGCTCAGAAGTTAAGCACCCCTGGTATATTAAAAAAAGAGAGAGAGAGAGAGAGAGGGGTGGGAGTCAGGGGGCAGACACTGAGAGTTCACAAGACCTATCTTCAGAAGCCCACTGCCCAGCAGTACTCTTGCCTAATAGCAATGTGCCCAGGGATGAGCATGGCGGGTTCTCTCTCCTCCTCCTTCTTTCATCCTTCAAGGATCCTTTACACTCCTGGAGAAATTCTAGCTGGGATGCATTACCCTGAGGAGCAAAACCTTGGGAACAGCAAACAACCAGAGCATAGAAATACTGGAAAGAGAGAAGCCTCCTAATTCAGCAGCAATTAACCATCCCATGCAGCTCATTAAGAGAAGCGTTTACCTATTAACTTTAGATAATTATTATCAAAACTTGAGATGTATTTATGTATACCAGTGTGATCAATTGTGCTCCAACATAATTAGAGATAACTCAATCAAGAAGAAAAAAATACACTTAGAGATTTATGTATCAGTAGTATTCATATATTAACATCTACATTTCTAAATATGTTCACTTTTGAACTCAGTCTGGCAGACAGCCTGGTTAGTAAAAGACCTCTAAGTATGAATGAACTTTATAAAAGGGTTCTTTGGGGATAGTAAAGATACAATTTCAAGAGAAATGGAACAATGGATATACTGTAATGTTAAAGCCTTTTTTGAACATTTTCCCCACTAAATATTGATACCCACTGCTAGAGTTCCATTCTCATAGACAGTATTTTGCTGTTCACATATGGTACAATTTTTTCTAGTCAGCATAATGGACATTCAGATTATTTCCTGGTTTTGGTTACTGAAAAAGTGGCTATAAATATTTTTTCATATATCTGCTTGTGCTCCTGTTGAGAACTTCTTTAAAGAATACACCTGAGGGTGGAATGCCTGCATTTGGGGCTGTACACAGATTCAATTTCATCAGATAATCTCGAACTCCTGGGTACTTGATACCATCTGAGTGTGAGCATCTCATATACTGGCCAACACTTGATATTGATGCTCTACTTTTTAAAATTTACAAATTCAGTTGAGTTACATGTGCTTCCTTTGTTACTAAAGAAATTGAGCACCCTTTCATATGTTTCATTTGGATTTCTTCTTATGTTAAGTACTTATTTCAATCTTCTATCCATTGTTCTGTTGGGTAGTTTCTCATTTTCCTATTGGAGTTCCTTATATATTCTAAATATCCATTTTCCTCAGTTATATATTTTCTAGTGTGTATCCACCCCACTTTAGGTCCTTGTGTAATTTCATTGCTACAAGTACCTTTAGATAAAACAGAAGCTTTGAAACTTTTAATCTATTTTAATTTAGTAATCCTTTCTCTATGGTTAGTAGTTTGAGTCTGTTAAAAATAAAAATACTTCCACAATCATGAAGATATCTTTGGATATTAACTATGAAAGCTCTGTAACTTTGGCTTTCACTCACTCAGAATTGACATTCTTATTTATGTTTTATACAGCACATGTTCATACAGAGTTGCACCCATATTTGCAACTCACTCTTCTGTTTCTTCTTCAATCTCCAGCTTTCTCTCTTGCAACACTTTCCTTTTACTTAAAGCACATTATTTTGGGTTTCCTTTAGAGAAGTCTAGTGGTAAAAAAAAAAATTCTTCATTTCCTCTTTATTGGTAAATTTCTTTATTATCCTATCATTCTGGAAAGACATTTTTAGCCAGTTTCCACAATTTTAGAGTGATGGTTACTCTCTAGGCACAACATTCCATTGTCTTTCAACTTAACTTTATTAGTGATGAGAAGTTAGTATCTTTCAGTCTCTGTCTTGTTTGAGGGCAACCACTCTTTGCTCAATGCCTGCTTTTTAAAATCACTCCTTTATGTTTGGTGCTTTGTCTAAGTACTGATTTTATTTAATCTACTTTGGATTTTTTTTGGGGGGGGAGGTTCTTGATATTTTACCAGTTCTTAAAAAGTTGTCTGCTCTTGTCTTTCCCTATGCTGCCTCTGATGTCCTGTTTTTCCTCCTGCTGATGCTCCATTAAGATACCGAAGACTTTTGAGCTCTGTGTTTCCTCTCTTGACCTCTCTCTCTCTGCTAAATCATGTATGCTTTTTTTAAGTTTTCAATTACTTTCCAGTTTACTATTTTTTGTTTCAGTTGTATTACAATGTTTACCTCTTTCACTGAACTTTAATTTTAAGAAAAACTTTTTTTAATTTTATTGCTTTTATTTCTAGAAGTCCTATTTGCTTTTTAAATCAAGCAGATTGGATCATTTCCATAGAATTTCCACTTAGTTTGTTATCAAATAGATTTGGTGACTCACATTATCTGAAATTTATCTTGTTTTTCTTTAAACATATTAAACATAGATATTTTATATTCAGCTCCTGAAAAGTCTTCAAGGGTCTTTTTCTGCTGGTTTTTGCTCCCTTATGTACTTGGTTATCATTGTGGAACACATTTGAAACTTGTGAAACTTAAACATTTGAAACTTAAAGTGGGTTCCTTTAAGATCTACATTTGCTCTGTCAGAAGCCTGGGAAAACTTTGTTAGCAATCATTTTAACTGAAATTTTGGATCTCAAAGGCAACAAAAATTTAAGCTGAAAAGTATAGATTCAAGTTGATGTTTCCAAATGCTCGTTAATGATATTTCCCAGTCCTCTCAGTCCCATAATTTGAGACAGCTGATTTATCTTGAAGTCACACTTGAGAGTGGCAGAGGTGATTTCTGGGTCACTTCAGCTTTATGAAGGAGGATTTTAAATTAGACCCCCTATCTACACAAGCCCCGAATTTTGCCTTTTCTTTTTCACCCAGACCTTTAAAAGGACTTCAAAATACAGCGGCTTAAGTTCACAGGCCCAGCAAAAGTCCTCATGTGAAAGGCAATCTCACTGTAGTTCTTTGTATTTCTTTGGTTTCCTTCCTTGATGAATTTTCTAACCTGAGAAGCCCTTGTTCTGTAACTCATAGTTTATTAAGAATCTTGAACTCATCTTGAATCATGGATTTTGCAGGGAAATGGATGGCACTAGAGCAGATTATGCTTAGTGAAGCTAGCCAATCCCTAAAAAACAAATACCAAATGTCTTCTTTGATATAATGAGAACAACCAAGAACAGAGCAGGGAGGAAGAGCAGGAAGGAAAGATCAACATTAAACAGATACATTAGGTGGGAGAGGAAGGGAGAGAAAAGGGAAATTGCATGGTAATGGAGGGAGACCCTCATTGTTATACAAAATCACACATAAGAGGTTGTGAGGGGAATGGGTAAATAAACAAGGGGAGAAATGAAATACAGTAGATGGGGTAGAGAGAGAAGATGGGAGGGAAGGGGAGGGGGAATAGTAGGGGATAGGAAAGGTAGCAGAATACAACAGTTACTAATATGGCATTATGTAAAAATGTGGATGTGTAACCGATGTGATTCTGCAATCTGTATTTGGGGTAAAAATGGGAGTTCATAACCAATTTGAATCTAATGTATGAAACATGATATGTCAAGAGCTTTGTAATGTTTTGAACAACCAATAAAAAATAAATAAATAAATAAAAGAATCTTGAATATTTAAAATTTTTGAATCTTTATCCAGCATTGCCTGGTCTCAAACAGGGTCTATCTAGGTACCTTCCTACTCCATAATATTACTGGAAAAGATGTCTTAAATGAATTTCTAATTTTTTAAAACTATTATTCTGCCATTCTCTATTTTCATTTGAATTATTCTGTTCTACCATACTTACCCAAGTTAAGCAAGTGGAAATTTGAACTGGTTTCATAGACAAAAATATTTTTTGATAAGTATTCAGTAGACATTATGTGTCTAAACATTCCCTTATTTCCAGTGAAATTTGGTTTGTCACTTTCTGAATTTGTATCACTCTTCTTGAATATTTTCTCAATATGCATTTTACAAATGACTTGAAACATCTTTTTCAGACTCCTTTACCAATTAATTAGACTAAATCTCTTGAGACTACACTTGTATTCCTCTTAATGATTTCATGTGGTGAATACTCATGCAATAGTCTGACCTGATCTCATTTTTAAGGGCAGAAGACTTCCAGAGATCTATTTTTATGTCTTTTACAATCTTGCTTCTAATATGTTCCAAAAATCCATTTGGAATAAGCACATCCTTAAAGTCCTCCTAACTTCTTAAACCATAGATGTCGCGGGCCAGCCATGGGCTGTGTGAACTATGAGCATTTGAGCATATGGGAGGACTGGCCTGATGTTGCGTGCTCTTTGGGGCGTACAACACACATGGGCACTCTCCTCTCACTCTACCTTTGATCCCACTCAGCACCTGAGATGGGCGTGACCTTCCAAGATGTCAGTCAATCTGCTGACCACAAGATATCAATCCCCTGAAACCTGACCCTTTGCCTTATTTGGAAAGAACATTCCATTGAATGTTCTTCTTCTGTGTCCTCCTCTATAAAAATAAAGAATCCAGATGCAAACTCTGTCTTTCCAACGGACTCCTAAGGTCAAAAACCATCACTGGACCCCCAGAAAAAGGTACCTTCTGTGTCTGTGCAATTATTTCGTGCCAACCCAAATTCACCGGGAATGACCCTGACTGATTTAGTCACCATGTAGAGGCACATAGATTTATAGGAAGATTGATTCACTCAATTAAAAACCCAAGTCTATGTTTGTGGAAATGCTAAATCAGATGAGGCAGGTATTCTTTTAGTCGTTAAAATTGATTGATTCTGCTAAGTTCTAGTTGATATTGTATTTAAAAAAAATACAGATTTGAAGTTTGCTGAACACTCCATTTAAATCCTGTAATTACATTCAGTGTCACCAATAGCAGTAGTAGTCAAGTGTTTGATTATGGGAACTTGGTCTGAGGAAAACACTCAGATGTCCTCAAATTATAATAATATGAAAACAAGACCTAACTCATCTAACTCGGAGTCAAACTAGAAACAAAAGTAGTTTGGATGTAGAACGTTTTGTAAACACTCATTTCATGCCATCCTTGATTTAAAAGCAACAATTGCTAATTGAAAGAGAAGGTCGATTTAAGTGGCTCTTTTGTGCTATACTTTCAGGCATCAGGAATAAAATATCTACTCTATCCAGAGGCATAACCTTTCTATATCCAAATCAATGGTCTCTGTTCCTCAGAACTAGGTATACTTTCCTACCTTCCTGAAAGGGTGGATGTTCTAAAGGGTCAGGGTCCCTAATCTTTGTAGGCCCTTGCAGGCCCCTTGTACACATACGCCCTCTGTACACACAAGACAGAAAGAATGTGGCAGTCAGACACTTATATCTAAGTGTTAAAACTTTTGGTGTTTTTTCATTTTATCCCTTTTCTCAGCTGCACCTTTCTTATTTTGAAACCTAGTAACACAGCAACATAATAGGAGGAAAAGAGAATAGCCTGGCCTTTGGATTCCTTCTGAAGGTAAACAAATCCATCCTGAAGGTAAACACAAATAGTAGTTAGGGTGAAGGGCTGCACCCTTCTGAATTGGTCTGTTGATACCGAATGCATTCCTCCTGAAGGACGAGGTCACATGTCCTGCATAAAGCAATGGCATTTAGAGAACATATTTAATTGTTGGGTTTAGAGGCTGGACCTGGAGACCTGTGAGCTTTGTTAGATCAAACAAACTGAGCACTCAGAGGCTCCATGAATGGGCCTGAGTGAAATCTCTTTGATTTGGCTCATCAGGAGACATGGCAGGATTCCGGTGCATATTTATCATTCCTGTGAAGTTGATGCCAAGTAAAAGCCTCATTACTTTATTTCTATTCCCAAAATCAATGTGGATGCATAAATGTATATGTATATGTGTGTGTGTATGTATATATGTTTTTGACTGAAAACCATCTATTTTCTTCTATTTGCTTTTTCCTACTAGTGCCCTGAAACTAAATTCTGCCCTCACAGATTGAACTGCCTTTTGCAGTTGTCTACTGTTTTATGCTGGCATTTCTGACACAGGGTCTTTAAATGTAGTTGTCAAGACCAACTCCAGCTTCTTCCTAATGAAGCAGAACACCCACACAAAAATAAAATGCTCATGTTTCCCACGCCTCCCAAGTTCAACAAAAGTATGCGTAAAAAGTGACAGAACATTAATTTGATTAATCAGATAATTTTATTTTGTGTCACTTATATTAAAATGCCATGTGTTGCTAGTTATTTTCTCCTTTGAATGGCAGTCGAGGTAAAAATGCTTCCTAGGATGAACAGGAATTATTTGGCAAGAGATTCAGTGCTACCATCCCAACATTTAGGAATGGAAAGTCAATTTTTCAGGACATTTTTCCAATACTCTTTTCATAAATATTTCTTAGATTAAAATTATACATAGCTCTTTTTTTGACATTCTTATTGACATTAAACTTGGAGAAGTAAAATATTCTGAGAATAAGGTGTTAATCCTCATATAAAATAGATTCACGAGAATTGGATTTATGGATCAATTTCATAGCCTCATTTACCAGGTCTTCAAGCTGGTTCCTACAAACACATGCATCTCTCTGGTTATTTAGAAATTACACAAAGGCTTTTGATGAGTGGAAGCTGAATAAGCCACAATTATTTTTACAAAAGTTTTGGGAATCTTAATCACTAAGGAGTTATTATAGACATTAAAAACATAGTCTTTCCTGGGCCCATTTCTTCTTGTTTCTCATTCTATAAGACTCTTTAGACAGGTTTATTGGTTCCCCAAGACTGCAGGGACAAAGTACCACAAAACTACAGTGATAAAGTAGCATAAATCTGAAGGTTTAAAACAACAGAAATCATCTCACAGTTTTGAAAGTTAAAATTCCAGAATCACGGCATCCACAGTTTTGTGCACCAAGGGAGCTTCAAGGGAGAATATTCTGTTCCATGCCTCTCTCCACTTGTGGTGGTTGCTGGCAATACCTGGTGTTCCTTGGCTTGTAGATGCAGTTCTCATGTCTCTGCCTCTGTCTTTACATGGTGTTCTCTCCAGTGTCTGTGTCTAAATTTCCTTAAAGGGAGACTATCCATTGGAAAACCCACTATGATCTATCAAATCATCATCTTATCTTAGTTTGACAACATCCACAAAGACTCTGTTTCCAAAAAGATTTGCATTCTGAAATTCCTAGTGAATATGAATTTTGTGAAAACTATTCCATTCAGTAAGTGCAATTTCATTTTCAGAAGCAAAGAGAAGAATGCAGAGAGCACTGAGCTGGAGGACCCATAACTAAGCACCGATCTCTCTCCACGTGCTCAGAAGCTGCCTTATCCTGATGGACTTGGGCAGCTCCTTTTTTGTTGTTTTTTAACTCAAGTATCCATCTACAAACACTCTCTTCATATCATTTTGGCTCTGTATTCTTTCCTCATTTTTGAACATTTCCCTGCTTCATGAATTTCTAAATCCATAGTTCTCATTCACCAAATCTCCCAAAATGACAGCAAAGAAAACCACTGTAGAGCTTGCCACTATAGCATGTAATAAAATCTAAGGGAACTTCCAAGCAACCGGGGGTGCTTGTTATCTTACTGTATTATTTTTATGTACATTCATTCATCAGAATCCATGCGGGATTGTTTCCAGGACCTCTCACAGATACTCAAATTTTCTGATGCTCATATCCATTAAATAGAATGGCATGATATTTGCATATAACTTACATATATTCTTTCATTTACTTTAGATTTTTTGCTTGATCTTTTAATTTGTTATATATGACAATAGAATGCATTACAGTTTATATTACACATACAGAGCATGATTTTTCATCTCTAGTTGTACAAAAATCAGAGACACATACTTTGTGTCTTCATATAGTACTTAGAGTAATGATGTCCATCTCATTCCACTGTCTTTCCTACCCCTATGTCTCCTCCCTTCCCCTCCCACCCCCTTTCCCCTTTGCCCTATCTAGAGTTCATTTAATCCTCCCATTGACCTCCTCACCCCCCACAGCATATTATGGATCAGGATTCTTAAATCAAATAAATCATTCGGCATTTGGTTTTTTGGGATTGGCTAATTTCACTTAGCAAGATATTCTCCAACTCCATCCATTTACCTGCAAATGCCATAATTTTATTCTCTTTTAATGCTGAGTAATATTCCATAGTGTGTATGTACGTGTGTAAATATCACATTATCTTATTCTTTCATCTACTGAAGGGAATCTAGGTTGGCTCCACAGTTTAGCTATTGTGAATTATGCTGCTATAAACATTGATGTGGCTGTGTCCTTGTAGTATGCCATTTTTAAGTCCTTTGGGTATAAACCGAGGAGTGGGATAGCTGGGTCAAATGGTGGTTCCATTTCAAATTTTCCAAGGTTTCTCCACACTGCCTTCCAGATTGGCTGCACCAATTTATAGTCCCATCAGCAGTGTATGAGTGTGCCTTTTGCCCACATCCTCATCAACAATTATTCTTGTTTATATTTGTAATAGCTGCCATTCTGACTGGAGTGAGATGAAATCTTAAGTGTAGTTTTGATTTACATTTCCCTAGAGATATTGAACATTTTTTCCTATATTTGTTGATTGAGAAGTGTCTGAGAAGTGTCTATTCAGTTCCTTCACCCATTTATTGATTGGGCTATTTGGTTTTTTTGGTGTTAAGATTTTTGAGTTCTTTATGTATTCTAGAGATTATTGCTCTATAAGAATTTGTTTCTAAATAGTAGGCTCTCTATTCACCTATTTCTTTTGCTAAGAGAAGCTTTTCAGTTTGAATCCATCCCATTTATTGATTCTTGATATTAATTCTTGTGCTATAGGAGTCTTATTAAGGAAGTTGGGGCCTAATCCCACATGATGGAAATTTAGGCTATTTTTTCTTCTAATAGACACAAGGTCTCTGGTTTAATTCCTAGGTCCTTGATCCACTTTGAGTTTTGTGCATGGTGAGAGATAGGTGTTTAATTTCATTTTGTTGCATATGGATTTCCAGTTTTCCCAGCACCATTTGTTGAAAGGCTCTCTTTTCTCCAATGCATGCTTTTGGTTCCTCTGTCTAATATAAGATAATTGTAATTTTGTGGGTTATTCTCTGCATCCTCTATTCTGCACTAATGGTCTACCAGTCTGTTTTGGTGCCAATACCATGCTGTTTTTGTTACTATTTCTCTGTAGTATAGTTTAAGGTCTGGTATAGTGATGCCTCCTGCTTCACTCTTCCTGATAAGGATTGCTTTAGCTATTCTGAGTCTTATTTTTCCAGATGAATTTAATGATTGCTTTTTCTATTTCTATGAGGAATGTTATTGGGATTTTGATGAGAATTGCATTAAATCTGTATAGTGTTTTTGGTAGAAGGGTCATTCTGACAATATTAATTCTGCCTACCCAAGAACAAGGTAGATCTTTTCATCTTCTAAGGTCTTCTTTAATTTATTTCTTTAGTGTTCTGTACTTTTCATTGTAGAGGTCTTTTACCTCTTTTATTCAGTTGATTCCCAAGTATTTTTTTATGCTATTGTAAATGGGGTAGTTTTTCTCATTTACCTTTCAGAGAATTTGTTTCTGATATATAGAAATACCTTTGATTTATGGGTGTTGATTTTATATCCTGCTACTTTGCTGAATTCATTTACTAGTTCTAGAAGTTTTCTGGTGGAATTTTCTGGCTCTTCTAGGTATAGAATCATCTCATCACCAAATAGTGCTAATTTGAGTTCTTCTTTGCCTATCCATATCCCTTTAATTTCTTTCATCTGTCTAGTTGCTCTGGCCAGTGTTTCAAGAACTGTGTTAAATAGAAGTGGTAAAAAAAAAAGGCATCCCTATCTTGTTCCAGTTTTTAGAGGGAATGCTGTCGATTTTTCTCCATTTAGAATGGTGTTTCCCTGGAGCTTAGCATAGATAGCTTTTAGGATATTGAGATATGTTCCTGTTAACCCTAATTTTTCTAGTGCTTTGAACATGAAGGGGTGCTGTATTGTGTCGAATGCCTTTTCTGCATCTATTGAGATGATCATATAGTTCTTATCTTTAAGCCTATTGATGTGATGAATTACATTTATTGATTTCTATAAGTTGAACCAAACTTGCATCCCTGGAATGAACCTCACTTGATTGTGGTGTACTATCTTTTTGATATGTTTTCCTATTTTATTTGTGAGAATTGTATTGAGAAGTTTTGCCTCTGTGTTCATCAGAGATATTGGTCTGAAGCTTTCTTTTTTTGATGTGTCTTTGCCTGGTTTTGGAATCAGGGTGATATTGGCCTCATAGAATGAGTTTGGAAGTGCTCCTTCTTTTTCTATTCCTGAAATAAATTGAAGAGTATTGGTATTACTACTTCATTAAAGGTCTTGTAGAACTTAACTGTGTATCTATCCAGTCGTGGTCTTTTCTTGGTTGGTAGGCTTCTGATAACATCTTCTATTTCATTGCTTGAAACTTATCTGTTTAAATTGTGTATATCATCCTGATTCAATTTAAGCAAATCATATGACTCTAGAAATTTGCCGATGCCTTCAATATTTTTTATTTTATTGGAATACAAGTGTTCAAAATAATTTCTAATTATCTTATGCATTTCTGTGGTGTCTTCTGTGATATTTCCTCTTTCATACATATATTAGTGATTTGAGTTTTCTTTCTCTTCATTAGCATGACTAAGGGTCTGTCAATTTTATTTTTTCAAGGAACCAACTTTTTGTTTTATCAATTTTTTTCTTTGTTTCTTTTGTTTCAATTTCATTGATCTCAGCTCTAATTATTTCCTGTCTTCTGTTTTTGGTATAGATTTGTTCTTTTTCTAGGGCTTTGAGATGTAATGTTAAGTCATTTACTTGTTGACTTTTTCTTCTTTTAAGGAAAGAACTCCATGCAATGAACTTTCCTCTTAGAACTGCCTTCATAGGGTCCCAGAGATTTCAATGTGTGGTATCTGTGATCTCATTTACCTCTAATTTTTTTAAATCTCCTCTTTGACATCTTCTGTAACACATTGTTCATTCAGTAGCATATTATTTAGCCTCCAGGTGTTGGAGTCGCTTTTATTTCTCATTCCATCATTCATTTCTACTTTCATTTCATTATGTGATAGAAAGCAAATATAAAAAAAAAGTACAGATACTACCCTGCAAAGAGTTACTTTGTGGCATAATATATGGTCTGTTTTTAGAGAAGGATCCATGTGTTTCTGAGAAGAAAGTGTATCTGCTCATTGAAGGATGAAATATTCTATATATGTCAGTTAAGTCTAAGTTATTGACTGTATTATTGAGTTCTATAGTTTCTTTGTTCAGCTTTTGTTTGGAAAACCTATCCAGTGGTGAAATAGATATATTGAAGTAACCCAGAATTATTTTGTTGTTGTCTATTTGACTCTTGAACTTGAGAAAAGTTTGTTTGATGAACGTAGATGCTCCGTTGTTTGGGGCATATATATTCATAATTGTGAAGTCTTGTTGGTGTATGGTTACCTTGAGTAATATGTAGTGCCCTTCTTTATCCCTTTGATTAGCTTGAAGTCTACTTTATTTGATATGAGGATGAAAACCCCTACTTTCTTCCACAGTCCATGTGAGTGGTTTGACTTTTCCCAATCCTTCACATTCAGTCTGTGGATGTCTTTTCCTATAAGATGAATCTCTTTAAGGCAGCATATTGTTCGGCCTTTTTTAAAAAAATATAATCTTCTAGTCTATGTATTTTGGTTGGTGAGTTTAAGTCATTAGCATTCAGAGTTATTATTGAGACATTATTTGTATTCCCAGGCATTTTTTTGTTTATTTTTGGTATTTAACTTGACTTGGTTCTCTTCTGATAAGTTTTTCCTTTAGTATAATACCTCCCTCTGCTGATTTTCATCGTACCCAAATTTTCTGATGCTCATATCCCTTAAATAGAATGGCATAATATTTGCATATAACTTATATACATCTTTTCATATACTTTTAAAAAATATTATTTAGTTGTTGATGGACTTCTATTATTTAATTCATTTATTTATATGTGGTGCTGAGAATCAAACCCAGTGCCTCACATATGCTAGGCAAGTGCTCTACCACTGAGCCATAGTCATATATATTACTTACAATACTTAATACAACATAAACGCTATGTACATCATTGTTACACTGTATGGTTTAAGGAATAATGACAAGAAGAAAACACGTTTAGTACAGATGTGATTCTTTTTCATGAATATTTTCTACCTGTGGAAACTACACATATCGAGGGCTGACTGTATATGTATGTTGTTTTTCTTCTGCAGCAAATGTTTAATTCATTTCCTTCTTCTAATAGGTTTTGACAGTAAAACCTTTCCGGATCATGTCAGCAAAGTCTGGCCAAATTTAAAACTGAGGTTGCATCAAGTTATATTTTAGCATTCGTGCTAATTGTCCAATGCAGCTTCCAGAAGCATAAAATACTCTGTCAAATAAAACAAGATGTTCTCTCATGCATTTGGTGCAACTTGCCATAGCCAAAGATTCCTTTAACAGGAACTGAAATCAGTAAGCAATTTTATGTCAGTGTTCTGTTGTTTCCCTGTTCCAGGTCAGTCCTATTCTTATCTGTGTGCCTGTTCTGCCAAGGACATACTTTAACCCTGTAACTCACATTCGCAGATGTTCTGCAGCATTTCATTCAGATATTAGCAATGTACCACAGTAGTCTCTTCCCTGTAGCAATTATTTTATAAATCATGTATTTAAAGGAGTTTGGATTAGAGAAACCAGCTCTCCCTGTGGCTATTGTACTGCTCACATTTTAGAAGTTTCATTTTTTTTTTTTTTGGCTAAGCTAACAATACGGTTTTAAAGAAGTAAATGGACTCATTTTAAACAATTGGTAATGATTTTGCCTTTTATGTTTCATCTCTAGACTATCCAATTTCTTTCTATTCTCCTAGCATTGAAAATAACAACCAGCACTCACATTTATATATTTTTATATACAACATCATTTGGTAATCAAGCATTATGAGAAGCTAGTTTTTTGAAGCATGAAATGGATATATAAATACAGATCTGTGACCTGTAACATCCAATTTCAAATCTTTTATCCAGAAATAATTTCCTAACAGGTAAACCAAGGTTAAATTTTATGTATTCAAAAACATTAGACATGTAAAGTGAATTTGGAAAGATTCAATCATCTTGCACAATAAGGGAAAACAATAGCTTAAAAGCCTTTTAGAAACATTTTATTCCTAAATTTCAAATTTTCTTTTTAATACTGGGGATTGAACCCAGCACTTAACCAGTGAGCCACATCTCCAGCGATTTTTTTGTATTTTATTTTGAGACAGGGTTTCACTGAGTTTCTTAGGGCCTCTCTAAGTTGCTGAGGCTGGCTGTGAACTCTTGATCCTCCTGCCTCTGCCTCCAGAGCTGATTACAAGGCATGCGCCACATGCCCATTGAATCTTTAGGATTTTGAAAAATAATTTCTTACATTAGAAGAAACTAGACAATATTAAAGATGGAATCATTAGGTGTACATTTTGAAATCATTATTATTTGTGGTGTATTTGTGTGTGTGTAGCTGGAGATTGAACCCAGGGCCTTGTGCATGTGAGGCAAGCACTTTACCAACTGAGCTATATCCTCAGCCTTGATATTCATAAAATATTTCCTGTGTCAATTTACTTAAACTTGCTTAGGGGGTCTAAAGAAAGAGGATTCAAATCAACTGAACATGCAGTGCATCCAAGCATGTGTGGGGTCAGCCTAGCCTGCTGTCCTTTAGCCCCACTGAGAGTACTACCACTCTTTACCTTCTTCTGCCCTCGAGGCTGAGAACACTAGGCTTGAGCAAATTTCCTACACCAAAACAAAGTTTGCCTGCCCAACTCCCATGAATACCTGCTTGCTTTAAAGAAATTGATATCTCACTTTTCATTATAAAAAAAATCAAAATGGACATCTTCCATACAACATAGATATTAATGTGTCCCCGAAAGCCACAATGATGCAAAATTAACTTGAAAAATCTCAGGCAACAGGATATGGCTAACAGAGAGATGCTCAGAGAGAGAGAGAACCCAGGGACCTGCCTCTTCATCAGATGTGCGAAGGGGGTATTGCACACTTATCATAAATATTTATATCTGTATGTGCTTAAAAAGTTCGAAGTTAAATAATTTACCCATTCTTGGAATATTCCTTCTTATACCTGTAATTAGAAGTGTTCAACCACCCACTCGCTCTACTCCCCACATTCCAGAGATTACAAGTGAGAACAGACCTTGCCCAAGAATTGAAGTTAACTTTTTTAAAGGCACATTTTCCCCCATCTTAAGGAGAGCTCATTATATGGTCTATGGCTCAGGATTTATATATAAAAAATTATAGATGGACAAAATATCTTTATTTTATTAATTTAGGTTTTTGGGGGTTTTTTTTTATATGGTGCTGGTAACCTAGGGCCTCACACATGCTAGGCAAGCACTCTACCACTGAGCCACAACCCCAGCTCTGGGCATATTTTTAAATGCCCATAATTTATGAATTGTACAGTTTATAAGGTAGAAGGGAAGAACTTCAAATGAAAGCGACCAGTACTGTCCAGCTGGTTGACTCCTCCAACTCTGTGCCCAGACGTCAGTATTTTACATGTTTGTATGTGTGTAAACCTGGGAAGTTGCGTGTGTATTTCTACGCAGCTGTCAATAATGTCCTAATGAACACACTAGTTGTTCCATGTAATCCCATTGGAATATCACCTTTCTTATCTGTGCAGATCTGTGTTATCTTATCTAGACAGCATCTTTGCCCCTTTCCTAGCAACATTTAATTGCTGCCTTACCAGCACAAGCTTCTACCTGGAACCAAAGTTCAAAAGTTCCTTTGATGCAGCACTCAAATTCAGATAGCATGCACTGTGTGTGTGTGTTTAAATATCAAAACAATTTTATACCATTTCCAAAATATCTGCTGTTTGAATTTTGTCTCCTTTGTTTCTCCCACTCATTCCAACCCTCCTATGATCCCCAGAATTTTCCCATAATCCACCAAAAACAGATTAATATCTAGTCTCAGTTGCAAACCTATGGCCAGAGCTCCCTGCAGTTAATCACATTGTTAATTATTTCCCTCTTTGAAAGAAGATATCAGAATCTAGATTAATAGAGAAACACATTCAAATGAACAAAGATCACTTCAAAACTAAAAGTTATTTGCAAGTTTTTTTTCAAAATTTTACCTTTAAACAAGCATCTAAGATTACATGATTTTTTTTTTTTGGTTTTCTAAAAAGTACTATTGTGAAAGTAGCATGAACTGAACTGATCTTCAGCTACTTTTAATTTTCATTAAAAATTTGACAGAATTATGCATTCACATATGGTAAATGAGTCTTTAGGTTTCCATAGCAACTTGATCACATCAGTAGAAAATAATATTTTAAAAATTTAGGAGAATTTCTCTTCTGTTCCAGTTCCACTGAGTTTATCATTTGAGATATTACCAACCTACATGTCCACCTTTGGGAATTCACATATTCTGGTATATTCCTAGCTTACTATTTTTGCATAAGAGAAACAACATAATGCTAACTTTGTTGAGTCCTGAGAAAATCAGCCTCCTAGTATGTTCTCCTTGGAGGAACTTGTGCTGTCTCCATAGTGTAATGTTGGGTGTCTCTTGAGGGATTTCGTATACTCTTCCAGCACCTTCCATTGGTTTTATTGGTATAGCTAAAGCACCTGAATATAGATGGAACAAATGTCCAAGTGCTTCATGTGAGCAGCTGACCAACTTCCTTCTTATGGTGAGTTTTTCAATCAATCTCAGTTTGCAAACTCAAGACCAATCTGATTGGTGACATCAAAGTCACCTGGGGCCCTTGTTAAAAATAAATGGTGTCCCCTCTCAAATGACTGAAATAAAACATCCAAGAGAAGATGCGACAATATTTAAGAAGCATTCTTACTGATTCACAGGCAGAGCCTGTTTGGAAAATTAATGACCTATTATTTAACAAATCAGTCACAAAAGTGGCTTGAGGGCTTTTAATTAACTAGTTGGTTGACTAAATTGACAAATGTTCTAAAATGGAATATAAAAAAGAAAGAAAAAAAGGTTGGGGTGGAAGGCTAGCACACGACTTAGTATATGCCTAACTGTCAGTGTGCAAGATACTGATATTTTCTATTTTTTTTAGAAATGTCAGTCATAAGCTACTTAATTGTGTTCTATGCCTTTTAAATAGATCTGACCCACAGATTTTAAAAAATGATATAAGGAAGTTTTTCAAACTTACATGGCTGATCCAGCCCACTTAAAATTTTCTGCTATAGCAGTATCCAGGTGATGCTCAGGCAGTGTATATTGTTAAATCTCCTCGGGTGGGTCTGGTGTACCTGAAAGATATACCCAAAGCCACGGTGTGGTCAGACCACAGAAAGTCAAACTTCTGTTGATATATCAGTATTGTGGAATCAGAACAGAATGGAAGGATTCCATAATCCAAACTTGCTGAGAGCCATAGCTGAGTCTGAATGACGCATGGCATTTTTGCCAGAACGGAGTGGTTGAGAGGTGACACCAGCAAGCCATTGAGATGATAATGGTTATGTTAAGCTGTGTATATTAGACCCCTGCTGTACGCCTACTTTGGAGTTCTGGAGCTACTTTGGAGTTCTCTCGGGGATTCTCGGAGAGTTCCCATTGGTTGGGGAAGTGCCGGAGGAGGGATTTCCGGTTGGTGGTTCCTGGAGGAGCCGCATGGGTGGGGTTCAGGAGAGTTCCCTGGGAGCGTGTGTGGGAATGTGCTGGTGGAGTTCAGAAATAAAGTTTGTTCCTGCTTCAGTGGCTCGTGATTTGTGCCCAGCCAGACTGCGGCACAAACTGAAGGTTCTCTCTTATAAGGACCAGATTATATAAATCCATGGGGCAGCAAAGTCTCCTTGATACACAACTTGGGAATGGACACTGACTGCTTATGTTCTTTGGGGCATCTCAATGCTATGCTTTACATAGTTCATCTTCAAATTGGACACAATATAATCAGTCTGGTTCCTAACTTCTGACTACCTTGTTCATTCATATCCCTACTTCCTAACACTATAATGAGCCCATCTTGATAAGTACTTAGGATTCTCTTAAAGTGCTACATTCAATCATCAGTAAATAATCTCTTTAATTACTTGCACAGATGATAAATCATATCCATCCATGATAGCAAGGACAATGTCCGTTTTGTCTTTCACTGAAGTGACCAAAATTATGTTGGGCATATACTGGATGTCAGTAAATATCTGAGGGAATTATGCCTATAAATTTCATTAAAGTATAAGAAGTTCATCTAACATCCCTTATTGGTAAGTTTTGGGGGGAGCCATAGCATTTTCTCATATATGCACAACATTAAGCATTGGATTGGATTGAGTCTAAATAAATCACAGATAGAAAAAGATACTGAAGCCAATAAGACAGTCAGGTATATTACATATGCAAATTCTCTTTTTTCTATATTGAGATAAATAAGACATAAGTATATCTAAATGAAAGCTCCCAATAACATGTAGGTACATTTTCTTTGCAGCATATATAACAGCAAATAAACTAAAACAAGCAAACAATGATGGGGAAGGAGAATCAAAATGTTCACAAATAGAGCTCTGGTTTAATGAATTATGGGGTGTTCTACTCAATACAACATTATGTAGTTATTAAAATTTATCAAGGATATAATACAAACTGAAAACATATAAAATGTAAAATTATTTTTTACGACTATGTTAAATCAAGCACTTGCCTAAAGGGAGAAGACATAAAACAAAAATTACACTGAAATGAGAGAAGAGTGTATATTTTTCTGAGATTATTTGCAAATTGTTAGGAGATACTTATAAATCACCACCACAGTCTCCACTGCCCACTGCTATAGCCTGGATGTTGAATGGACCTCCTAGCTTCAAGAAGAGGTCTTGCTTAACCTTCCTCTACGGCATGCTCCACTCCCTTAGCCCAAGTTTTTGGTTGGGAATAAATATATTCACTCAAGATTGTATTTCAGGGATCGGTTTTTAACCTCAGGCTTGGTACCAATTGTTTTAGCCTAGTTTTTCTAGAAACCATGAGCTCAAGCAAGAATTATAGTGTTAACATTTTATTTGTAAAGTGGAAGCCCTTGGCAGGGGGTAGGAAAAACTGGAAAGTAAACACAAGAACAACAAACCACAGTGATGTGACACATTTCCACCCTGGCCAGCACTTCACAATAGCTCAGATACACAGCAGGTCACCCAGCAGGTCTCAGGACTCTGCCAAGAAGGCTGTCTCAGTAATTCCTCAGGAGATGTGTCATGTTGAATGCCTGGTCTCTGCAGCAACCCTCAAAGCAGCAGCCAGCACCTTGGTGGCCCTATCATGTTACTTTGTATCTCATCTTGTATCCATCTTCCCCCTCCCACCTGATGCACCCCACTGCCCTGCACCTCCAATTAACAAAACATGTATCCACATGAAACTGGATGCCTCAGGCTCTCAAGAGGATCAGGACTGAGAAAGACAATTTGTAAATCGTTTCTCCATTTACCTTCCTCCCTCTTGGCCCCGAGGTGCAGTTGGGGGTGGGAGCCGAGACTCAATCAGTATCAAGGTTCCTGTATTTTTCTTGCTTTCCTTGACTGAAACCTTTTGAAGTGTATTACATGGAGACTAGACCTTGTGAGCCCTTGTTTGCTCATGGCGTTCAGTTCTCTTTTTTTTCTGTGATTATTGGGTTTTGTGCACGTTTGGGGTAAAGCAAGCTTGTCATCTGGGTTTACTCAGAAATTTTACCCACCATGCCACCTTGTAAGTTTTTAAGCAGGGGTTAAAATAACTAGTTTAACCTTTTCCATCCTAAACATACTCACACGAAACTATATATTTAGGGATTTTTCTCTCGTCAACATACAAGGGAAGGGACACCAGGCATGGGCAATCAGAGAGCCCACTCTTCTATCAGATTCCTCTTGTCTATTGTACATGCTCTTGATGTGCTCAGGATATCAACTTTTTGTGTTATGTGCTAAATATGCACCATTTTATTCATTAAACTTGATTTTGTGACACTCAAAAATTTTCCAATCTCTTGCAGTTGGAACTAGTAATTTTTTTGTGGGAATTCTTTTATTGCTTTTGACTTTTTCCTTATCTTGAGGTAAATACTTGAGTCCCCAAGACCTTTATCTTCTGTTGCTACACCTGTCCTTATGTAATGAATGGAATTTTACGGATGCAATTAAGGTTGCCAGTCAGTTGACCTGAACACAGGAGATCATACTGGATTCTCCAGTTGGGTCCAATATTGTTACATAAACCCTTAAGAGCAGACAAGTCTGGCAGAAGAGGGAGAGAAAGAATTGAGGAGCTAAGAGGTCTGGATTTACTGCGGCTAGCTTGCAGATGTGTAGAGCCATGTGGAAGGCATGAGAAGGAACCGAACTCTGACAGCTTCATGAATGAACTCTCACATCCCTCAGATCCTCCCCCCACAGCCTCTGGCTGTGAGCACCCCTCTGCCTACACTGTGATTTGGGACTCAACATCCCATAAGCAGAAAACCCAGTCAAGGCATGCTGGGTGATAATGAGTGGGGTTGTTTGAAGCCACTACATTGGTGGTAAACTTGTTATGACGACAACAAGAATTTGTACAATGAAGCAAGATTGTATAAACCCAAGAAAAACGGTGGGGTTTAGAATCAAAATGCGACAGACAGAAAAGAGGCCTTAGTCTTCTTTGTGAAATAAAAACCCTCCTTTTGTAAGGGGACAGACAGTTGTGAATGATGGGAACACGAAGTTAAGAGAATAGTCCTACAAAATGCACACACTGTGCTGACCCACACATGCTTTCTTTTTCCAAGAAGTAATTTACCTGCAGCCATGCTTGGCCTAAGTGGACAGAATATGTCACATTCATCAGCAATTTCTACCATAATCTGCAGGAGAAATGCAGGCCCCAAATAATGTTAATAGGAGGAACCCAAGTTACCCTGAAGGGGGAGACTTCAGTGTACCTTTTCATAGAACAGATCCCCAATTTCAGAGAGATGAGGATAAGTCCTCCTAACCATAAAATCTGTAAGGATTTATGGTAAAGACGACAATTAGAATTAATTAGCATGGGCCAAGGTGACCCAGAATTGTCATAGCAGTAAGGACTTGAAAGTCTGATGTCACCCTGATGTCACTCAAAATTCAAGAGGTGGACCTGAGCAGGACTCTCCCAAAACTTCTCTGGGATCCCCAATAAAACTGGAACACAGGAGAGGCACCTATTCCTCTCTACGGTGAGAGAACCCATTCTCTCTGTCTTGATAGTGTCCCATTTCCTATCCCTTCAATAAACTCAGTCCTGTTATTCTGAGCGTCAAATTTGGTCACAAGAATTGGGGTCTGAAGGAGAAGTGTTCATATTGCCTCAGTTTCTCAGAAAGTCCCAGCTCTGTAACACTTTCAGTTTAAAATCTGACGAAAATTTTATGCTAAATGACATAAACATGTTGATGGATTCTAGAAAGAAAACAAGGAGCTCAATGCAACATACCATCGTTAACTCAGGATTTTTTGCTTTTAATCATCAAATAAAAATCAAACCAATTTGACAAAGGGAGGAATATGAGTTGATTTTCTTTATTACATTCTTTTTCCTTTCTGCAATTTCATGCGGTTAGGCAATGGGCCTTGGGAAAGAATAATCTTTTCTGATTATCCTTAAGTCATTTGTTTTAGGTTTAGATTACTCGGTGGCTCTCAGCACTTTCCCATTTTCTACCAAGACAATGGTGACTTTCTATTACAATAGAAAGCAACACACAAAATTGCAAACTCACTCATGTTTCAGCCATTTAAAAAAAAAAATCAAAAAACTGTTCCTGAAAACAACTAAAAAGATTACACTGGCAATTGCTATAATAGAGGAAATTATCTCTCTTTTCAGTACGTTTTGTGATCAATAACTATCTTTCACTATCTTAACACAATTTTGGAAAAACACATGAGAAATATATAATTAATAGTTTTCTATCTCCTTAAAGCACAACAATGCAATTAAAAACCATCTCAAGGGGGAAAAAAAACTCAACACATATTCTGAATCTTCTAGGACCTTACAAATTATAACTAAGTTCTTTAATTTATTAAAGACTTTATCTAGTTAATAGCCTTAATTATTGGTCTAAGGCCTTCAACTATATTGTCCTTTCAAATTTTTTTTTAGTTCAGAAAATGATAAGCCACTCTGTTACACTCTGCCATGCTTTTTCTTGAAAAGAGAGAACTTTTTTCCTGATTTTTGATTCTCTCTCATTCGCCGCTTAATAAACTAAAGGGAAAAGTTAATATTCTAATGATATCAGACTCTTCAAGTGCCATAATTGTATAGTCCACTTACATATCCAACATATTCTCTAACAGCAGGTTACCTATTTTTAAAGCAGAATCATTTCTGGTGAAAGTGTAACAGGGTTACTATTGGAATGAATAATTTTCCTTTTTAATTCATATGATCATTAAAAAAAGAATTTCCCTTTATTTGTCAAAAACTTGCCTCTGAGGAGCTGAAAGCTCTGTGAAGATATAAATGTCAGTGAATTTCAGATCAGCAGCCTCAGAAAATAGGTCTAGTTAACACCATTTTAACCAACAGGAAACTTAAATGAAATGGTTGAGGATACATGGGGAATTAAGGGCACAGTTTCTCTTATCAGAACATTTTAAGCAAAAAGCCCAATTTCACCTTCGACTCTCTGGTAATCGAGAGAACATGGGGCCCAATGGTAAACTCTCTTTCCAGCTGGGTCCATCCACTAAATTCCCTTAATAATTGCAATCACATAAGGAGTGCCTCACCCTGAAATCATTTCCCCCTCTAGGGATCCTAGCATGCTTTCCACCTGAGCCATTCATTCCGCAGGTGTTGCTTTCTTTTGCCATTTACATTTTATGAAAAGCTGTCTTTTCAATTCTACTTAATTGTAAATGGCGGCAAAAGGAGAAATGGGGAAGCAAGGGACATTTTTTTGAGTGGCTAATATGTTCCAGCACTTTCACTATCTGGGGAAATGGGTTTCCTGAATGCTGTTGAATCAGAGAGTCAGTGGCAGTGAGTGGCACCTGCTCAAAGGTGGGGCTTGTGCGACTTTGAGTTTCATTCAAGAACAAAGAAATGGTTATATGTGTTAACATGCTCACAAAGGAAACTGTTCGGCCGCTAGTGCAATTTCTTCCCTTTGATTAGAGAAATACTAATAGCACATACTGTGAACAGGCTGTGTTCTAAAGTGCTTTTACATGACTGTTTTCATTATCACATCAACTGCATCAGTAGGTTGATGTTTGTTCTGTTTTCCAGTTGAGGAAACTGAGATCCAGTGAGGTTAAGTCATTTGTCCAAGTTTATCTGGCTGTACATGGTGGAGGCAGAATTTAAACCTGATCAGCCTGGATCTATAGCCCTAGCACCTGACCATCATTGCATGCCAACCTAAGTCTTCCCTACTAGAGAAGTTAAGTTTCTCAGATCTGACAAGACTGACTCACATGCATAGTGTCCCCAGCTGCTGTGATCCCTCCCATCTGCTGGGGGTTCCCACCCTCAGGAACTTGGAACAGAGCCACCTGATAATCTAATATAAACTCCCGTTTGGGGCACAAAAGAGTTTACCACTCTTGCCTAATCAAAGAATAACCTACAGCATGTGCTTTCTTCTTGCTAACACTTAGCTCACCAGAAATGCTGCAAATATTTACTATTAGGTCCTTGTCAGCCTCAAAGATGGCCCAATTTGTAACTGTCTCCTAGGATTCACACTTTTGTATAATCCCTTTCCTCTGCATGTGGACTCTATTTTCTGATTCATTTCTAATGAGCAGAGTAGAGCAGAAGTGTTAGGATCAGCTTATGTAGTCCATGTCCTCTATCTTAGGTTTGTTCTCCACTCTGTCTTGGATCCTGCTGCTCAGGGAGAAGCCAGTGCCATACATAAGGCAGCACTGAGGAGAAGCCCACGTGCTAAGGAACCCAACCGTGCCAAGAGCCACAAGAAGAGAGCTTGGAAACAGATCCTCTGGGTGGAGCCTCAAAATGACGCTAGCTTTAGCTACCACCCGATTGCAGCCCATAAGAGACCCTGAAAGAGACCCACTTGGCTAAGTCACTTCTGAAATCCTGACACACAGAAACCATAAAGTAACATACATATCTCATTGTTTAATGATTTTATATAGCTCCAGATAGCTAACATATAACAAGTGTTCATTATGTATCAGGCATAGAGCTAAGCACTTTATATTACATCTGCTTTTCATAAAAACACCAAAACCCCCAAGTATTATTATTTTCCATTTACATACCAGGAAGATGTGGTACAAAGGCTAAAAACAGCTGACTAGGTTCATATGGTTTGTGAGTGGAAGACTAGAGTTTTAATCCGAGTACTTCTAAATCTGGAGGTCTAACATAAGGTTGTACTCAATCTGTTGATTGACTCGTGGATTTAAAAACTACAAATTAGAATGAAAAGGCAGATCCCATTATTTATAGACAGTGGTAACAGATCTGTGGGAATCATATCCTGATGTTCCCATCAAGGCTAACTTGGCCTTCATAGGTGTCTCTTTCATTGCTCAGTTTAGCCTTCTGGTTTTCTTCTATGATCCATCATTCTGGGACTCTGATCCCTCCTCATACTCAAGTACCATAAAATGGTCCAGAGCTCCAAACGATTCTTTTCCCCTATATCTGTGTTATGTGTGATCTGAACATCTCCCTCTAAATACATATTGAAACCTAGTCTCAGGTTTCCTCCTGTAGGGATTATGAAGTGGAGCTTTGGGAAGTAATTAAGTTATGAAAAGATTCCACCCTTCTAAATGAAATCAGTGCTCTTATAAAAGAGGCTGAAGGGAGCTATTGCCCCTCCCACCCTATAAGGATGCAGCAACAGGCACCAGCTGTAAGAAACAGACCCTCATCAGACTAAATGTGTCAGTGCATTGATCTAGAACTTCTCAACCTCCAGACTGTGAGGGGGAAAAAACGGTTATTCATAAATCACTCCAACACTTTTGTTATAGCAGCACACAGAAGACACTCTGACTGTGTCAGCATGACTTCTTTGATATTTTTGACCTCCTAGTCCCTGCTTGTTTTTCCAGTTTCTGCATCTGATAATCTAATATAAACTCCTGTTTGGGGCACTAAAGAATTTACCACCCTTGCCTAATTAAAGAATAACTATGGCATGTGCTTTCTTCTTGCTAACACTTAGCGTTTCTGGTGAGCTATTAGGTCCTTGTCAGCCTCAAAGATGGCCCAATTTATAACTGTCTCCTAGGATTCACACTTTGGTATAATCCTTTTCATCTGCATGTGGACACTATTTTCTGATTCATTTCATTTCATTCTTTATTTTTCTGTTCCTTGGGTGATGTGATTCCCATTATAATTTCAGTCCATTCCCAGTTCCCAGTTGGACTCTTAGTTCATCTTCCCAGTTGGATTATGTCTTAGTTCATCTTGAATCTCCATCATTTGCTTAATGAGAAAGGCTAATATAAAAACCCTTGAACATTCTTTCAACCTTTTGGGGGTCAACTGTATGAGATGAAATATTTTATTAATATTTATAGTAGTAAAAAATATGAACATATTTGGTTTATTAAATACCAAGAACTATACTCTTTCATGTGCATTTCATTTATTCTTCTTCATAACAAGGAAATTTGTATTGAATCTATTTCAGAAATGAGCAAACTCAAGTTCAAAAAGCTTAGTAAGCTGCTCAGTATCCAAGCTAATGAGTTAAAGAAATTTCTATCTCAGACTTCTACCTCTGGCTATAATGGAGTCCTTAGTCCTAATTTTATACAAAATATTCTTCCCAAAATAACCACAAAGGCTGGGTAAAATTGAGAACTGCTAAATAAAAGCAATGGAGAGTGACTAAGACATCCAGACATTGAGGTGAATCCAAAAGAGGCTGCTATTTCCCCCCCTCTTGATCTAAGCCAAGATTGCAGCAGGACATAGAAGCCACCATGAGAATGATGGTCTAGAGTTGGGCCATCTCACAGGCCTGGGAAAGCAACAGCTGGAATCCAGGGACTATCAAGACAAAGGAAGGAAAGGACTTGAGGGACCAACCTCTCAGGAAGAGAGATCTCCTGGGATGTAAGCTCCTCATCCCTTAGCAATGTTACCTGGAGGCTTCTACCACTCATGGCCGAGTCTGTGTCTACCAAGGAGTAGAGGCTGAAGAACTAAGGGGATAGCTCCTTAGTCCTCACAGTTCTGGGGATGCAAAATCAAAGAATTCATCAAAAAGGAAGGACACTGAGAAATACATGCAGGTTTTCATTTGAGCTTCTAAAATCCCACCCTCAGGAAATAAGGGTAGCCCTGACATAGACACATCTAGAGTAGACCAAGGTAATCTAACTACCTTACAGAAAAAAAAAATTAATTCTCTGGAGGAAATATTATCATCCAAATCCTTTATACTTTTTGTTTGTTCTTAGTGCCAGGGATGAACCTGGAGTCTTTTACATGTTAGGCAATTGCTCTACCACTGAGCTACATCCCTGGCTGTCGACAAATTTTTATTCCCACTCAAGCATCTTTTCAAAATATAAGCTGGTTTACCAGGAAAAAACACTGAGTGAGAAAATTATGAGATAATATCTCTCCCCTCTCAAAAAAAAATGGAGAAAAATTGGAAGAAAAAAAGAAACACAGTAAGTTCAAATTATCATAGATAGGCATTAAAGTAACCATGATCTATACACTTAGGAAAATAGATGAAAGAATGGAAATCTCACCAGAGAATAGAAATACAGTTAAAACATCAAGTGGGAATTGTAGATTTTTTTTAAAAAATAAAATAACTGAAGTTAAGAATGCAATAGATGAATTTAACAGCAGGTTAGAGAAGGAAAGAGTATTAATTGGCTGAAAAAAGTAGATGATCCGATTGACACACAGACAAAAAAAATGAAGTTAAAGAAGAGAGCAAATATCAGACAGTGGAAAAAGTCTAACATTAATGGAATTGGAATTGCATAAAAAAGTGAGAATAGAGAATCAGAAGCATTTGAAGAAATACTGGTAATGGTGAGACTAGAAACACTGAGATCAGAAACAAGACAAGGGTTTCATTTGTCACTGAATCCATTCAACACTACATTGCATGACTCATTTATTTTAACAAGAAAACAACAAACAAGAATAAAAAATGGGAGGAAGAGAAGAATGAAAAGAACAAATAAAATTTGAAGATCTTATATATATCTATACACCAACAATGTCCATAGCAGCGTTTTTGAGATGATCAAAACAGAAAACAACTCAAATGTCAACTAAGAGAAAATAAAAGAATTGCAGTGGAGTCCTACAATTGCATTTCAAACATGAGTGAAAAATGAACTACTGGCATGGGAAAAAAGATGGATGAGTGAGTCTTTGGGACAACAAAAAAAAAAGCTACACACAAGAACACATGAATTATGATTCCACTTATATACCATTCAACATCAGACTGAACTATTCCATGGCAAAAAAATTATGATAGTGGTTACTTTTGAGGGATCTTGATTGTTAGGCAGCACAAGAATGCTTCTGAGGTGCTAATAATTAATTGTTTGTTAAAATAGAGTTTCTAAGACAGTAAGTAAGAAGGTACGGCTAGTTTGAAAGCCATTTGAGTAGCATCATCTAATTATTGCAAGTATCTTCCCAGAAGCAATCAACTTGTGTCTCAAGATGGCACACATGTCAACCTTGCTCCAACCTCCAAAAATGTTCTCTGCAAGTCTGGAAACTGTTTTGTCTCCTTTGTTCCTATTACATAATCCTAGGCCACACTCTCGGTCTCAAGGTTGTCTTTATCACAACAAATTCCTTTCATACCACGGCTAATAATGTATGCCTGCCATAGAGTGGTGAGCTCATGGACCACTCATTCCAAATCTGTTTCAACTCTCTCTGAATGTGTGATATTATGTAAGTTACTTAATGAACTGGACCTTAGTTCCTTCATCTAAACAGTGGAAAATACTCAAGGTGATTTTAAGGATTTTTAATATTTTTCATTAAATTAATAGTTAGCTGATACATCAAAACATAAAAATTGTACACACAGAGTACTATGTAGTATTTCAATACATGTAAACATTATATAATGTTTAAACCAGGTTAAACATACATATCCCAAAGATTTATCAGTTCTTTAAGACAAAAACATTCAAATCTTTTCTTACAGCTTTTTGGAATACACAATCCATAACTGTTATCTCTAGTCAACCGACTGTGCAATACCATACCAATACTTCTTACGCCTAAGGGTAAGTTAGTTTCCACTGAGCAACCTTTCCCCATCTCTCCATCTCCTCCTCTATTCACCCAGCCCCTGATAACCACCATTCTAATCCCCATATCTAATAGAACAATTTTTTGATTACATTTATGATTGATTTCATATAGTACTTGTCTTCCGTCACCTGGCTTGTTTCACTTAACATAATGATACCTAGTTCCATCTGCATTGCCACAAATGATAGGTTCTCCTATGTTTTATGGCTGAATGGCGTTCAATTGTGTACAGGTACCACATTTTCTTTATCTATTCATCAATTGAGGGACACTTAGGCTGTTTCCATCTGGGGGGCTTCTGTGAATAGTGGCACTCTCATGTTTGTTGGAGCACTGTCTCTTCAACATACTGATTTAATGTTCTTTGGATATACACCTCAGCAGTGTGATCATTGAATTGTACAGCAGTTCTCTAATTCTCTGAAGAGCCTCTGAACTGGTTTCAATAATGGCTATCCTACTTCACATTCCCCCCAAAGGTGTGCAGTGGTTCCCCTTTCTCCACATCCTTGCCAGACCGTGTTATCTTTTGTCATTTTTATAAAAGCCATTCTTACTGGAGTGGGGTGGCATCTCATTGTGGTTTTCTTTTGCATTTCCCTGACGATGAATGACGCTGAACATTTTTCCATATACCTAATACCATTTTATATGTCTTCTTTTGGAAACTACCTACTTAGATCTATTGCCCATTTTAAAATCAGATTTTTGTTTTTGATATTGAGTGTTTTCAGTTCTTTATGTATTCTACATATTAACCCTTTGTCAGAGGAATAGCTGGTAAACTTTTTTCTCCCATTCTGAAGACTGTCTTTTCTTTCTGATTGCTTCATTATTCATATTTCGATCTGGATAGTGAATTCATAGATATATTCTCTTTGTAAACATTCATCAAGTGGCACCTTAAAAATGTGTATATTTTATTGTATAGTACAATCAGTAACAACATTTACCAAACAAAAAAGCTTCATCTCCTTCTCTTTCAGTGGGCCATGTCATTTCTGGGGTCCCTGACCTAAAAAAAAAAAAAAAAAAAAAAAAGACATTCTGATTAAACTGCCTGTCTATGCACCTACTGTCTCCTGCCTTATTGAACTTCCTTGGAGAGTATGTTTGCTTTCCTGTAATTAATTGCCTTCCAATCTTTCCATCTGCTCCCTTGCTGACTCCTGGTCCTGTTTCTCTTATATTCTTGTTATAAACACAACCTTGGGCTAAGTAGAGGCAACTGTAGAACAACTGCTCATCTTTTAGATGGAATTTTTCTAAAAAGCATGAATTCTCTCCCAATCCTCCTAGCAGAATAACAGCCATAGTCTCCAAGGGGAAAGTTCACTTCAAAGTGCTCCCAGACCAATCCAAATATCAGTCCAGCCAGAAGGACACTTTTACACAGTACCAAGCACATTGTGGGCAATTTATAAATTCCTATTGGCTAAGCCAGTGCATTTGTTGACTTAATAAAAAAATTTTTGAAAATTCTCTCCTTCTTGTTTCATCTTGTATCTTTAATGCTAGGGAACTTTTCATTCCTCAGTTCCAGTTTATTCAAGCTGCAATATTAACTAGGGAGTTTGCCACAGGGGGAAAAACTGTAGTAATTATGCCTGTATTCCCGTTAGGAAAAACAGCAATCACTGCATTTTACATTTAGCTGGTTTAGTTTACTTTAAATTTGCCTGTGTATTAAGAACTACGTCTGTTTCTAATTCAACTGGGAGAAAGGGAGGTGAAAGAAGGAGAAGTTAACAGGAACACAAAATTATTCAGCTAAATTGGAACTGTGGAAAAGTACGGCTGATTAGAGATGGCAAAGTCATTCCGGGTGAACTCATCGATTTAACCCAGGGAACTGTGTGCCTGGGCACTAATTTACTCTGATAAAATGTTACTAATAAAATGATGGATCTCAAATCTAATTCACTACGCCCAGCACATCATAGTGAGACCCTCAGTCAGGGAAATCGCAGACCCCTACTGTCTCATTATATCTTTGGAATCCACAGGCCCCAGTGAAGCAAAGCCTGTAATGGAATTATCACAGCTTGCCGCCTCTGAGTTCCCATTTACGCCTCCTCCTTCAGTGTCCTATCCACATACTAATTACCTGCGTTCTCCATTTCATTTAATAATAATCCCAAACAAAGAAGCCCATCATTAAAGGAAAGAAGTTGGGGGGTGAAAGGAAGAGAAACGGACAGAAGGAGATGGATTCGTGTGTAGTAACCAATCAGGATTTAGTCAACTTGGACCCCATGCCCAGAGACACAGCCAAGGGGGAGCCAACTGTTCACAAAGGCAAATAAATACATTTCTAAAATTAATGCTCCTCTGAATTGAGACAAAAATTGGCCTCTATTTCTATTAACTGTAAACTTTCATAACAGCTGCAAAGACCACCCCAAGAGAACAGTGAACTGCTCTTTTTGTATGTGTACCCCGCACTTTGCCTGCAGGCTCCGTGAGCCTGGCTCAGGCTGGGATGGGAATGGTGCCTGTGGATCTGGAGTCAGTTCTGCCTAATGATCACCGAGTTTAAAGCATTTTCAACACTGGTCAGCATCCCCCTTAGCAAACTCCTACGTCACGTGTCCGTTCAGCCTAGTCTGCCAGTTCTGGGTTCTTATTTTATGTCCCCCATGAGCTGAAGACAGGTCCTGGGGTGCAGCCTGCTTAATTGACATTTTCCATATTCATGCCAATTACCATTCTCAGAGATGGAGCATGGTTTTTTGTTTCTTTTTCTTTTTCTATTATATCTAAGCAGGCTTTGTATCCACCAAAGCTCCCCCATGGCCCTGGGATCCGTAAAAATTCTCTGCTTCTTAATAATTTTTCCTTCTTCTTCTTCCGGTATATATTTAATTCTCCATCTTTGAGTGCTTCCCAGGTTTCAGGCCTTTTGTCTCATGAACAAATTTGTTCTCTCAGCCAAGTCTCTTCTAACTAATATCTAGTCGGATAGTTTTTAGTTTTCATCTCCACCTTCTCAGCACACTGTCCTCCATGTTGTTATCTCCTCTGTCTCACTGGAGCTTATGGACAATTCTTGACCTACTGGGTCCAAATTCTTGAGGTAGTGAAACCCAGGCTGAGATCAGCGCCTCTGCTTCTCATTTGCTTAGTGAACTTGGATAGGTGTCCTTCATATTTCCTTGAAATAGACTCCTTGTTACATAATCCAAGCACATTGAAGACAAGTAACATACCATCTCTGCCTATTCTCGACCAAATGTTTGTGTTTCCCCAAAATTCATGTTTGAGAGCCCCTACCTCTGAATGTGATAAATTTGGAGTTTGGGGGAGGTAATTAGGGTTATATTAGGTCATGAGGGGTTTGGTCCTTATGATGAGATCGGTAGCCTTTTTTTTTTTTTTCCTCCTGGTCCTGGCAAGGCAAGCACTCTACCAATTAAGCTATATCCCCAGCCCAAGACTGATAACTTTATAAGAAGAGGAAGATATACTTCACTCTCTTCACATGTTCACATCAAAGAAAAGCATTTTAGGATACAAGAGAGAAGGCAGCCATCTTCAAGCCAGAAAGAAAGCTCTCACGAAGAATGAAATAAGCAAACACCTTTCTCTTGACTATCCAGCCTCCAGAGCTGAGAAGAACTGAATGTCCTGTTCAGCCACTGTCTACATTCTGAAACAGCAGCTCATCCTGATGAACACACTACCTGTGTTCTTTTATATATATATATCATAACAGAGTACTTGAAACTAGGTAATTTATAAATGAATTTGAAGGGTTTTTTTCAAGATGGCAGAATACAGAAGGTCACTTTCCTGGCTGCTTTGTGTCATGAAACCAAGAAGGCAGATAAGCAGCTTCTCAGCAAGGTAGGTGAAAAAGGTGAGGGGGAAACTTTACTGGGATTTAATACTGGACATTCAAAGCAGATCATGGACTCAGGAGTTTGGATATAATAAGAAAGAAATCCCCAGTGCCACCACTGCTACCAGGGCCAGAGTAACCACCAGAGTGGTCCCTTTGCAACCAAAGTAGAGAGATAAAGGAACCCATGTTTTTAGGAGGCCTGAGGCATGTCTGGGTACAAAGAGATCAGAGATCAAAGACACTGCATGACTAAACTGAAAGGCATGCTGCACAGTATCCTTGTGCAGGAAAGAAACCTCATATCTCTTGGCTGCTACAGAGGACAAAGGAATGAACCATCTTGCAGCTGTGATGCAGGGGCCAGCAGCTAGAAGAGTGGATTCTTGGCAAACCAACCTCAAATGAAACAGAGTGCAGTTAAGTGACCAGAAGAAAACAAACATGGAGAGGGGTTTACACAGGAGAATACTAATCATAGAAACCCACCCAACTTCCCCCCAGTCCCTTCAATCCAGTTGCTTGCACAACCAGCTGGGAGTGATGCACCTGGCCAGGAATTCAAAAGGGCAGGGGTGTGTGGGATTGAGTTTGGAGATGGAATCCAAGAGCCCAGAAAATGTGGGGTCTGCAAGTGACAAAGGGAACAAAGAATTGGCTCTTCCACTTCATGAGTAGGATGCAGGGGAGACCTCTGGGGTCCAGTCTGCCAGGGTGGACCAGCAACTGCTGGGCCTTGAGGTGCACTAATTTGAAATCTCAGAACAATCAACATTCAAGAAAGAATCTAGAAACCATCTAAACCTAAACCCTGCCTCCAGGAGTTCCATCAATGGGATTGCCTCTTACACTCCAGCAACCCCACCCTCTTAGGGTATAGCAGGCATCACACTCCAGACCACAACAGCTAACACTGCTGAGAGGGGAAGCCAAGAATCATTTGATCTCCAATGGAAACAATGCTTTAACTTTGATAAAGATCTGTTTAATGTTTTTTTTTTTCCTTTTCTCTGTTTAATTGTGACCTGAATGGTTCATGGACATTTATGCATATTCATATTTTTTTTTCTTCCTTTCTAGCATTTCTGAAGCAATTAGTTTTCATGAATCACCTTTTTGAGGAGTAGAATATTTGATTAGTAAATTTTGGTTTTTCTTTTACTTTTATTTTTAATTTTTAAAATTTTTAGTTTATATTTTTTTTCTCTCACTTATCTGTTTCCCTTGATTCTCCTTCTATCTTTTCTTCTGCTAACAGCCAATATCTATTATACTCTTATATTCTTTATTTAATTTTTTTCTTCTATTTTCTCTCCTGCTCCCTCATAATCAAGACATCCTATATCAGTCTGTTCTTTCCCTGTCTATCATTCAAAATCATAAACTCTTTTCAAAATTACTGTTATTACTATGGGGAATAACTGATAACATCATTTCTATTTATTATGACAATTAACATTTTAGATATTATAGATGGAAATATTTGGTTTAATACTGTATAAAAATTTGTTTACACTGGTTATTATTTGTGTCCCCCTAAATTGTGAGGTACCATAAGTCTACAGAGACACTGTAAGTCCACAGGTCCACTGCCTTGGATCCATACTTCTAGGTGGGTAGACACATGAAAAAAAAGGAGGGGGTAATGAGTCACCCCAAAGATGCTTCTATAATCGAATCCATTGACGCCACAATGGAAGAAATGTCAGAGAAGGAGTTTAGAGTGTACATAGGGAAACTGATCCAAAAGATAAAGGATGACATAAGGAATGAAATAAGAGAGAAAATACAGGAAGTGAAAGATCACTGCAATAAAGAGAGATTCAAGCAGAAAGCCTTAAAGGAACCAATAATCCAAATTAAAAATTCAGTGGAAAGAATCACAAACAAACTAAACCACTTGAAAAACAAAGTTTCAGGTAATGAAGACAACATACATAAGTTTGAAAATAAAGTTGACCATAGAGAAAAGATATGAAGAGAACTTCTAAGAAATATGGGATAACCTGAAAAGAGGAAATTTAAAATTAATCAGAATACATGAAGGCTCAGAGATTCAAACCAAGGAATGTATAGTCTTTTCAATTAAATAATCCCCCCAAAAATTATCAAACCTTAAGAATAAAAAGGAAAAGAAAATATAGGAGGCTTACAGGACCCCAAATATACAAAATTACAACAGATCCACACCAAGTCACATTGTTAGGAAAATGCCTAGCATATAGAATAAGGATAAAATTGTAAAGGCTGCCAGAGAAAAATTGAAAGGTCCCATTTAAAACCAATCCACATCTCAGCTGATTTCTTAACCCAGACCCTCAAAGGTAGGTGGTCTTGGAATAATACATAGCAAGCTCTTAAAGAAAATGGATGCTGGCCAAGAATAGCAAATTCAGAGTTGATAATAAAATAAAAACCTTCCATGATAACCAAAAGTTAAAAGAATTCACAACTAGAAAGCATGTAGTACAAAACATATTCATTAAGAGATTTCACAAAGAAGAAATGAAAAATAACAGTGAAAACCAGCAAAGGGAGGAAATACACTAGAATAGTCAATCAAAGAGGAAATTAATTCAAACACAAAAAATAGAAATAAATCAAAATCATAGGGAATAAATTTCTCCAAAAGAACATTGAATGCAAATGACCTAAATTCATCAATCAAAAGACAAACTGATTGATTGGAGTATAAAACAATGCCAATGATATGCTACCTCTAAGAGACTCAAATCATAGGCAAAGGCATTCACAGACTGAAAGTAAAGGATGGAGAAAGTATACCATTCATATGGATCTCATAAACAAGCCGGGGATTCTAACCTCATATCAGATAAAGTGCACTTCAAGCCAAAGCTAATCAGAAGGGACAAAGAAAGTCATTTCATACTGCATAGGGAGATATACATCAATAAGACATAACCACTGTAAATAGCGAGACCCAGAGCAACTAGAAAGAAATTAAAGGAATACAAATAGGGATAGTTTGAATTCTTCTTTTCCTATCTGCCAATGACATGATTCTATATGTAGAAGACCCTAGAGCTACTCTAGAAGAAAAAATTAGGGATTAAATGAAAAAATACTTAAAGGCAAATGAGAATAGTAACTCAACTTATCAAAATCTCTGCGACACTATGAAGACAGTTCTAAGAGGAAAAATGATTTCATTGAGCTTTTTCATTAAAAGAATAGAAAGTCACCAATAACCTAATATTACCTTTCAAACCCCTAGAAAAAGAAGAACAAATCGACACCAAAAGCAATAGAAGAAACAAACTCAGAGCCAAAAGTCAATAAAATTTAAACAAAAAAATTTTCAAAAAATTGACCAAACTTCTATTCAACATAATCCTAGAAACTCTAACCAGAGCAATTAGGCAAAAGAAAGAAATTAAAGGAATACAAATAGGAAAAGAAGAACTCAAACTATCCCTATCTGCAAATCACATGATTCTATATTGAGAAGACCCAAAAACTTCACCAGAAAACTTTTAGAAGTCATAAAACAATTCAGCCAAGTATCAGTGTATAAAATTGACACCCATAAATCAATTGCATTTCCATACACCAATGATGAATCAACTGAAAGGGAAATTAGGAAAACTATCCCATTCACAATAACCTAAAAAAAAAATACTTGGGAATCAATCTAACAAAAGAGCTAAAAGACCTCTGTAACAACAACTACAGGACACTGTGAAGAAGATCTCAGAAGATATCTTTCCGGAAAGATCTCCCATGTTCTTGGATAGGCAGAATTAATATTGTCAAAATGCCCATACTATCAAAAGTGCTATACAGATTTAATGCAATTACTATGAAAATTTGAATGCTGCTCTTCAGAGAAACAGAAAAAGCAGTAATGAAATTCATTTGGAAAAATAAGAGGCCCAGAAAGTACTTGTTAACAAAAAACATGAAGCAGGAGACATCATAACAGCAAACCTTAAATTGTACTAGTCAGCTAGTACAAAATGGCACAATACTGGCATGAAAACAGACATGAAGATGAATGGAACAGAATAGAAGATAGACAAACCCACATAAATTCAGTTAGCCCATACTAGACAAAGGTACCATAAACATACATTGCCAAAAAAGATAGTCTATTCAAAAAATGGTGTGGGGAAAACTGGAAATCAAAATGTAGCAGAATGAATTGGAACCCCTCTCTCTCACCCTCCCTGCACAAAACTCAAAATGGATCAAAGACCTAAGCATTAGACCAGAGACCCTGTGCCTACTAGAAGGAATTGGGCACCCAACTATTCATTATGTTGGGTTAGGAACTAACTTCATTAGCAACATCCTAAATCACAAGAAGTAAAATCAATAATCAATAAATGAGATTGTATCAAACTGAAAAGCTTCTCTACAGCAAAGGAAACTATCAAAATGTGAAGAAAGAGCCTACAGATTGGTAGAAAATCTTTGCCACCTGCCCCTCAGATAGAGCATTAATCTCCAGGATAAAGAATTCAAAAACTTAACACCAAAAAAAATAATAATAATAATCCAATCAATAAATGGTCAAAGGAACTGAACAATTTACAGAAGAATAAATACAAATGGTCAATAAATATATGAAAAAAATGTTCAACACCTCTAGCAACTAGAGAAATACCCATTAAAACTACACTGAGATTCTATCTCACTCCAGTCAGAATGGCAAGTATTAAGAATACAAGTAATAATAAATGTTGGTGAGGATGTGGGGAGGAAGATACATTCATACATTGCTGGTAGGGTTGCAAATTGGTGCAACCACTCTGGAAAGCAGGATGGAAATTCCTCAGGAAACTTGGAATGGAAACACCAATTGACTGACACACTCACTTCTCAGCATATACCCAAAGGACTTAAAATCAGCATACTAGAGCAACACAGCCACATCCATACTTCTAGCAGCTCAAATAACAATAGCTAAGAAATGAAACTAAAGAATATATGGTACATAAACACAATGGAATATTACTCAGCCATTAAAGAATGAAATTATAGCATTTACAGGTAAATGAATGGAACTAGAGACTATCATACTAAGTGAAATAAGCCAATTCTAAAGAACCAAAGCCAAATGTTCTGTTATGTGGATGCTAACACACAATAAGGGGATAGGGGAGGAAAGAAGTTCATTGGATTAGACAAAGGGGAATGAAGGGAAGGGAGTGGGATTGGGACTAGGAAAGACAGTACAATGAATTGGACACAACTTTCCTACGTTCACACATGAATACACAACCAGAGAAACTCCACATCATGTTCAACCACAGAGTGGAATCCTAATTTGAATAGTATGTATAATATGTCAAAATACGTTCTACTGTCGTGTTTATAAAAAACAAAATTAAAATTAAGGACCATCCTGACCAAGAAAAAAAAACCCACAGATTTATTTCTCACAGCTCTGGAAGCTTAGAAGTCCAAGATCAAGGTGCTGGTGAGACCTTCTTACTGTTTCTTTATATGGGAAGAAGCAGAAGATCAACTAACAGCCACAGGCTCTTTAAATTGGCATTAACCCATTCATAAGAGAAGATCCTCTCCGACATGCGTACTCTCATGAGGCTCCACTTCCCGATGCTATAACAATTTATTAAATGAAATTTAAATCAGTTAAATTTCAGCATCGGTCTAGGAATGTACCAGAGCAGTACCCAAGGCCTCTTGATATCCTGTGGATTTTTTCAGTTCTGCTTTGATCTGCAATCGTACCCTAATATTGCCTGTGGAAATTGTCTTTACCAGAGTGTGTGGTGTCACTGGGGCTGCATGGATGATGGACTTCCAGGAGGGCTTGGAGGAGTCTTCAAGCATCATGGCTATGCTTTTGTGTAGAATCCAGCAATAAGGTGTGACGTCATCTGATTTACTCAAGAAAAGCGGCAGGGAGGACAATGAAACCACATGAAAGTTTCCTGTATGAGAACAGGTTGTTTTGCCCTATAACCTTGGTATGTGATGATGAAGACGCCAAGAGTTATCTGCTATTCAAGCCTCAAAGAGAGAGCCAGCTCTGTTATCTGCTAAGTTAGCAGATTTGATGTGCAGGTAGAGGCTCTCTCTCTGCTTCTATCCCCTTCCCCACTGCACATCTTCCCGCTAGCAAGTCAGTGTATGTCAGGAATGGAAATGCCCCCAATGCCAAATGTCTAGTAAAAGCCTATAAATCCCTCAAAACATCTTATTGTTGTTTTTTTTTTTGCAATTTTTTTTCCCAATTTCAGATCCTTTATCAGTGAGATTTTGTAACACACGTTTTCTGTATCTACCAATACTAAAAAAAAAAAAAATTATTTGCTATACTCAGATTCTTTAGAGAGGCTTCTTTAAAATTAAGTATATCTAATATTTATCCAAAATCAAAATCTCTATCTCCCTGTCTTCTCTGAACAGTTTTATCTTCATATTAAAATGGCCATAATTTATAAAGACCCACTGTGTCCTTGGCATGGATTAGGTCTCTCCATATGTAATTTAATTTCATGTTATGATTAGCTTATAAATTGGATTTAATTGATCTTCAGTTTATAGATAAGACTAACAAGCATATAATTTTTTTAAAAAAAAATCTATTAAGCAATACTGACAGTGTATGAACCAAGACCTTGCTGGCTTCCAAAATTATGTTATTTCTTTTATTACAGTTTTCAGACCTATGTATATACCCAGGGATCTTCTTAGAAGCTTATCATTCACACTCCCAGGACTGTGCCTCTAGAAATGCCAACTCAGCAAGTGTCTTCATCGGCCCCTGTTGCTACAACAAGATACCTTAGACTGAGTAATTATAAACAACAGAGATTTCTCACAATTCTGGAAGCTAGTAAGTCTAAAGTCAAGGTACCAGTGATTTGGGGTCTGGTAAGAGCTCACTCTATGCTTCTAAGATAGTACCTTCTTAGTGTGTCCCCATGTGGGAAAAGACAGGGGAGGGCGGCGGCACAGCTATCTGAAGTCTCTTTTGTAAAATCCTTAATTCCATTCCCCAAAGGTCCAACCTCTAAACACCACAATAATGGGGACTGAATTTCAACCTGTGTCCTAGAAGGACAAAAACACTCAAAGTTCAGCAATAAAATGGTGGCTTATTTAATATTCAGTAGTTCTAATGCAGGTTATCTAAGAAGTCCATGCTAATACATTCACTGAACAGCCTTTAACTTTTCTCTTTATCTATCTAGTCAACATAGTGAGGTATCTCTCATAACTATATCGTTTTGATTTCCACTAAAACTATCCAAGTTCCTTCCTATGATCTTAGTCTTTGGCTATTGCAATACTCTCCCAATAGACCCCTTTATTACCCAGCTCTCACTAATTCCACTCAAGCTACTCTAATCACCAGACCAATCTGCTCATAGAGTACCTCTCTGATCTTTGTCTCAACAACTTTCTGTAGCTGTTAAAGAAAAAAAAATAATTAACATTAGTTGTCAAAGTAAGGAAGGCTTCGTTCAGGATCACAATGCTAGAGTGACCACTGCTAATAGAATTTTGCAGTGGGGGAAAGAGATTGGATTCAACTCAACATCATGGACAAGTGGAAATGGACAGCAGAGGAGCAGTGTGGGAGTCAGCTGATAAAAATTTACTGAAAGGATGCATCTGAGACAACAGGGATTCTGGCTAAACTGACCTTCTAGTATTCTTGCTAAAGACTGGCCAAGGTGATCAGACATTGTCATGGGGGTTGGTGGAGGATGAGGAACCTGAGCAGATATTGAGGGTTCTTGCCTACCAAGAGTTGGGGACTCTTGCTCAACTGACTTAGAGTTCTTTGCTAAAACTGGATTATAAGGAAGTACACAATGGTCCTATGAGGAGGTTTAGAACACTGGCTAAATTTTGATCAAAGAATCTTCATCATAACCTAGAAGTTCAATTTTATTTCAGGTTTTCCAGGTTCTGACGCCAGCCTTCTGATATTGTCCAAGATGAGCTCCTCCCATTCTTCTTTTTCCTAATCTGATGGAGTCAGTTTCTCCCTCATGCTATTTTACCACATTATAGTTGGTCTCTTCCCATCTCCCTGCTTCTAGCCTCTTCCACAGGCACCTCCTTGGCATACCACTGCTGTGTGCCTTCTAGGATCATTCCGACTCAAAAACCTTCAACATCTCTAATTGCTCTTAGAATAACATTTACCTTTCCTCAACTCATAACGAAGGCCCTCTACAATCTGTTTCCCATTTATGTTCCTACTCATCTCCCACTAAAACTGTAATCTCTACTCACTGCCACCCAAACTCACCTTGAAACAGCCTACTTTCAGCCTCATATTCTGTCTCCTCATGTGAAATGCTGGTTCCTGTTTTGCGTCAACCCAAAGACCTTTATTCTTAAATGGTAACTTGTAGCATAATTTTATTTTCTTTTATGAAACTTTCCCAGAACCACAGTGGCCTTCCATCCTCTGAACTCAGATTTTCTGCTGCCTTTGAATATCGAACACATTGCCTGGCCACATTTCTTACAGTAATGTCTGTATTGCCATTTAATCTTTCAGATTTAAATATATATGTATTATATATATAATACATATATATCTCCTTTTATATATGTATTTATATATTTATAAATATACAAATGTATATTTTATATATTATATATAAATATTTTAATCGAAATATTACAATATATTTATATAAATATATGTGTGTATGTGTGTATATATCTCCTTTGCTTTAGTGATCTTGGTATTTTAGGGAAATAAACTTTTTTGGTCCAGATAATCTGAATAATAACTTCAAGTCACTGCTTACCTTAACTGACCTAGATTTATCACTTAAGTTTTAGGTGATGGCTCAACTTATCATGTGTTTATCATGTGTAACATAACTTCAACCTAGTTACACCCTATTCATCTCTGTATAATTATCTCATTTGTGATTTTTCTTATTAAAATATTAGCTGTTAATTTCCACCTGTAGGAAGTACAGTAGGAGACAATGTCTCTTCACTTAAAGAGATAATAAGTACCCTTATCTCAGACTGTGTGGCTTTTTTGAACTTCTATCATGTCTCTTTAAACTTATCTTCAATATCACTTTCAACTTATAGAATTGCCTTTTATACTGAAGGAACAAAGTCATGTCTAATAGGAATGTAAATTTAAAGCAATATAACACATTTTGAATACAGACTACAATAGAGTGTTCTAAAAGTTGAGGTTATGCTCCCAGTAATAATTAAAATTTCTCTCTAGCAAGGTCAATGATGGGAGTAAGGCTCTTTGGAATTCCATAGAGAAGGAATAAAAAAGGATAGTTCTAGTGTGAATGCCAATGACTTCTGTGATGTTAAGCTTAATTTGATCATTACGACAGAGAATTCATAAAACCTAATTAATTATGGGAAAATTGATTTTTTATCACCAACAATATGACTCAATTTCTTAGGACAACTAGTGTCTATAGTCCATGGAGCCCTAGTCACCAAATGCACCATCTCTCAAACAATGTTCCAAATCATAATTGATACCAAGGGTCTAAAGGAAGATTGTTTTCTCTTTGCCATAATCACATGTCTTTGAAGAACATCTCAGCAATTAAATGGACTTTGATAGTTACAGTATAAAATCATTCACAGTTTTTTTCCATAAGAAAATTGACTGTATTTTAAGATGAGATTTCTGATTATACCAGTATATTCATTCTATGCCATTTTCTGGGACCAAATCTCTATCTAGCATAGGAATTATATTTGAAAGATGTTAGAATCTCTGTTTCAGCATTAGGAGCAAACAGCCATCATCTTCTTCTGATGTGAATGAACTCAGCTTTCCATTCATCCATACCCTTGTTCTGTTCCTCCCAGACAGTTGGAGACTAGCCTTGACCTCTACTTGACCTGGCATCTCTTCAACATTCCTAACATCTCCTCCTGACCACTTGGAAATAGAGTGACTATTATCTAGACATCCACTGTTCACTTTCCCCCATTAATTATGTTGTATAGCAATGTCAGCTACTATAACACCACCAGGAAAAAAAAAAAGGGAGAAAGTGAAAGCAAAACAATCAAATAAGGGCAGAATTTTACTTCTCATTCTTGCAAATTCCAAGACAGGCATTCCTAAAGAATGCACTAGCATCTCTCCAGAGATTTGGGAACCATGATCCTCTCATCTTGTGGATCCACCATTTTAACACTTGCCTTACAAGGGTGCTGTGCTTTGCTATATCAAGTCTATAGAAAAGAGAGGGTGGAGATGCTGTGCCTCCTTCTGAATTTCTATATTTGGGAGTGACACTCATCACTTCAGGTCATACCAACTGATAAGAACTAGGCATGAGGCTATAGCTAGAGGCAAGACAGCTGGGAAGTACCGACCCTCATTGGGTGGCTGTGTCTTTCAAATAATTCTATACTGTTGAAAGGAAGGCATTCACAAGTTACTAGAAAACTTTTCTCAAACTTGACCTGTTGGCTTTCCTAAATGTTTACCCTGGCCCGTCATTCCACAGTCTGTTCTAGCCTATTGTTTACCAAGCTGCTTATTTGAATCACTTTGGGTGTGATATGCCCCAGCTTAAGGAAGGCATTCATTAAGAATTATGAAAAGAGAATGGTGTGGTATACGTGCATTGGGGAATTTAATCTCATCAAAGCCATAGAAATGTAGTAAGGAAAGGACCGAATGTAAGTTTTCTAGTAACTTGTATGGGAAGCGAGGATTGAGATAAAAGTAAACAGTGAAATAAAGACAGGTACACAAGTCATTTAGTTATCTAAACAGTGAAGAATATTTAAAGATATATTCCAATTATCATTTAATTGTATCAGAGTTTCCTAATGTGTATTATTCCCGATTTCATAGCCCATTGAAATCTGAAGTAAAGTAGAACATTTTTATATATTCGTATTCAACTAAAAATATATGACAGTGGGTGTGGCAGACAGGGAGACAGAGACAGACACTTGGCAAGGGAGGAGCTGCTTAGACCTTTAGGTTCATTTAATAGGAGATAATGATGCTCATTCAACACCAAGATCAAAGTGGAGCTATAAACATTATTCACTATATACTGCTGACTCAGGAGCCCCTCACATGACAGAATTTGAGAAGTGATCATTAGGAGACCTGTCCCATTCCCAACATACACCCTACTTTACACCTTCATTTCAAGGAATTACAAAGAAGCTGCTAAAAGATAAGCATCAGAAGCTGGGAATCTGGGAACGTAAATCCCACAAGCTAATTTGCAGTGAGCACGTGGTAAATAGTGCTGTAAATGATACAAACAGGAAAGGAAAGCATCAAACCAGAGCCAGCACCCAGGCTTCTGAGAAAATATGAATGATTCTCTAAAGCAAACACCAAGAATGCTACGGAGATAGATCATACTCAAGAACCAGCCTCAGAAAAGGTTGAAGAGAAGAGTGGAGAAGCCTTGGGAAGGGGAAAGAATCGAGTAAGTCCCTTCCCCCAGAGTATAAATAGCCTCATTGCCATCTTCCACAATAGGGATGGCCTTCTCCCAGGTGACCAGAGCCATTATTCCCCTTCTTCCTCTTTACTTACACAACATCATTGACTCAACTTTATTAAGACTTTAATAAACAGAAAATTATTATATCAAACATGAAGTCAATAAAATGAAAAGACCCTGAAAATATTTTTGTAATCCCACTCTAAAATACGGTACCTTTTATCTGCCATCTTTGATGTTCATCCCATATTTTTAGGTGCATAAAGAATTTCAGGGCACAATTTTTACTGTGCAGATAATATATTCCAATGATTGCTTTTTTACATTAATTTTTGTTCTCAAAAACATTCAGAGAGACTACATTACAGGCTACAAAGTGGAGCTGGGGTGAGCAATCACGCATAGTCACACATGGCCAGAAAGCTCAGAACTAAGTGAATAGCCATTTTCTTCTGAACCATCACTGCCTACAACTCCTAGATCCTGATTCGTTTTTTCAATCTCTGTCTCCACTAAACTATGACCACAAAAACCCAAGCCTAATGCATGTGACATTCTCAGGGCTTCCATGTCTGTAACCTTCTTTAACATCAATGAAAGAACATAGCTCAATTTCCTTCTTGCTTCTTTTTTCTTCTATTGCTTTTCCCTCCCCTGAATGATTGACAGTTCCCATCAACTTCTTCCACTGACTTCTAGGATTATGAAGAGACAATATTACTGGTGCCCAAACCATGACCTAAAACCAAAAGCTGGTACTGAAAGGTCCTAGTAGCTCATTAAGAATCACTCATAAGGAGTGCCTCTTTGAGCAAATTTCATTTAAGCTGGAATGCACATCATACGTGCAGCATATTTTCTACATTTACAAATGATGAGGAGGATTAATCAGAGATAATGCTAAAGTTTCCCTTATTATTCAAGTGTTCACAAATAAATGGCATTATTATTCATTAAAATTGAAATTTAGATAAGGAGCATCCCCCACTTAAAACTGAACCTTAGCCATAGAGGTCATAAGAGAAGCTGTCAGAATTCTGAAGTTATTCTCCATTTAAAGCTGCAGAGAAAAGTAATTAGGTGGAATAGAAGCTATGGCTTCAAAACAAGGATGGATAGTCATTTTAAATAATAAAATGTCAATATATGCAGAAAATGGAGACTTCACAAATAATAAACAGTGCTATTTCCTCCATGAATTGTGGGGCAACTATTATATTGAAATTCAACAATACATCACCAGAACTCTCCTTTATTTTAGCTACTTTCACCTGGTAATAAATAAAAATTATATTTGTTGGCTAAAGCTCAAAAAAAGAGAAACTCTTTGCCCTTTCTTTTTTCTTGATGAATTTGGCTCAGGATAAGAATATCAAATTACATGTTGACAGAGAAAATAACTTGGCATCCTAAAAGACCAAAAGATGTTACAAACATAATCATCGCAGCTTCAGCACCACATGCTGTATTGTCAAAAGGAGTTGGGGTATAGATCCCCTAAGACCTAAAATCTGAACAGGTGATCTTGCCAATCGAAAGATGGATCTGTGTACATCTTTGGAATGGCCTGGTTTTCTTAGCCTGTTTTTAGTTTGCTTTTTTCTTCTTAAAGATTTTGTATTTATTCATCTATCATCTTTGATTTGACCATGCAGATGGATGAGATTTTTCTCCAATAATCTTGGCAAAGAATAGTCATTAGTATTTGTTGACCGATTTCAAAAAGTTACAACATCATTACACTGTTTGCCAATGTGGAAATAAAAAAGAAATACCATGACAAAATGTGCAATTATTTTACATTTATAGCAAGTAAGAGTTACCAGTGTATGTAAATATTTTTAAGTCTTATATTTTTTTTGCTTCTAACGGAGCAAATCAATGTTACCGGGTGGGCTGAAATTTGTCAACACAGAACCCAAAGTTGTAGAATGATCCATCTGTTGGTGCAAAAGCTGTCAGTCTGCTGGGACGCTCGCTGGCCATCATTATCTAAATACTGCCACAGCATACCTAAATTCAGCGCGAAAATATGTTTTAAGTTCTAGAATTATGAAATTTTTGTTTTTGTGTTTACTAATCCTACAGTTTGTGTGTGTGTGTGTGTGTGTGTGTGTGTGTGTGTGTGTGTTGCTGAAAGTTTTCAAAACACACAGAAATCTGTAGAAACTAAGGTATCACCCCTCTCCCCTCAGTGACAGGAAAGCCTAGGGGAAAAGTGCTTAGCACCTCCCTTAAGGCACAAGTTAACTCCAAAATTAACTCTTCAAGGAGAGGGAGTGAGAAGTTGTATCCCCAAATTTACACACCGCCAGACTGCAGCAGAGAGATCCTGGCGCCCAGAGAGGGACAGCTGTATTACTAGCTCCCTGGCTGGAAAGAAAAAGTAAGAATGTTACAGAGGAATAATGTAAATCGCACAACAAAGATTTTTCACTCCAACATTAATTATGATGCTGAATGGGAGACAGACCAAATACATATGGACATATTAAATTTAAAAAAATACTAATATTCTGGTTTTTTTAAAAAAATTTTTTTTAATAGTGCTGCATTGCTCAAAACTGACTTGACTTTATTCCATAACTCTTCTCTGTTCAAGGAACACTAGAGCCAGGTCAACAAGCTGACTCTCCATGCACACTTACTCTTAGCAGCAATGAAAATCCCAGCCTGGGAGGGCTTTCCTTTGAAGCCACCCTTCTGCACCTAAAAAAGCAGGACTCTCCTTCCACTTGCTTTTTCTGCTTTCTGCATTTTCCCCATAGCAACAATAATAAATACTCTCTCTGAAAGGTCCAAACCCCTTTCCTAGAAAGTAACAGCTGTATTTTGTGTGGGTCACACATACACACACAAAAAAAGAAAAAAAAAATCAGGCAGGGATAAGTAACATTTTATTTCCTAGCTAACAGATCTGATAGCACTAAGGTGAAAACTTTGCCTGCAATTCAACATTATCCAAACAGGACTAATGGGCATAACCATAGCTTCCAAGGGAATTCCATCCTGGCTGTGTCCCAGGGAATGTTCAACCTTCCAACTAATTGGGTAAGTCAGAAACTTGTGCACCATTCAGTGTGTTTCCCTCTCCTGGCCTATGTATCTAATCGGTCCCAAATTCCAATCAAGGACACTTCACAAACACTTCTTGTCACTCCCCGTTTCCAAGTTTTTTATTGGCTCAATCCTTTTTTACTCCACGGAGCATGGCAGAAGCGTCTTCTGTTTGTTTTTTCAACTTTTTGCAAATTCTGAATCCTTCCTCTGCGTTTTTACTGTTTCAGAGATCTTTGTTCTTCCATTCAGCATACAATCTGATCCCAAACTCTGTAGCTTAAAATAACCATCCTTATTTGCTCATGATTCTGCAATCTGGGCTGGGCTCTGCTGGGTGATCCTTCTGAATGCATTATCTGGAGGCGCTCCTGCAGCCACTATTATCCAGAGGTTGATAGGAAATGGGCATCGGTGATGGCCTCACTCTCAGGTCTGGCCTCTCAACTGAAAGGCTGGAACAGCTGAGGTTTGGCTAGGCACCTCTCTCTTCATTTGCACATATGGGGAGGGGGGATGGGAGGATTGTGCAAGCACGTGCATGCTTTAAAAGGTAGCCCAGGGCTAATTATTTTTAAGATAGCTTCTTAAGGCCTAGACCTTTCTTTAGTTAATGGAACTCAGGTGCATGGTTTTATTGTGCTCTTTTAAATATCATGGTCTTAATATAAGACATTTGAGGAAACTGTGTAGTTTGAAAGTCGGAGAACAGAGAAAGCAACAAAAGAAATCAATTTTGAGAATTCATAAATGAAAAAAACAATTATCAGAGATAAAACAACAGAGTTCCATTTTTTAAAAAATCTGATAAATATTGTTTTAAGAAATAAGCAACTCAAGAGGTGCATTAAAAGGTAAAGACAAGAAAATAGGCCAGAAAAAAATTCATAAGGAAAAAAAAAGAATCAGAGGATCAGTCCAAGAGGCTCAATATCCATGTGCAGGGGTCCTAGAAATAGATGTCAAGGATAAATAAGAGATCATCAAAACATTTAAAAATCCAAAAATAGAGAGCTTGCATAGACATGAAATATCCTCAGTAAAATGAATAAAATTAAAATACACAAAGGATATTATTGTGAAATTTCAGAATATTAGGGACAAGAAAAGATCATATAAGCAATCAGAAAGATGGAGAGTAGCAGAATCATATAGGATCAATTTTCAAAATATCAGTGTTCCTGAAATTTATGAAAAGCAAAACCTCTTCAAAATTCTGAGAAAATAGTTTTCAGTCCAGAACATTTTTGCCCAAGACACTCTTAGTGAAAACTGAGAGTAGAATAAGGGTATTTTAAGCATAAAAGATCTTTCAAAATGTATATCTGATGCTTGAATTTTCAGGAAGATATTAAAAAAGAGACAACAAAAATGTGAATACAAACAATAAATAAATAAATAAAAACAGGATCCAGGAAACAGAGAATCTATCACCTGAAACAGGCTAAGGGAATCAGGAGGTTGATGGTGAAAGGAATGCAGCAGATGCAGCTCTACCTGGTGTCTACAAGCCCATCTATTCAGACAGAAGTCAACAGGAAGACTAGAAGGGAGACTTTGGGTTCTTTTTTTTCCAATTTAATACAACAGGCAGAACATATAGTGTTTTAATACGTCAACAGGAAATTAAACTAGTATTAACATGTCAAAAATTAGGTAATCAATCAATTATTAACTCTGAGCAAAAAAAAAAAAAGATGTTGCACAGGAAAGAAAAGGTAATGTCAGCATACTCCACATCTCATCCAGGATTAGATTTTACCTACGTGAACACTCAATATTATTCTAAATATTTACCAAAGTCATGCTATCACTTATACTGAGAGTATAGGAGACAGGGACTAGAAATAACATATATGGGTTAGGGAATGAAAGGATAAAAGAAAGCTGAATTCACATATCCTATAGTAGAATGAAAATAGGTAATGCCTAAAACCAACAGGTCCAAAAGTAACAATATGTATAGGCATGGTGTTCAGAAATAGAGGCAAATAGCAAAACAATTTAAAGTTTTAAACTTTATTTAAAATTTTATTAAATTTTTAAACCCAAACGATTTAAAGTGATTGCTTTGGGAAATGGGAAACAGTGGTGGCAAGTAAGGGATGTTGTTCATATCAAGCCTTGGAGAACTACCTGACTATTTAAATACATAATTTTTAATTGAAAGCAGACTGAAACAATAGTAACCTCTGGAAATTCAGGGGCATGGACTCCACCTTTACTTTCTCTCTCGTTGCAGACATTGCTGCAGGTGTGGCAAACAAAGCTTGAAAATACTTCAGTAAATTCTTTTGTAGCCATTAAATTACTGAACATTTTCACTTTGTTTGGGAATAGAGAAGAAAAGGGCCAAACTCTCAGTGTTCAAAGGATATATATGGAGCAAAGAACAAACGACTTTCAAGTGACAGATTGTATTAAAATGGGGGAACTGGCTGATAAGGCAACAAGTGCATCAATAAAACTATGTACTTGGCAACTGATCCAGACCTCAAGATCAAGCAAATGTACTGCCCGTCTTTGATTCTACCTCCCACATAAAATTGCATGCAATGAATGGTCAGAAGGTTATAACTATCCTGGGGGAAATTACTTGCAAAAGTAAATAAATTCCACATGGTGTGGGCCAAATTGTTTTATTAAATTGATTGGTGGTGTGATGGTGCCTTCTGTTCATTGAAGTGAGGTCAGATTTCTCAAACCCATGAAAATAATTTAATTTCTCAAACCTAGATGAAAAAGAGAAAATGGAAGGTGGCTATCCAGGGCACAGGAGAAATTTGTCTTTTTCCAACTCATTGTCAATGTTGTCCTGCTTTGAAACAATGTGTTTTTGATTCTCATGTTTGGATGGCATTTCTGCTTAGGGAATCACTCACATTTTGATCTTTCATTCCTTTTGAGACAGTCGGTGACAAGTGCTTTTATAAGTTACAGTTCTGACCTTTTTAGGATTCTGTTATTTGATTAAAAAGCATCAAAGATCTGCTGTCTGGCAGTGTTTATTGCCTGTAACAAAGCAATCAGAAATGCAACCAAGGAGTAATTTTTAAGGGGTTATGGATTCATTCACAACAAATATTTATTGTTACTCATGCAATTCCACACTGAAAATGAAATACACCAGAGATCTGTTTGTCATCTTCTCTTGAGGCCCATGACACTCAACTATACTATAGGTTGAAAACAATTTATAAAGATAGCATCTGGCTCCTTGAGAGATTCAGACCCCTTGAATGAGATCCAGTGAACCCTTGTGCAGTAAGCTGTCTGCAGGGGAAGTGTGGTGTGGTACTCTACATAACACCTTCCTTCTCTTAAACAGTGCAGTCTACTGATGCCAGGCAGTCCCCCGGATCATTCCATGGGTCCAAACCATGTTATAATATCACTTTATCAGTTTTCATCTCTGTGTGTTCCATTTGCACTTATTTGCAAAAGCAATGGTGTTGATAAAGTTTCAGCATCTGACCATGAATTAAGACAGTGGCACCAACCTGCTTTAGTTTACCTTTTAAATAATTTCTGTATTGATGTACGATTCATTCAATTCAGATAATTCATATAATTCATTCAACCCATACAATTCATTCACTGCAAATGTACAGTGCAGTGGTTTTTAGCACATTCACAAATATGTGCAACTACAACACAATAAATTTTAGAACATTTAATCACTTCAAAGATAAACCCTATAACTTTCAAGGTCTCGCCCCCGCTCCTAAACGCTCCAGTCTGCCTCAGCTCTAAGCAATCATTGATCTATTTTGTATCTCTGTAGATTTACTTTTGAGGCATTTCATGTGACTTTCTTTCATCTAGCACAATGTTTTCATATTTCATGCATGCTGTGGAATGTATCAGCACTTCCTCTCTTTATATTGGTTGATAGTATTCCACTGAAGCCTCCTGTACTGGAGATTTTAATACTATGTTCTCTGCAACTGTCTGCAACACTACTCCTCTATCATTTTCTGCCCAAATGCTATCTAGTCTCAAAGTTTGAAATTCTGTCATCTCTGGGCTGGCAATCTTCGGATTTCTATTTCCCTGAGCCTGGTAACCTACCTGAACTCCAAATTCTTAGTCACCATCCCCCCTTGGGTACCTAACAAGCAGCTGAATCTTAGCAAGTCCTAAAGATAATCTTTAGTTCCTGCTCCCAACTTGCTTTGCCCCCAAGTTCCCCCATTAAAGTCTTTATACTTTGGAATCATGTTCAACTGCTTTCTTTGATTCACTCCTTACCTTCCATCCTCCTGAAAGGGGACAACATTTATATAAATGTTATGACTTCTCATCACATCTATTGCCCCTGCTCTTGCTTAGGTGACCATGATCTTTTACCTGGATGATGGCTCATCTCTGCCTCCATGTCTAACCACATCCAGTGTGTTTCCCACAGTGTGGACACATCAGGACCCTCTTATGTTGGCTTCCCCTAGTCTTCCAGGTACCACCTGATGGGACCCCTGCCAACCCCTTGTTCTCATTATCCCTTCTCATTCCCACCAAAGCAGCGAGTTCAACCACACTGTTCTCTTGCTGTTTCTTGAACACTCCCACCTACACCATATGAGGGTCTTTGTACTTGGAGTTTCTCACCTCTTCCAATATACTTCCTTTTTATTTCCTCATAGGTCTGTCTCATCACCACTTGTCAGATTACATATTTAGGTATTTATTATTTTTCTGTGTTCCACCTTAGACTATAACTTGACAAGAGCAAACATGCTGTCTGACATTTTGTTTCCTTTCCCCACTATTATCCCCAATCCTTTTCAAACTATTTGGCATATGATAAGTCCTAAATAAATATTTATTAAATAAACAAGTTAATAAATAGATCACAAATGTACATTGGCTTCCTCTACCTTCAATTTTTCCTTTAGTAAACTGTAGAAATTGGCATTACAAAGTAGTACTTTTTTTGGGGGGGGGGCACCAGGGATTAAATCCGTGGGTGAACCACATTCCCAGAATTTCTTTTTAAATTTTGGAGACAGGGTTTTGCTAAGTTGCTTAAAGACTCTCTTCACTGCTGAGACTTGTGTTGAACTTGTGATCTTCCTGCCTCAGCCTCCCGAGTCGCTGGGATTACAAGCATGGGCCACCTTTTAAGGAAGCAGGAGACGTGACTCACTACATGTAGACTTAGCTGGAAGTAAAAACAGAAAGGGGGATACTTCAGGAGATTGTGGAGAATAAGCTGTGACATAAGGATTAAAGATTTGACTTCCTCCTGCTGTTTGGTTTGGGCTCTCGAAGGTCAACTGGGAAAGAAACTAAAGAACATGGTAGTGAGTTGAATTCAAAAGCAGATGTGATGAAGAACTTTCCCTGGGGAGGACCACTGACTACTTAAAGGCAATTGTGACAAAATAAAATGCCCTTAAAACAGCCTCATGGAGTAGTGGAAAGAGTTCCAGAGAACTCTTCTCAGTTCCACTGCAAATGAGCTGAACACCTTTGAATCAAATATTTCATTGTAGTGGTGTTTCAGCAAATATTTGCCTGTCAAATGAAAGTTTTAGCCTAGATAATCCCTATGGGTGTTTAATGATTTTTAAAATTTGTTTTAATTAGTTGTGCATGACAGAAGAATACACTTATGCACTTTGATATACATTCATGGGGTATAATTTCTCATTTTTCTGATTCTACATGTTGTAGAATCACATTGGTCATGTAGCTTATATACAAAGTAATAATGTCTATTTTGTTCCACTATCCTTCCTATCCCCACATCTCCTCTCCCCCACTTCCTTCACTCCCTTCTACCTAATCTAAGGTAACTCTGTTCTTCTCTAGTGCCCCCTCTTATTGTAAATTAGCATCAACATATTAGAGAAAACATTTGGGCTTTAGTTTTTTGAGATTGGCTTATTTTGCTTACCATGATATTCTCCAACTCTATCCATTTACTGGCAAATGCCATAATTTCATTCTTTTTTTTAAATTGCTTTTATTTTTTAAATACATGACAGCAGAATGCATCATGATTCTTATTACATATATAGAACACAATTTTTCATATCTCTGTATGTAAAGTATGTTCACACCAATTCATGTCTTCATACATGTACTTTCAATAGCGATGTCCATCACACTTGTAGAACTAGTAAATGAATTCAGCAAAGTAGCAGGTTATAAAATCAACACTCATTCTTTAAAGCTGAGTAAATATTTCATTGAATATATATACCACATTTTCTTTATCCATTCATCTATTGAAGAAACCTAGGTTGGTTCCATAGTTTAGCTATTGTGAATTGAGCTGCTGTAAACATTGACATGGCTGCATCACTGTAGTATGCCGATTTTATTCCTTTGGGTATAAACCTAGGAGGGGGATAGCTGGGTCAAATAGTAATTCCATTCCCAGTTTTCTGAGGAATCTCCATATTACTTTCCAGAGTGGTTACACTAATTTACAGTCCCACCAACAATGTATGAATGTACCTTTTTCCCCCCGCACCCTCACCAACATTTATTATTGTCAGTATTCTTGATGATTGCCATTCTGACTGGAGTGAGTTGAGATATTAGTGTACTTTTTAATTTGCATTCGTCTAATTGCTAGAGATGTTAAATATTTTTTTCATATATTTGTTGATTGAATGTATTTTCATGAAGTGTCTGTTAACCTAATCAATAAATGGGCTAAGGAACTTATTTGGGTTTTTTCTGTTAAGTTTTTTGAGTTCTTTATATACCCTAGAGACTAATGATTTATCTTAGGTGCATGTGGTAAAGATTTTCTCCTAATCTCTAGGCTTTCTCCTCACATTATTGATTGTTTTCTTATAGTTTTTAAATGTATTCTTTGAAAAAAAACACTGGAAAATAAACTTCACTAATAGCCATGTGGTTAAATTTTATTCTCTATGCTTAGGGAAGTGGGGTGATAAGGAACAACTTCTGATTATAAAACAACACACACGACCAATCAGCTCAATTCAAACATACTTACTAAATAAAGTTATTGCTATTGAGGATAGCTGTAAGACACGGGGTGATGAGGTATTTCATGGAGGCCTGGTAAGTCAGGGTTTTATTTTTTCTCTGCTCATGAAATGCGTGTCTTTTATTGTCTGCCTCTCCATGCAAAACTGGCTCCACTTAATGAAATAGGTTTACAACTCAGCTGATGGGCAGGTAACAGATGCATCAATAGAAGGTCAATTAGATACAGTTACCTCAAGATTATTCCTGTTACCAGTCCAAATTGACACAAATGGATAATCTGAATAAATCCTATAGGTAATAGGGTTTAAATACTTAGAAGCAAACAAGCTCTAATTTGGAATATCAGGACATAATTTACCTCTGCAAATATAAAAGGAAAGAAAGAAATGGAAACTCTCTTTGCCTGAATAATATTCCTTTTTTTTTTTTTTGCAAATTCATGTTTTTGCAGGTGTGCTGCTATCACCATAGACAAGAAATCCAACTAATTTAAAGGCCAGCTCTCATTTTCCTCTCTCAGTGATCACTCAGCCATTGCCTTCCCAGCAAAACTCTGTGCCAAGAATGTCTTTCCTGTAAGCAACATTTTTTTATACATTAATAACCGTTTCTCGTGACACACAAATCAATTGGTACCCCGTGGTGCCTGAGATGTCATACACCAAATAAAAGGGCAGGCCCCAAATGCATGTCTTTTATTGTCTGCCTGAAGCTTCGGACATGGCAGATCTTAGTGGCTCTGGGCTCTGAGGCATTCAGTGGGTTTTGCTGCTCATCGGCACGAGGCAGTTTTTCTCTCCCCATGACACCGGCAAAGCTCGGTTTGTTGCTATTGTTGCTTTCTTCACTAAGAGAATTCTAATTACAGTCACAACAACAAAACTACTCACGTATTTGTGGCACCTTCTAGATTTACATTTCTCACCATCAAAACAAATGAATATTCTCGTCTGTTAAAAATGGTACGTTTTCTAGATAATCACCATGTCTCTGGGCAGGGGTCTTTGCTTTTTGATGAAAAAGAGTGGCAAGGTCACATCACAGAGTTTTGGTGGTTGTTCTGTTTTGGGTTTTTTCTTTTTTTTTCCTCCCTTTGAATCTACTCTGGTCTCATATTTGTTTTATCAAGTTGAAGGTGGTAGAAGTGGATTCCTGAGCCTAAATCACATAAATCCTGGCCGTTCATGCAACTTCCACTCCTGTCCTTTTGCTGCCCTGAAACCAAGATCTAAAAAGTCATGACTTGTTTTTTGGCAAATAAGACACCGTGGTGGGGCCAGGGGAGGGGTCAGTCCAGGTTACAACCACCAAACACAAACACAAGGCCATCTCGGACTGTCCAGCCCAGCACAAGATGATAGCGGTCCCATGAGTGACCATAGGCTAGACCACCAGGCAAAACACCCACCTGATCCCAGCCCAAATTGCCAACCCCCAAATTCATAAGCAAATAGGTTTGGTTTTGTTTGAAGCTTCTAAATTTCAGAGTGCTTCATGTACAATGGCATATCACGGAAACACATCTGTTTTCTGATTGAATCTTCAATGAAACATTGTACACTTTCCAGTGTCCCCACATGGTCTCTGGGATAGCCATGTATTTGAATGCCACTCATTAGGCAATGTGCTCATTGGTAAAACAAAACTCTAGGATGATAACCTCAAGGAATGATTAGCAAACATGAAACAAAGCTACACTTAACAGTTCTACTCCTCTCGTGGTGTGGCTGGGCAGTGGTGAGTGATTGGATCTAGAGCTCATTCACTCTGGGTTTCAATTTGCCCAGATATGTGCGTCAGGAAGTAGAAGGCGAGGAACTCACTGGATCTGAGTTCTCATGCACCTATTACTACCTTTGGTGTCCAAAACCATTTCTGCTTTCCTGGAGTTTCAAGGACTCTGGCCCACATAAAGAGTCATTCTGTATAAAGAGGTTTGTCATACAGGCTGAGTAATCCCAAAGCCAACAAGGGCATATGTCCTGCTGCATGGTAACTGGCTCCTGGATGTTAGCTTCACTGGTTACCAGCGAGAATGACAACAACCCCTTAAACAGCTAAACTAGGTGAATTGCAGCATTAGACTAAGCGCTCTCACAGGATGAATGAGCTGTATCAGGTGTGACTCCTAACATTTTCTGGAACAAACTTATAAAACTCCAGGAAAAAGAACTGGACACTTCTCAGTTTCTGCTGAGATGGAATTTCTCTAAGGCAAGGGGTGACAAATGTCTATCTGAGCCAAGAGAAGATATCCAATAAGAAGCAGAGAGAAGAAGAACAGCTTTCAAAATCTAATCCCATCACATGGTAAATGATCGAGTCCACTCTGAAAGGGTGTGAACACAAGTAGTAGTCAGAGAAATTGAAGATTATCACAGGGAGTCAAAGAAATCAGGAACAGTTTAATAGAGAAAGGAGGATATCAAGTCAGTCATGAGCTATTTATCACCAAAAACAGAACCAGCATTACATTATCAGGATTTTCCTGACGATAGGGTTTTTAGTATCTGGTTAGAGGTGAACAATTTTTGAGCTTATTTCGAGACTATAGCAGGTTACGTTGATTTCTAAAGAAAGTAACACTGTAACCCTAATATTCCACCAGCTTATGCCACTCTTGTTTAGCTAAGCAGTTTTACATCTATCATTGAGTTTGATATAATAACAGTATTAACTATAAGGTCTTCTAATAAAAGGCAGTTTTATCATTGATGCCCACTGTCACCAGTCAGAGGTACTATTTGATTCTTTCTTGAAATTGTAGGTGGTTTTGCTTTGTTTGATTTTATTTTCTGCTTCATGCCAACACATGCTTAGTATTATGTCCGAGTTGTACAAAAATAGCAAAGGCTATTCACCTCCTGAGAGTCTCTTAAATCCCTTATTTTTAGTCTCCCAAATTTTGAAAGGTAATATTTTCCCTCATGGGTATCAATGAACCTGAACATACAGAAGTACCATTTTCAAATATTTCTGGTCTTTTCACATTTTACTCATCACTGCTGACTCCTTAGCACACCGGGATATCTTACAGTGTATCTGCATTAGCCAGCTTTGCATTGCTGCAAACAAAATACCTGACAGGAATAATTTAGAGAAGCAAAGATTTATTTTTGGCTCAGTGTTTCTGAAAATTCAGTCCATGGTTGGCTAGCTTCAAGGCAGAAACATCATGGCAGAAGGGCATGGTGAAGGAAAGCAGTTCAGCTCATGGTGGCCAGGAGACAGAGACAGGAGTGGGCCAGCGACAAATACAGTCCCCAAGGCAGAGCCACAGTGACACGCTTCCTATAGCCATGCCCCACCTGCTTACAATCACCACCCAGTGGTCCACTCAATTATTAATTCATCAAATGGATTAACTCACATACGAGGTGAGAGCTCTCATGAACCAGTCAGTTCACCTCTGAATGCCGATGCATTACCTCACTCATGAGATTTGGGGGAACATTCCAGACTCAAAGCATAAGGCCATGCCTGTCTCTTTCCCTTCAGATCTCCTGATGCTTGTTTCTTATTACTCAGAGCATATAGCATTGTTCCTTACCATTCCTCCCATCCTTTCACAAAAAATTTACTCTTAATTCACGTTCTAAGCTGTCTCCTAATCTCACAGAACTTATAAAGTAGCATTCTTCACTCAAGTCTGCATGATCTTATTTTTCTTTTAATTGAGTTTACATTCCAATTAGGATATAGAAAAACTAAAAGGGTATCATCTTCTAACAACAACAACAAAAAAAATTTTGGAATATCTACCACATGATAACTTTCCTTGATGCCAGCAGAAAACTAAGATCACACTTGAAATCTAAGGAAAGACACGTACCCCCATGACAATGTGAGACATCAGCATTGACTCAGAGCAAAGGAAAAATACAGTGCTTCTCTACAAGTGAGACAGAGAATCTGACCCAGGGCCTCAGACTGAGGGTGAGCTAGTGGATGAGCAATCCCTGGACACTGAAACCCACTTGCAGGATCTGTGCTGTGATCAAAAGCAAGCTCAAGGTCCCGGCAAATACAGGGAACACTTCCACTGCAGTGTGCAGGCCTGGGCTGGGGAGTGGCGCTCTCTAGAAAATGTGCAAGACCTCCCCGGAGTGGTTTTGTTTCCATTATGGCACAGGAGCTGCAAGCTGCTGAAGAAAGGTCAACAGAGCTGGTCAGCTCCTGTGCACAGGTGAGGACCTCTCATGGCTGTAGAGAGGGAAGATGTCTAACTTCCCCCAGGGTGGAGACTTTTACTGTTCTTTCTGTGAAAAGGACGGGATCATGAAAATCCCACCCCAGATACAAAGCACACAGGGCTGGTCTGACACTAGGACAATAGGACCCCCCCCACACACACACACACACAGCATCCCTACTATACTCTCAAGTGCTGAGTAACCAGCACCTATAGTCTGAAAGGGAAGGGGGGAGCCAGAGAAGGAGGTCCCTAAGGTACAAGCAGAAAGGGAAGGTGAAAACTGAGGGTGACACAGTCCCTGAGAATAGAACCCTCTAGTAAGCCTATCCCAAGCCTGGGTGCAAAGGAACAACACAGGAATTTGACGCTGATGGATACACAAGGTAAACAGACTACCAACCAGACTCCAGTCAGCTCAATTCCTAGTGAGATTAACTCAGTCCTCTGCTTGAGCCTCTCAAAAGAGAAGGCATTCCCATTTCCAGGCCCAAGTACTACTAATCTCAGTCTCCACTGTCACACACAGAAAATGGAGAGAAAAGAAACAAAAAAAGATACAAGAGGTAGAAAACAACTGTAAAAATGATATCTTTTATGGTACCATAACAACACTAAATGCAAGTAGTCTGGTTCTTGGCAAGACAGTTATTTTATTTATTTTTTGGAGACTGAGTCCAGGGATACTTTATCACTGAGCTACATTCCCAGACCAGGTTTTTTTTTTGTTTTTGTTTTTGTTTTTTTTTTTTTGTTTGTTTGGTTTTTCCCCTTAAGGAAGTTTTGCTACATTACTTGTGTGAGCCTTGAACTTAGGATCCTCCTTCCTCAGCCTCCCAAGTAGCCGGGATTACAGGTATGGATCATTACCCAGAGAAAACTACTTTATATGTAAATATATGCAGGTTAAAAGTGTAAGGACGGAAAAAGACATACCAGGTAAAAATCAATTAAAACAAACCTGGGTTGGTTATATTCTTGTTAGACAAAGATAAAATATCAGGGATGAAGAAGGGCATTACAGTAATACAGGGGTCCTTTTCAGAAATGCACAATATTGTTTATGTACCCAACAAAGGACTTTGAAATACATGAGCCCAAAATCCACAGCACTGAATGGAAAGAAAAACAAACTCATAATTATAGCATATTTCAACACTCCTTTCTCAGTACCTGATAGAGTAAATACACAGAAAATTGGCAAGGATGTAGAGGACCCAAACAATACTGTCAACCACTATCATTTTATTGACGTTTATAGAATACCCTACAATAGCAGGAAATGTATTTCTCTCAATATCCTTTTTTTTCATGGAATATTCACAATGATGGGACATATCTAGGGCCATGAAATAAAATTTAGCAACTTTTAAAGCATAGAAATAATTCAGAGAATGTTCCCAGATCTAATGGAATTAGACTAGAAATATCAGAAAGATATCTGAAAAGTTTTTAGCTACTTACAAATTCATTAAGTTAAAAATTCATCAATTTTTTCTTTCTTTTATGTCCCTTAAGGAGAGTGTGAAATATTTGAGAAAGAATGCTTTACTTATTTGAAAATAATCATTTTAAGAATTTGTGATAATTCAGAATAAGTCTGGATCATTCAACAACCAATGATTCAAATGAGATTTTGATAATATGGAGACCTTTGAAACTACTACAATGTTTGCCTTTTTACAAATAAATAAACAGAGGTTCAGAGAGATTTATTAACTTTTGCCTTGTCACAAATTCAGGTTTGTCCGTTTCCAAGCCTGTGATTCTAACTGCTCCCTAAGATACATGGTCAATTTTCTCATGAACTTTGCATTACAATGTAGTTAAGACAAGGGGGGGTGGGGGGGGTGTGTGCACACACACATACACAATCAGTAAAGGTAAAATAAGTAGAAAAGCAATTTGGAAAGCCTAAAGATATGTGCTTAGTGTTTAAAACTGAGTTTAGAGAATTTTTCAGCATTTTGAATGACATTAGGCAAGTTATTTAACTTCCTGAATCCTCATTAATCCCAACTGTAACATGGGTAAAATAACAGAGGCAATCTCAAGGTTTAACACAAGGTCCCATAAAAGCTACTATAAAGATTAACCAAAATCATATCAAACAAAGTCATTGGCACATGGTTAACACTAGAAACGTTAGTTATAATTTGACACCTAATTGACATTTCCTCACCCCACTAGGTTGAGAGATTCCACGAGGGCAGGGAAAGCCTTGTCTGATTTGTTCCCCATTTTATCACTAGCACCAAGCCCAGCATATAACACAGAGTAAGGCCCAGCTAAACCAAAGCCTTCAGATTCAGATTGGAAGAAAGGGGTGGAGAAATATGTTGGTGGGAGATTTGCTAATTTTCAGGGAACAGGAGAACTTTATGTAGGAGATAGAATGTGAGCCAGTCCCTTTGAGATTTAGAAAAATTTAAATAAATGAAGAGGAACAGGAAATCTGTTTCAAGTTGGTGGAGTACCTTTTGGAAAGTTCATTCTGTGAGAACACAAAGTTCACCTTTGAGGGACAATGAGTAGACCAGCCTTGCTGACCAGGGTGCTCCTCCAGGAGAACAGAGAGAAGGAGCTAGAACAGAAAGCTCAAGTCTGGGTACAGGGGCCTGGACACCAGGCAAGACAAGCACCACTCTTACTTTTTTTCTTCAGCCTTTGCATACCAGAAATGGCTTGTTTTTGCTCCTCCTTCATTGCTTTGGGGGAAATCAGAAGGCTCCCATCATTATATTTTGTTTGACACATGAACTAGTCAGTGCTGCCAGAGGTAAGCATGGTGAACAGTCATGGGACACAGGTGATGGAGTCAAGGCTAACAGGTTCTGCTGAGGTCTTGTCTGAGATCCCCACAGACCCACTCCAGAGTAGAGCAATAGAGGATTCATTTCTGCCTCCTTCTGAAAGATGCAGGGCTTCGGCAGCTCTGCAGGAGTTCAGATAAATCTCTATCCCTGTCACTGAAAATGAATGAGAGGTTGGTGCCAAGATTCTTAATGATACTATTATATGGTATTACTAATGACAATACTCAACTCTGGCTCAAAATTGCATGAGAAAAGACCTGGAGGTAAGCTTTTAGCATCTGGAAATGAGTTTGGACATGGAAATTCAAATAATTTGAACAAATTCTCCGTGAGAAAATTAGGAAATTCTGAAGACAATCAATGGCCAGACTGTCAATTAAGAATGGAGATTGGAAGAAGTCCCTTGCATTTGGCAAGGCTTCACTTGAAAACTAAGGAATGTGGAACATGGAAGAGTCTTACATTAGGATTCACTTTTCAAAGCTTAAGGTCCTTTACCCCAGAGCTAATGGATAGCAACGACTATTGTTTTTCTTCCAAGAAAATTGTCTAGTGAAAATACTTATTTTCTCTAAACCTCCCTAAAATAAATTGTTTCTTCTTATTGTACTCATGCATGTCCTTTGTCTGCTATCCCAAGGTTTTCAAGAATACAGTTGTATGTCACTTAATGACTACATCCTGAGAAATGTGGCATCCGTTGGTTTTGCCGTTCTGTGAGCATCACAGAGTGCACTTACACAGAGCTAAAAGGTATAAACTATCACACATGAAGGTAATGTGGGAGGTCCCGTTACTCCCGCAACAGACCTGGACAGCATGTCATTGCACCGAACACTAAGAAATTTGTGGCACAGTAGTGCTTCTGTACCTAAATATAGAAAAACGTAAGGTGCAATGAAAACTCTAGGCTATAGGAATTTTTCATTTCCTTTACAAATGTATGAGACAACCATCTTGTACAGGGTCCATCACTGAGTGAAATATCATTATGTAGTACAGAACTTTTTTTTTTTTTTCAAATTCTACCCCAGAATCCTATGCCTTGCATTTTGGGGCAATTTTGTGGTTGGAGCTGAAGGAGGTATGTCATCCTCCATATTTGCCACTCGCTATCACCCTTGTCCTTGTGACTGAGTTTGTGCCTCAGATTAAGGAGAGAATTGAAACTCCAAGTATCGTCTGGAACTCCGGCTCCTGCCTCAGTGTTCTTTCCAGATAAAACTTTTTTTTTTATTCATCAAGTTAATGATTTAATATCCTGATCTTTTCCTCAAAATTCACATTTTTCAAGAGAACCTAGGTGAGAGGTATAACCTGGAAGAGCCAAATCCCTAAAAGTTGTTCAAGGAGACTTTCAGGACACTTAAATAACTCTCTGGAAGAGGTTTTCCTCTTATCAATCCCCAACCCCACCCCCACCCCTAACCACCTTGTCTACTCAGAAACAATTCCAAGCATCTGAATCCTATAGATTCATCGAAACTGTAGCTGCTTTATCAAGGTTCGAAATTTATTAAAAAAAAAAAATTCCTTCAACCACCAGCCTGCCCACACATAAATTCCAGTCAGTTTGATTGCTAAGAGTACAAGAATGAAGATGCTGTTGGGATTAAGAGTCCTAGGTCTAGTCTAGAAAGTAGATACCTGAAAAATTGTAGCACTATGCAGTAAATGTTGGGCATGAAGGAGGCCTTGGGTGACAGCATAATGCAAAAGAAATCCATCAAACCCTGGGAGGATTAGGGAAGGTTTTAAGGATAATGTGGCACCAAAATTGAGTCTTCAGGGGTGAGCAGAAATTAACTAGATGGAAACAGAGGAGAACTCAGTTACAAGTAGAATCAACACAGCAAGGCCTTGGACACATGTGCCATCATCGTGAGCCTGGGGACACACAAGTGGCTCCACATGGATACAGTGTAGATTGTGAAGGATGAATAGAGATTGAGGAGGCTAATAAAGTCACAAAGAAAGGCCCTAAGTGCTAAGCCAAGGTGCTTGAATTTTATTCAGCTCTGAGGGACCTTGTATTTGCAGACCCCAATTTAATGAAAAGGTTATTTTCTTTCATTGTTTTGCTTTTAAATAAAGCATTGAGCAAAAGACTCAGAATTCTTGACACTAAAGTCAAATAGGCAACTTCCAACTACCACTTTCATAGGGTTTCTGACAAGAATCTAAAATTTAGCATCAACAAAATGGAATAATGCCTGACTCCAACCCATCTGCTCCTCTCCAGAGAGTCCTTCCTGTCTCAGAAAAGGACAGTGCCGTCCATTTGGTGGCCCTTCAAAACTTGTGAGTCACACTTGGCTTCTCTCTTTCCCTTCATCTCAACTTTCAAACTATCAGGGAGCCCAGCCTGCTTGAGTGTCCACAGTTGTTCAAGACCCAGTCATTTTTCATGTGTTCCCAGCCTAAAATTCATTCTGTGTCTCTCCGCTTCCCACTTGAACACACATAGCTTTCCACCTGCTCTCTCCGCCTCTCCTGATCCCCCTAGCAGTCTTCCTCCAAACAGCTGCCACCGTTGTCTCTTAAAATATGAACCTGATCATCATATTATCTGATGCTTAAAATCCACTAGAGGTTTCCTTAAGAATCTAACTGTTTGGACTTCTGCTTCCCTGGAGTCTTGGGTACGCAGTTCATCATCTTGAGGATTTATTCTTCCAGCTACTTGGCTCTTAATGGACTACTGGTCAATAATTTAAATCCTTTGGAAAATGATTCATTAGACAATCTGGAGACGCTCTAGACATGCCAATACTAAACCTTCTGGTGGTTCCTTCCATTACAGCATGTTACCCTCTAAAACAAAGAAATGGGAGGTGTTGAGGCAAATCTGGGTTATTTTATCATAAATTAGTATATCTCATTACCAAGGTGCTTGAATTTTATTCAGCTCTAAAATGTCTATTTCCAAAACCATATTTTAAGAATATTATTTGAGCAATTGGAAGAACATAGTTTTAATGCAGCAATTTGGGAAGACTGCTAACCAAAGGGTGTGTGTGAGATAAAAAAAAAAATCTTTATTTTTCTCAATAAAGATTGAGAAAAATAATCCTTTTTGACTCTCTTTTTTGGAGAGAGAGACAGACACACTCACACACACACACACACAATTGGGATATATTTCCAGATGTGCCTGCCTTGAAATAACCTTTCTAAGAGGCCTTTCAAAGGGATATTCATTGTGAAGCTAAAGTTGTTTTTTTTTTTTTCATATCCCAAAATGATTTGTCACTCTGTAGCTGGCACCTCATTTGATTTCATCACTGGAGAAATTAAGTCAATGGCTGTTTACAATTCTGCATAAGATGGTGGTTGTGTCCTATGGCCCGAGAAAGCAATTTGGCAGTCCACCCAGTGGATTGATCTTACTTACACTTGGAGTTGCAAATTCTACTTACTGTTTGTCGATTCTGAATAGCAAAGATAAAAAGGATTATTAATACAGCTTCCTAGTGCTTCCCCGTTGATCCCTGAAGAGACACAAGCCTTACAACCGACAAACCCAAAATACGCCAATGGGTTTTTGAAAGCGTGAAAATGAGCCAAACACGAATGGTTTCTAGGACACAGCACAAATATCGTCTTTTGACTCTTCAGAGATTGTACTCAAACATCATCACCCACATCCAAGTTCAGCACTGAATACTTTATACCCAAACCTCAGTGTGAATGTGCTGCATTTTAAGATCAAGTGTAAAACTGCTCACCTTAACAGCTGCCCTTACGAGCTCAGAACTGTGCTTTTTATAATAGGGGGAATATTTAGGTTTTTTTATATTAGTGCTTATCCAAATGTTTCTTCAAAGTAACTCTGCCATCTAATTCTCATAAGTTACCACAACTAAGAATGACAAGGAGTCTTAACATCTAAAAAACATTTTGTCAGTTGGGCACGGTGGCACACGCCAGTAATCCCTGGACTCGGGAGGCTGAGAAAGGAGGATTGCGAGTTCAAAGCTGGCCTCAGCAACAGCGAGGTGCTCAGCAACTCAAGTGAGACCCTTTTTCTAAATAAAATATAAATAGGGCTGGGGATGTAGCCCAATGGATGACTGCCCCCAAGTTCAATGCCACGTAACAAAAAAAAAAAAAAAAAAAAAACCACTTTGTCACAGACTATTCACTTCGATCATTTATAAGCCTCTCTTAATGATAAAGCTGGGATACAAATCGTATATTTTTTGTTTTAAGCCTTGTGCTCCTCATGCTGGGCTTTATTTATATAAATGTGTAAAACTGAAGGTCTTTGTTTCTAACAGTCAAAAAGATGATGTAAAAGCACAAAGGGGGCATAGAAATATACTTGAAATATCCCGATTAGGAAATTATGATTTGTGGTAAGTTTTAAATCCTGTCATCTGAAGCAGCAAGATTTTCCACACCCTACAATGGGTTTCTTTGAAAGGTGCCCTTCATTTGCTATAAGGCAGCCTGTAGAAGGGTGTACTAGATTTCCAGGCTCCTGTTCTTGGAGAATACACTGAGCCACCATTAATCTGAATATGGAGGCTTTAAAGCCTCCTTGAGATACACAACAGTCGACACAAACACTGGGCTTAGAAACAGTCTGCTGTTACTTTGTATTGGTGGGGAATGGAGATAGAGTAAGGGCTGAACAGGAAATCTTGTTTCTTTTAAAATGAGAAGTTCATCTCAAAAAAGCTTTTTTCTTCATAAAAATTTTGGTGGCACTGTGAATTGATGCTAGATCTTGTGGTGACAGGAGTAGCATTTGTGTGTGTGTGTGTGCGTTTGAGAGTTCTTTACAAAAGATGAGATACAAAGCAGAGATACATCCGTTACTGATGCTGCCAAGTATACTACAAACAATAACCGTAATTAACATTTTCATAGCTACATAGAACTTACACAGAAGTTTGTATTTACTAAATATTGTCTCACTGGATAATGTGAATTAGGAATTATGCTCACTTCTCCTTTAACAGCGAGGAAATGCTTCCTGAATTTAGAGAGATGAGCAGACTTGAGAGATGGTCAGTCCATAACCCAGGGCTTCCAATTCTCATCCCTTCCTCCTTGCCACTGAACACAGCTGCTCTCTCTCTGCACTTGAAAAACTGAAAGTGACAAATGATTTGGGCTCTTCACTCTTGAATGTCCATGGCATGTCCTGGCATTTCCATAACATGCTCAGTCATACAATGGCCTTTCCAGTGGTCCACACAGTATATCCTCAAACAACGTTCACTTGGTCGTGGTCAAATGCATGTTGAGGGAAGCAGAGAGGGCCAGCAAGTGGGTTAGTCACATCTCAGGAGCTCCCAGCCTCTCCCAATCTGCTATGGAAGGACCTAAAAATTCAGCAGTGGGAAAGACCTCTTTCCTCTGTCAGTTTTCAAAAGTATCATAGAAAATTATAAAGTTAGAAAAAACAAAAGTCCTGATTTGGTTCATAAGTTTAAACAAAGTATAGGACTTTCTGTTCTTTATTTGTGCCCCTTGTACTTCCTAGACCTCTTTCCTCAGGACATAGATTGGGCTGTCAACAGGATGCTCCTAGAGAATGGTTTCATTAAATAGAGCTGGCGTAGCTCAGTGGTGGAACACTGGTGTGGCATGCACGAGGCTGCGTCCAGTCCCCACCATGTTACCCCCTCAAATAAGCAACAGTACCGTAGGAGCACAGTTTATACTTCAAAGTGCTACCAATTGCCATCACTAACCACCTACCTAGAGTCCCAACACCACAAAGATCTGGGATAGCTAATAGTGTCATTGTTCCAGGCAGCTCTAATCAATTGGGAGTGGCTCCCAGGCTCAGAGGGAAAATGCAGTGATATCCCTGTGTGAAGACACAGTGGTGGAAAGTGACTTTGTATCAGATGCTAGTCATCTCAGCCATGGGTGAGAGGCTGGCACTTCAGATCATGTAACCAGCCCAAATTTCAATAATGATTCAAATCCCTATCACACTTCCCAAGAATTACATTTTCCTCTTGTCACCCTGTCACTTGAGATATAACCAGTGATAAAAGGAAAAGATTTTGGTGAACTAGAATAAAGAGCCTGAGAAAATTTTTAAATGGGTGTCAGTTCACAACCAAAGTCTCCTTCCAACAACTTTTCCATCTATCTCATTAAGGTCTATAGGAGGTACCCCTCTCCATGTTCAGTCTTCAACTCCTCAAGTTCTATTCAAAGAAAGCTTGTTCAGAGTATTGCTTTAAAAAGAATCATCCCTAGACTAAAGAAATCAAAACTGAGTTAGAAACCCTTGTACTTCCTAGACACTATTTCTCAGGATATAGATTGGGCTGACAACAGCAGGACCAGAAAGAAGGAAGGCCCAGTGAAATAATGGGTGCAATGCTGAGGCCACCCCAATTCCTCAAATTCCCACTCTTATTAACAACGTGTTTAAGGGAGTAAGTGAGGCAGCATCAGAGCAATGCCAATGTCACCCCAGAGTTATGGTCTGCCTCTGCCAGAGAGTAAGTCAAGAGATTCATTCACTCCAGAAGAGAAACACTCTCCTTTCCTCTCCTCTTTACCACCCTTCACTGTCCCAAAGACCTTTTAAAGGTTTATATTTAGCTGTCAGATTTTACATTGTACACTTACAGTTGGAAATTATATTGCAAACTCACATTCCGGCAAATGTTTCAGACATTTTCTTACAAAATGATCTTTATAAAACACATTTGATTCCAACGTGACATGTTCCAAAAGCTTCTCTAGTGAGAAACGCCACATAATAGCTCCTCGCCCTGTCGCAGAACACTTAAACACTTAACGTTAGCTTCCAGCTGGGCAAAATCTAACACAAAGCCTATTTCATAATAAAATGTTGAATATCTCTCAAAATATATTGAATGCTTGTATCCAAAACTTGCAGCAACACAGAGAAGGTACTGTACAGTATCGGTTCTTCCCTCTCATGATTGTGTGGCTGCCTGGGAGCTGCAGCCTGTACAGAAGATCCTATCACTTACTGCCAGGCCTGAAAATGGATTAAAATTCAAAGTACAGTTTCTGCTGAAGGCATTGCACTTTCACACTATCCTGAAGTCAAAAAATCATTAATTAAACCATTGTTAAGTCAGGACATGTCAGTATAGGAAGTGGCAAGTGGGTTGCTCAAGGAATTTACAGTGAAGGTAGGGAGACAGATTTCAGCAACAAGTCAATGAGGGGAAAAGATGAGCACAGGTAACAGAGAATTCTGAAGACCACAGGGGGTGAGAAAAGTGGAAGGTGAAGTATCAAAGTCTTTTGGAGAAGGGAGAAGGGAAAATAGAAAACACTTGTAAAGGCAACGAAGGTTTGAATCTGCAGACGTACAGGAGGAAGGGAGAAGAGACCACTTCACGAGGTTGCTAACCTACGTTATGATCCTCCTGTATTGTATTTGTTTTGCTGATGAGACTTAAAACGTTCTCAAATATTTTTCATACAGAGACAGGGTGCATCCTCCAATCGATTGCAGGGCATAGTTCCTGTGGCATTCATTTTCTGCTACAATGATGCATAACCATAGTCAGTCTTTGTCCTTCAGTTAATGGTAGGTAGCACCCATGCACAGATACAGAATGTTTAACTATCTTATAACTTAATTCATAGTAACAGTGACGACTGAGCTGACCCCTTGCTAAACACCTAATAGTAGAAGATCCTAATTTTTAGCTTTCTTCTCTTCATGGTTCCACTGTATTCACACTTGATAACATACATTGCTCTGTGTTGTGCATGGTGGTATCAGTTTACTGCTTCACCGTTCCAAACCCACAATTCATTGCCCGCTTGTGATGCTGAAATATTTCTCTTGGCAGTTGGTATGATGTTAATCTTTGTCAGTAGAGGACACTGGCAAGGGGTGGGGGTTGGGGAGAGGGGCCTTCACATAGAAAAAGCTTCTCTTGGGGCTGGCATGCTTTAACTCTTTAAAAAGCTTCTCTTGGGCTGCACTGAGCTGGTATTCAGGACACCCAGAGAACTTCCCCGAGTGAGTTCAGGAGCACTCCTGGAGGCAGCTACCTAGTTTCACAGGTGCCCCAGCTGGCTTTCTGCAGAGAGCTCCATGCTGTGCCCCGGGACCTCCCGGTGATGACCGTCTTCCCAGTAAGTTCAAAAGCATCCTTCCCCCAAGCATCCCTGTGCACATCATTGTCATCCCAGCAGTCAGATTCCCGCCTGACAGGCTCAGCCCACCGCCCTTGGCTAAGCCATACCCCGAGTAAACTTCTCTGCCATCTGCTGGGCAACAGTCTTCCCCAAAGGAGTATGAATCCCTGCCTTGGAGTGGAGTCTACCCTTCTAGGTTGGTTCCTCCCTGGGTGCTGTCCCTCGGTCATTTAGTGCTCTCATGTATTCCTTCCTACTTAATCTCCTCTTCATAGTTAATAATTTGTCATTTTACACCTTCCTTTTGGTTTAGGTATGAGATGTCCCCCAAAGGCTCTTGTGTGAGATAATCAAAAAAAAGTTGAGGGCTGGGGTTGAAGGTCAAGTGGTAGAGCACTTGCCTGGCACTTGTGAGGCACTGGGTTTGATCCTCAGCACCATATATAAAGACATGTGTCCACCTTAAACACACACACACACACACACACACACACACACACACACGTTGTGAGGTGAAATGATTGGGATATAAAAACCTTAACCTGATCGGCGCAGTAATCTTCTGCACTGTAGGTTTAGGCTCAAGGAGGTGGGTTATTGGGGGACATGACTTTGAGGTATATATTTTGTAAGCTGAGCTTAGTGTCTCTCTTAGCTTAGTGTCTCTCTCTCCTCCCCACCCCCCCACCCGTGGTCATGTCTGAGCAGTCTTCCTCCACCACATCCTTCCACCATGATGTTCTGCCACACACGGAGCCCAGAGCAATGGAGCAGGCCATCTATGGACTGAGACCTCTGCAATCATGAGCCCCAAAATAAACTTTTCCTCCTCTAAAGTTGTTCTTTCAGGTCTTTTGACTGCAACAAACTAAGAAAAAAAAAAAAAAAAACATTCCCTATTCAAACTACTGAGATTTCTGTCTCCTGATAAAATGAGAGAAAATGCACAAAATATCAAAAGATTCACCTTCTTTAGGGATTTAGATAGGGAAGAGGGATGGGAGGGAAAGGAAGGGGCAGGGGATTAGCAAGGATGTTGGAATGTGATGATCATCATTATTCAAAGTACAGGTATGAAGACACTAATTGGGTGTCAACATATTTTATATACAAACAGATTAAAAATTGTGGTATGTACGTGTAATAAAAATTGTAATGCAAAGAAAGTATATGTATAAAGACATGAATTGGCATGAGCATACTTCATATACAAAGATGAAAAATTGTGCTCTATATTAGTAATAAGAATTGAAATACATTCCATTGTCATGTATTTAACAAAATAAAATCAATTAAAAAAAATAGATCCCATATACTAATAGGGGGAACCTGATAGATGGACTTGATCAATTAGCTTTCTAGTGAAGCCCCATCAGTGACAGCAAAGTGAAAAATGTGTATATGGGTAGAGGCCAGAGGGGTAAGACGAAGATAGGCTGAGTAGGGAAAACAAGGTGTCTATGTGCTTACCTGTCAAAGATTTAATGATCCTAAATCACCTAGAAAGACACTTTCTCACAACTTCTGTTCTATAGGTCAATCTTATTTCCAGAGATATCAAAGTCTTTGGATCATGACTCTAGATATAAACCATCCTGATACATTCAGGTATAACATAAAAGATCATTTTACAACCAGGAAGTTGTTTCAGCATAACAAAAAGCACCCAGATGTTTCCAAACAACCAGATATTTGACACTGGAGACACAAAACAAGTTCCTGACAGTTGATTTAGTGTTTGGTTTTTTCATCCAGATGTTTTAGTATCTTACACTTTTCAACTACTTTGGCACAATATATCCTTGTACAGCTTGGCATTTTGGAAATTGTATCGTCTTAACATTAAACAAGTACAATAAATGTGAAAATAAGAAGTAAAATCTTTTTCATTCCCAACTCAAAAATATAAAAGCAAAATTCACGACTATGAGAAGAATTTTTAGCAAAGTGAATTGCAGGCCAAACTTCGTTTTAAAAATTTATTTTCTATTATATTTAGAATTTACTTTCTCCTTGCATTTGAAAATCAGAAGGTGCAATATTTAAAGTCCAGCTGAAAGACTTTTTAAGACATACCAAGGTAGTATGTTACTCTTATAAGACAGTTCCTCTCCAACTTATGGCTAAAAATAGCATATCAAACTTAATCTGATGTTGTTAAAAATTCTAAACTTTTTCCCAAATGTGACCTAATAAATCTTAACAATAAATGCCACTTTAATCTCATTACTCCTTCTTGATATTGCAGATGCTTTAGTCACACGTCACCTGTGTCTCTTTGACACCTTTTTTTTCTTTTTTCATTTCCTGAATGTGTTTTTTTGTAAATGGAACTTCTGTCAGGATATAATCTTTGGTCCTTCTACATCCTCCTCCTCTTTTCTCTCCTTTTATTTCTTGAAGTCAAAGATAAAGGAAATAATAATAAAAAAAAAAAAAGACAAATCTCAGTTTGAGCCAAAGGGCTTCATTGAACAAGAAAAAGGCTTCATTCAGATGCTCTAAAGATAAACTCACGGTGGTTATTTTACCCATTTACATGGAGTCATTTTCATCCAAGAACAGGAAGCAGAAGGCTTTTGTTCTGGTTTTGTTGTGTTCCGTGCTTTTTTTTTTTTTTTTTTTTTTTTTTTTAATGATCTGAAGCCTGGAATACAGACTAATTTCCCCCAGCTGGACAGTTCTAAACCCAGACATTTAGTTTGTACGCGCACATGCATGCACCCCACTTTGTGCATATATTCACAAAATTATTCACATACATAACTCCCTTTAGACATACTTTGCATTCTGTCTCAACACTAATACAGACAGGCTAATGTTCTCAAAAAGTACATGAGTGTACCGCCTCATCCTCCACTGCTTTCTGTAGCAGAAATAACGCTGCTAATTCTCTGAATGGGTGACATGCAAAGAGAACACCCTGCCATCTGCTGTACTAGTTAATGGTTAATAAATGTGCTGCCATCCTAAACACAGAACATAATAGAACATCACATTGGAAGGAAACTTGGAAAGCTCCTGATTCCTCTGTTAAGCAAAATTCAATGAATCAGGACAGGTGACTTTCCCAAGGTCTCCCCAGAAATCCAGTGACAGAGCTAGACATCAGTATCTCCAAGTCTCTGCTCTTTGCCACACAGGGCCTTTGGTTTTAGTGATCCGTCTTCCTTCTTCCAGTAACATTCATATCATACAAAAATTTCAGCCTCCCCTACTAGGTTAATGCTCAAAAAATATTATTTTGTCAAAACTATTGAGATTTATGGTTAACACCAATAGAGAAATAGTGAGGTATGCTAACTCTAATCAGCTGATAGGGAGAAAGGATGACATGTGATCAATGGCTTGTGGAAAAGGAATATGAGCAAGGGCAGGTTTGAGCTTACAGATGAAGACTTTGGAAAGGGCGAGGCTATTACTTCCTGGCCAGCCTGTCTACTGAAGTAGAAATCTCACTATGAATGTCTCCTTTGAGATATTTAGTTCATTCCACAATCAGAAATACTTTCTCATGGGCAGGAAGATTCAGTGAAATGAGGGTCATTAGGCAGTATGTGTGACTTACAACCATTGCACCCTTGAGCAACTGGGAAATGATAGATGCTATGCGTACACAAATATAGGGAAAGTAAGGCACCAGTGTGAGATCACATCCTAAATACATTTAATTCAGAGGTGACTTTGGCATAGCCCTCCTTTACCCCATACCTCTAGCGCATGTGTGCATACACAAAAAACACACACCCCTTCATAAGCACATTTAATATACATAATACCAAATATTTTAATGTTATCAAAGCTAGAAAGGCTAAGTTGAAGAACAAATTGTTTACAACCAGGAAGCAAATAGTATACTAATATTTCAGAATTTTCTACCTATACCTAATTCACCCCCAGAAAATTAACAATGACAGTTTTGCTGTCATGTCCAAAATTCTGTTACAAACTCTCCTTTAGTTCATCCCTTTGGTTCAAGTCAGTATACAAGTTTAGTATATGTAAATATTAATTAACTGGTTGTAAGAACCATACTGTATAGAAAATGTTGAGGTTTTCAAACATAATTTTAGCCATATGCAATGTTTTCCTTATGTCTTAGAGTTATCGTGATGCCAGGTAATAAGAATCTGTGTGATCTGCAAATGTGGACCATACCATACCACAGAAACCCCAGTGTGCAGTTGAGTGTGTGCATTTTGTCCATAAAGTTAGGGAGATCATGAAGGTTCTTGGGCAAGAAACTGATATGGAAAATTTGTTTGAAAACATTAATCTAGTAGACCCAAAAAACCACCAGAAAACTTCTAGAAATCATAAACAAATTTAAAGTCACAGGATATGAAATTAAAGCCCATAAACCAATTGCATTTGGATACACCAATAATGAATCAACTGAAAGAAATTTGGAAAACTATCCCACTCACAGTAGCCTCAAAAAAAAAAAAGTACTTGGAAACCAATCTAACAAAAGAAGTGAAAGACCTCTACAATGAAAACTATAAAACACTAAAGAAAGAAATTGAGGAAAACCTTAGAAGATGGAAAGACCAATGTTCTTGGATAAGCAGCATTAATATTGCCAAAACAACCATACTACACAAAACACTGTACATGTTTAATGCAATTCCTATTAAAATTCCGATGATGCTCTTCATAGAAATAGAAAAGGCAGTCATGAAATTCATTTGGAAAAATAAGAGGGCCAGAATAGCCAAAGCAATGCTTAGCAAGAAACATGAAGCAGGAGGCATCACAATAGCTAACTTTAAATTACACTATAGAGTTCCAGTAATAAAATTGGCATGGTAGTGGCACCAAAACAGATATGAAGAACAATGAAACAGAGAGAAGACTCAGACAAACCCATATAAATACAGTTATCTCATTTAAAGACTCCATAAATATACATTGGAGAAAATATAGCCTCTTCAACAAATGGTGCAGGAAAACTGGAAATACATATGTAACAGAATAAAATTAGACCCCTATCTCACCCTTCACAAACTCAACTCAAAGTGGATCAAGGTCCTAGGAATTATACCTAGGAAGAAATAGAAGAAAACATAGGCCCAAATCTCTACCGTGTCATCTTAGGAACCAACTTCCTCAACTTGACTTCCAAAAAGTAAAAATCAAGAATTAATAAATGGGATGGATTCAAATTAAAAGGCTTCTTCACAGCAAAGGATGTAAGGATGTGAAGGCCAAAGCTCTTCCATCCTACAGGTCTGATTAGGTTTGTTCCCATAGCATCTATTTGATCACAAACATTTACTTAACCTGGATGTGATGGTTCATTTTGCAACCCTCTTGGCTGAGTCAGGGATGCCTAGACATTGAGTCAAACATTATTCTGGATATGTGGTAGAGTGTTCCTGGATGAGAAACTTTTCCTGGAGCAAGGTAGATGAACCTCAGTCAATCCAAGACCTCTAGGGAGTGGGGAGGAAAAAAAAAGCTGGGTACAAAGGAACTCTTCCTGACAGTCCTGAACTGGGACATTGGTCTTTTCCTGCCTTTGGACTCCAACTGAAATGTTGGCTGTTGGGTTTGAAGCCTGTCGGCTTTCAGACTGGAACTCTCACCATCAGCTCTCCTGGCTCTCAGGTCTCTGGACTGAGACTGGAACCACACATGGCCTCTCCTGGGTCTCCAGGTTGCTGATGGCAGATGTTGGAACTTCTCTCTCCTCATAATCATGGGAGCTGATTCTTTATAAATCTCTTCCTCTGCATATACATTATGTAGGTTCTGTTTCTCCAGAAAACTTTGAAAAATACATTCCCCAAGCTTTGTGTGTGTGTGTGTGTGTGTGTGTGTGTGTGTGAGGCACAATAAATTCACTCATTTTTACTATGATGATTAAAAGGACAATGTATGTTTGTGTGACTTTTTAAAAAGCAATCTTACAGTGAAAGAAGAGGTTGTGAAAATTTAAGTTCAGTTGGATATTTTAATATATAGGTTTCTTGCCTTTTTATACATAAATAACCCTCAAGAGTACATGGGATATCAGTGAGGAAAGTTGGGGCCAAATGCGTGGTAAGCATTTCCTTCCACCCATGACAGTCCCCTGAACTGTGTTTGCAGGTTAGCAAGCTCTTCCAATTAATTAGTGGAGGGATGAAGGAAACACCTGGTGATCTTGTGGTTGCCCTATAAATGCAATCAAAGCCTCTAGCAGAACAAACACAACCTGAGAATGACTTTGGTTCATCGGAGTGGCTGAGATGCTTCACACTTCTGTATGAACCTTCTTGAGAAGGGGCACTTGGTGTCTAAATACAATCTCACTCCCAGACACAAAATCTTGTTCACCGAAACTTCCTCCTCTCTACTAAGCTCCATCTTCAAACACCTTCCTTCTGTTAAATTCGCTCTTGGAGAGGACAGAAAACTGCTTGGCTCACTTAGTGTTGAGGGAGATGTAATGAAGTGCCTCAGGTCTTTCCCAGGAAGCTCCCATTCTCCATGGTCATCTCCTCCCTGTGTTCACACCATAGACACTGGAGACTCATACTAACATCTCCTCGGTTCTCAACAAAGAAACCATCATCCTTATATTCCCAAAACATACCTAGCAGGTTCTCTCACCCCTGCCCCAGGACTCCGCGGGGTGGATTCAGGCTCCCTTCCCAGGGTATTCACCTACTCCACTTGCATTCTAACACCCCTCCTCCCCATCTCACAGGATCCACATCAAGTCAAGGTGGGGGAAGGGACCTCTTCCATCCCACATGTGGGGCGATTGTTACGGAGTGATTCTTTTCAGGCTTTAATTTTTGATAGTTCAAAACAAGCTCAAGGAAGTTATAAAACATTCATTTTTTAAATATAATCCACTCTGTCTTGAAACTCAAAAGTTAAACATTATCCTGCCTCTTATATTTTGCACTTTTTGTAACACCATTGTGCCAAAAACAATGGCCTTCTCTGCTATGTGATTAGAGTATGGGTAAGAGAAAGTGCAGGAAAAATACATAGGTTAATAGCAAAATATTGCTCCGACACAAATAAAATACTCACAGCATTTGTCTTGGGGGCTCCCCACATGTCCCTTTCTTGGTTGTCTCTTTCAAGTCTCGACTTTGCCAAGTACACATGTTCTTGTGCTCTTAACTTCTACCAAATCAAAGATTTGAATCAAAAATAAAACTCAAGTCTGGATGATGGAATTCCCAGCAACAGACAGATTTTAGAGTAATAGGTATTTCCAGATTTCTAAAAATGACACCAATAGCAATAATTTCTTCACCAGCCATTCTATGTATAAGGAGAAATCTTACCACTCTGGCCAGAGATGACTATTTCAAACTCTAGTGTCAAGTCACATACAAAAAGAGTGGAAATTATACATAGCCTCTCTAAAAACGGTGTCAATTGTAATAAATAACATTAAAATGAACTTCCAATTTGTGAGTGGTAATGTTAAACCAAAAAGACTGAATAACTGCATAGGAGGTACCGGAGTATGAGTTTTATCTAAAGCCCACTTTAAAATGACCACTAAATTCTGCAGGCATCTCATGACTGGGAAAATACCAAAAAGCAGCCAAAGACTGGGTTATAATATCATATTGATAAATTGGAGGGATGGTATGAAATCAATAAAATGAAGGTCAAATAAGGTTGAAAGAATGCAGAAGGGAGCAAAGAGACAAAATGAACAATCACATGGGAGCATCTAAGCTAAGTTCCAAAGAAATAATGACTCAGAATCCGATGCAATGAATGTAGATCAACCCTGAATGTTGCCTTCTTCCACATCTAAGAGGTAAATGCCTTCAATAAGTGGTACAAATAGAAATAATACTGGCTCCCTATGTGTACTGATACTGTACATACTATTTTTAAGACAATGTCAAACAGAAAAATTAAAAAGACGCTAGGAGTCAGAGGCGACTTAGGATACAACAATATGATTTTTAAAAAATATTTGAATCGAGAACTGAAGAAAGGAAGTTGAATGAGAGTTATGAGGCTCTGCTTTTGGCAGTAACTGGAGACCAAATAACTGCTTTTAAAAGTGTAAATGACCATCACCAAAAGTAAGGGGATTGGGATTTGATGAGTCAAAATTTAGAGAGACTTCTTTCTCGAATAACGGAATTATGTTACCGACTTAAAATTTAGGATAATGAAATCTTAGGCCAGTGAGTGACTTTAGCAACAGGAGACTTAAATAAGTGGAGAAAGATAATAAAGAAAAATGACATTGATATCTGGTAAAAAAAAAAAAAAGTAATTCTTTTGCAGCTGGATAGAGCATAATAAAAATTACATTCATCATGGCAATATGAGGAAATAAAACAGGTGATATTTAAGAATCCATTAATCAATGCCAATCCAGAATCATCTTGCCTCCGCAGAAATCACAATCATGACAAGCAATAGAACGGAGAGATACTGCTTCCAAGAGATGACAAATGGTGCCTTTTGAATATTACTGAGTACCCAGTATTATGATGGTCATCAGACTACTAAAATAATATTAGTAATATAGAGTGACCTTACTTCTGTGTGGTGCCTTACCATCACTGAATCAGATTTTGGCTTTCTCCAAAGGTGCTTCAGCTAACTGGTTGCCCACAGACACCTTGTTCTCCTGAACTCGGACTCTTGGCTCCTTATACGTGGCATTTTTTGAGACCACAGTAACTCATTAACTAAGTCAGCCATGGTTGTTGCCAATGTATCACATAAGCTCTACTGGTAATTTTGAGAATGTTTTTCAGTCCAAACTTTGCAATGACAGAGGAAATACTAATTACATTTTTAAGAGATGCTGCCAAGTTCTCAAAATAAAACTAATCTTGGGCTGGGGATGTGGCTCAAGCGGTAATGTGCTCGCTTGGCATGCGCGGGGCACTGAGTTTGATTCTCAGCACCACATTAAAAAAAAATAAAAATAAAGATGTTGTGTCCACCGAAAACTAAAATTATTAAAAAATTCTCTTAAAAAATAATGTGGCTCAAGCGGTAGCGCGCTCGCCTGGCATGCGTGCGACCCGGGTTCGATCCTCAGCACCACATACCAACAAAGATGTTGTGTCCGCCGAGAACTAAAAAATAAAACATTAAAAATTAAAAAAAAAAAAAAAATAATAATAATAAAATAAAACTAATCTTGTATTTTGAAACAAATTCAAGGGGGCTGGGGTGGAGCTCAGTGGTAGAGGATTTGCCTGGGATACCCAAGGCCCTGGGTTCCATCTCTAGTACCATGCAGAAAACATACAAAGCAACAACACTGCAGGAGACAGAAGAAGTAAATAACAACAACAAAAAAAAATGAACCATGAAAGGATACCAGGGTGACAAGAAATCAAGCATTGCAGCTCAGAAAATGAAAGGAAACTTTTAAAATAGAACTTCAAAAGGATAGATTCAAAATACTTTGAGGTTTATTGTTTTATCTCTAAACTGGGTGCCATGAAGCTACCAAAAAATCCATGATATCAAGAAATACAATTCTAACTGAAAAGATAACACTAAGGGCTGGGGATGCGGCTTGGTGGTGGAACACTTGCTAGCATAAGTGAGGTCCTGGGTTCAATTCCCAGTACTTCAAAGAAGAAAAAAAAAAAGAAAAAGGAGAAGGAAAAGACTAACAAATATCAAATGAGAAAACTATGAAAGGTAGTATACAGTTATGGGATAAAACATGTGAATTCAAAATTCATGTCACAGAAACTCAGAAAAGGGGGAGATCAATGTATACACAAAAGTCCCCTGAGAGCAAGGAGATCATTGTCTGTTAGGTAGAGATCAACAAGGCGGCATTACTGGTCAAAAGATCAATGCAAATCAAGCAATGCACACAGCAATATCCAGAAGAGGAGGGTGCACCTATGGAGGGAATAGCTGAATACAATAAAAATGTCTTCTGAAAGTCAAGATGGTATCAGATTGTATCACAGTTCACTTAAGTCTGATACAATGACAGGTGAAGAGATTACCTAGTCAGGAAATAGCATGTCAAAAACATCAACAAAAAGACCAGCCTTGTAGAGAGATATTCCAAAGCTCTAAATTCAACTCTTGATCTACTTGCAGTATTACTGTGCAAACTAGATGAAATTGTGATATTCTCAAGGCCTGAATGCAGCTTTAGGTTCAGCATTGTAAGCTTTTTGCATTAGATGATATAATGAATAACATTGATAAAAATGAGCCAAAGTGCCTGTTCTAAGTAAAAGGATGTATTTGCAGCATATTGTCTTAATGTAACACTCAGAGCCGGGCATGCTACTTACATAGCTGCACACCTTTGCCTGATATCTTGGGTGCAAATCTAGAACTTTCTGCCTAGTTCAAATATGTATCTATAGCAATACTAACAAAGGTTCTTTAACTTGGAAATTTATAGAAACAACATCTCTCTCAACAGATTGGGAACGACTCCCACGCAAGAACTACACGTTATGATGTAGTTAATTTAAGCATATTTGTGTAAAACAAACTTCAAGTACATACTAATTTGCGATTCTTTACCAAAAAAGGTGAAATGGGAGCTTCAGGGAAAGAATTAGGTTTCATCCATATTTCTACTCTTCTAGGTGCTACTGTTTTTAGGCTTATCCATATTGTTTGTGTTGTGTGTGCAATGTACATTGCTACACATGTACAAAGTTGTGTTTAGAGTTTTTATTAACTTCATCAGTAAAAAGACAGTTTGGCACATGTTGCAAAAATGTTTCTAGAGTTTCTTGGAGAAGGGCCTCTCCTTAACTTTTAATGCTTTAGCAGATTCTGGTTTTGATTGTAGCACTCTGCCTGCTAATCAACCTGTCTTTCTGCTCCTTCTGAACAGGAGTGATTAGGGTTTTCATGAGCCTCCATACTGATACCATCTTTGCTTTCTGAAGATGTTTCCACTATAGTCAGGAATTCTCTTCTCCTGCCAGACCTCACCTGCTGTACATATGTCTGCATGCATTATTTGGTTTACACTGATCCATTTTCCAACCTCCTCTCATCTTGGTTGTGAGAATAACTTCCAGATTGAAGTCCAAACTTAAAAAAAAAAAATCGATAAACACAAACATCCCCAATTTTTATTTCTTGTGTGATATCATTAAACACTTTTTTTTTCTGATTGTGAAGATTGATACTTCGTTTTGTATCCAGTGGAGGAAATTTTGCCCTTTCTTTCAAAGGTACAGATTGTAAAATACTTGAAACACTTTGGAGGGAAATCTGCAGCCTGTCACAGCTGTCCCCTTAGCAACAGACTGATTTACACACCAATTGCCATATGAGCTAACGAATGACCCGTAAAATCTTTTCAGGCACTACAGACCATACAAATGCTAAAATAGAATGGCCTAAGAATTTTAACTGAAAAAAAAAATAGGAAAAACTCAATTTACATACACATGTATTTACCAAAGCAGCACGTGAGAACCTCTACCACCGATTCATTCAGTTATTGGACATTGATTAAACAACCACTCTATTGCAAGCACTGTGGCTAAAAATACCTCTAAGAGGTATTCTATTCTAAAAGAAGAAAGTCCCTGAGTTATTTGTCTGCCATCAAATTTCCGTGAACTTATACTCAGAAAAGGGGTAAGTTATAGATAAATGGAACAATGGAAAGGATCTCACTTTGGTGAAAGGAAGAAGAGATCCCCACCTGAGATCCACCTCTGGACTTAACATCCATGTTCTTCTAAGTATCCAAGGACACAGCCTCTAAAACAGTTATATTTGGCTGGGGATGGAGCTCAGTGGTTAAGTACCCCTGAGTTCACTCCCTAGAACCAGAGAGAGAAAGAGAGAGAGAGAGAATATGAAACCTCTAAAACAGAAGCCATGTAACCATAGTGGACTGCACACACAGGAACTCGAGTTTTAAGACAGTAAATGTACTTTTGTGTGAAAAATGGAAATGACATATGGAAATGACATGGGCACCTCCATTTGACAACTCACCCACTTTAAAGTTTTTTTTATTTCATTTTAGCCATAATAAGCAAGTTGCTCTCGAACCCCTCAATTATTAATTGGTCCACTTTAAAGCTATGCTCTCTGTTCCATATGGCTGGCTCTTTATTTGAAAAGCATTAGTATTCATTTTTAAATGCTTAATCATGTAAGATTTTACTTCAAACTCAATAATTTAGCATGCAAAGTTTCTAATTGATGAAAATGTCAAACACAAAAAGATAGGAATGTCTAATTAGTTAAGTGCCTTAAGTTTTTGACAAATACTAAGTGGACTTGTTGAGCACTTGCTGCCAGAACTCCGGAGTTTTATTAAGTATAGAAATGGAGAAAATCAGCATCTCTAAATACACAATTCTCCATGACCTAGGCCATGCCCAAACCTCATCATTTTCTGTTCTGAGCCTCTTCTCTGAGAAGGGTCATTCTGTGTACTGTTTCACTTCTACCATGTGCTTAAAAACAAAGCAAAGCAACAAAAGAAGAGAACAATGAAAACGGGCTTGGATGCTAGAACTGAGCAACTGTGAATAAGCGCACGCACACACACACACACACACACACACACACACACACACACACACACACGATTTGGATGGAATGTCCTCCAAAAGCTCATGTGTAGCAAGTTTGAGGGGGTACTTTTCAGCACAGTTTGGTTCATGAGGGACCTGACATCACCCATGGGTTAATCCATCAGATGGATTAATTGATGGACAGTATGATGAACTACTGGAAGCTGGTACCTGATTAAAAGAAGTAGGTCATTGGGGATGAGCCCTAGTATGGTTTGTCTTCTCCTATCCCTTTCTTTAATCTCTTTTTTGCACCCTGTCTGCCATAAGCTGAGAAGTTTCCCCCTGCCATGTCCTTCCACCATGAGGTTGCTGCCTTGGGGCCAACCAACCATGGACTTACTTCTCTGAAACTGTGAGCCAAAATAAATCTTTCCTCCTCTAAGTTATTCTTGTTAGGTAATTTGGTCATAGGGATAAAAAAAAATTGAATGATACACTGTGCACATACTCATACACCTGCATACATGTGTGTGAGGGGGATTATAATGAATTACGCAAGCAGGGAAGCTAAGTATGATTTACTCTATCAGCCCCTCTGATTCTCAGGTCTTTAATTCAGACTGAATTACACCAGCTTTCCTGAATTACACCAACTCTCACACTACAGAGTGTAAGGTTTAGCCTCCATACTAGCACTCTCTCTACTAGCAGCCTATCTCTACCCCTACCCTTTGTGTGTGTGCGTGTGTGCATATGTATGAGTATATGTACAATCTGTTCAACTTTTTGAGGGACTGATAGTGTAAGTTCTAGTCTGAGACAAGAAAAGACAGGTAAATTAGAAAGCAAAGGGAAGTGATTTTGTTCCGCTCAGGATTTCCACGGAGTAGATGATGCTAATCCACAATGTAGAGGACAATCTACAAAAGCCCACAGACAAAATTGTGAATCTCATCTGGAAACACCCTCGTATACACCCCCAGAGTAATGTTTAATCTGGGCACCCACATGCCCAGTCAAGTGACACATAAGATTAACCACCACCGCTGCTTTCAGCTCATTCATTCTATGGACACATTTGGTGAAGTGATGTTTCTTCCTTCTTTCCTTCCTTTTTTCTTCCCTTCCTTCAGGAAACGCTTTGGGGAATGAATATTACACCAAGGTTTTATCTTTTTCTTTATAACACCTTTATTGATATATAACTCATATATCATGAAATCCACCAATTCATGAGTCTTAACTTTAAATATTTTTTACGATCATACTTAAAAGCATCTGAAATGCTGATTTTCAAGAAGCTTATGATCCAGCAGGGAAACAAAACCAGAAGCCTTCTCACCTTCCATTAAAAAAAAAAATCCACAAAATATGGTGGATTTTCTTAACCTGAAAGTATTCTGAATCAATTTTTCCAGCTCAAAACTCTTCCTTAGCTGGGCACAGTAGCACATGCCTGTAATCCCAATAGCTGAGGCGGCTGAGGCAGGAGGCTCTTGAGTTCAAAGCCAGCCTCAGCAAAAATAAGGGGCTACGCAAATCATTGAGTTGCTCCAAATAAAATATAAAACAGGAATGGAGATGTGGCTCAGTGGTTAAGTGTCCCCGGGTTCAATCCTCGGTATTCTACCCGCCAAAAGAAAAAAAAAATCTTTTCCTAATATCAATACCCATACTTCTTATTTGCTGGAAATTTCTACCCAAGTATTCAGAAATATTAAATTAAGTCTTTTAAAAACTTAACTTTCCAACTTCCTCTTAAAACTGTTCTTCAGGGCTTTGATGCATTTTTTCTGCCAAGATCTGGGTTCACAGTACCCTATCCATCAAATTCCCCATGTTGGAAGGCTAATAGGCTTCTTTGAGGAGTGCCCTCAACCTGAATCAGCTAGCAAGATTATAGTTTATAAATTCCTTTCTAATTGCCTTCTCTTCTTTCTAAACTTAGTTACATTTATCATTTGCATCAAAATATTTATAAGTTTATTTTCACCCCTGTTAAAATCCCACAAAATGGTATTTTCTTAAGTTTGTGCCCTGAGCATCTTGCATAGCTCTTGGCACACAGCAAGTTATCTTAATAATTAAACAGTTGATGAGAAAATGTTGACTAAGTTCCCTATGAACTAATATTTCCTGAAAATGAGTTTTAAACTTTTCTATTGGAGAATAATATTCTAGGACAGTGGAACAGTCACATTTATCCTAACATGTATTATTTTCTATATTTGAATAATCTGGTCCTACAAACTGCTCATTCTTAAATGCAGTCTTCATAACCCTGCTCCCAAAACTGTAATTACACCATTTCCAATCCTTGGAAACACAGCAAGTCTAGGAGCTAATGGACACCATCCCTAGGAAAGAGTCGATTAAAACCAGCCCAAATCCTACAAATGTACAGCTCCCCTTGCCAGGAAAGCACGTTGTGTGTAAAGCTCTGCTGAGGCTTCCTTTTCCCACAGAATAGCACCTAGAGGAGGTGATAGAATGCAAGAACATGTGGCATTATGCTTGGAATGTTTCTCTGCCTAATTGGCCTGAATTTATGAGTACATAATAACCTTCTATGCATTTTCAAACCCGGACAACATTATAAAATAAGCCTGAGTAATAGCCAGGCTGCTTTGTTTTATGGGGATCTTTACAACATGAGCAAGCTGTGCACAAATGCATGGGGTCTGCACAGATGTTTGCATTCATTTATACTTCTCAGGGCAGCAGCCACAATATAAGTGCAGTTTGGACAGCATCATTAAGAATTATACTTAGACTCACTTTATTAGATTACAAGGAAATGTGTTTCTTCCCCCATCCAATTCACTTTAGAAGTCAAGAAGTAAGTTGGCCAATAGGTGAATACCTCTCTCTCTCCAAGCTCTTTTCCCAAATTACTATAATATTTGCTTTCATATTCTGGTCTGTGTGTTCCACTGTTGTTTTGTATTTTCAATAGCTAATCAGCTCCAGGAGCAGAACATAACTACTGTTCAGGGCCTGCTGGGTTTTTTTTCTTCCTTGCTGTCTGGTTATTTGAATTAATGCTATAATATCTGAGATGCCATTACATTACACCAGAACAACCTTTCTTTTGCTATGAGTACCAGTGAGAACAGTTTGTAAGTAATATTATACTTTCTTGATTCAGTAAGTGGATAATTTGTTCCAGTGAGAAAACTTGTATGACTTTCTTCCTATGAAAATAGATGAAATAAGCTATTCACCTAGCTTTTCACTACTCCACGATAAGATTTGTTTGGGATTCTAAAAGACATTAAGGAAGGCAAAGAGGTAAAAACTTTGGAAAGTATTACCAGGGCCCCGATAACAGCTTCAGCTAGTAATGAGCTTGGTCATTCTCCTTTGCAATAAGCCAAGCTCATAATAGACTTGGATTCACCACCACTCAGAATAAGCTAGAAAGAAACAAGCTCATCTGAGATGAGGGGACCTTATCTAGGTCTCTTCCAGGCAGGAGGGGCTCCTGGATGAGGTTCCCTACTCAGGCATACCAATGTACACCAATGTCACTGAATCTGTAACATCTCTTGGGATTGGGATATTACAGAATGGGCTTAATTTTATATTTTCACTTATAAAATCCCATCCTAACCAAGACTGACCTAGAAACACATTTAGCTAAAACCATCAATTCCAACTGCCTATTTCATCAGATAATGTGCTTTTAAAAATTGCGTCAAGTCAGTTTTTCTACCTCAGCTCTACTGATACTTGGGGCTGCACAATTCTTGATAATGGGGCTGTTCTGTGCAATATCTACTGTTTCATAGCATCTCTGGCCTCTACCTGCTAGGTGCCAGGATCGCCCTCCCTCAAGTCATGAAAACCATAACCATTTAGAGACACTGCAAAAATCACTAAATCACTCCTGGTTGAGAAATACTAGTTTAAATATAATTAGATCATTTTAAATAAAAAAAAGGTATTGCTTAACTTTTAAGAATCTAATGCCCTAGAGTAGAGGGCATGGGTGAGGTAGACACATGGGTTTCCTCATCTGTAAAATATAGACCATAAAAACTTGCAATTGAAGGTAGCTGAAAGACAATGTATGCAAAGTCCTAGTTAAGTTTCTGGAGCATATTAGCCATTTTGAAAGGAATAACCATTTAATCATCAGGAAATGAAATCTATTTAACAATTAAACCTTACATTCAGTCTCAAGATCAGATCCATTTTAAAAGTCTTCCTCAATTCTCGATGGAAAGGATATGAGAGAGATTTGGCTAAATCTGTACTAACCCCATTATATTGTTTGGACTAAATTTTCTACAAAAATTTATCTTGTGCCTTTAAAAAGGTTGGTAACTTCTCCCTAATGATGGAACAAGTTCTAGGGTTGTTAGATCCAACCAGGCCAAGAGAATGTACTATTTAAACAGCAGAGTGATCCTACACCATGGTCTGTCAAGTGCCAGCTACCAGTGGTCCAAGGAGCAGCAATAGGTCACAACTAAAGTTGGAAATTAAGAAGAGTCCCTTATCATTCCTCAATGTAGTGAGTCTTAGGAGCTCAGAAAAAAAATAGTGGTTAGTGATAGGAGATCTTTAGCCTATGAGTAATGAGATAGAATGAAAGATAAGTTGAATGGAATCAACAAGGTCAAATGCTGAAAGACTCAAATAAGAATCTTCCAAGACCAAAATAACTGCTTAAAAGTGCGGACAGAAGACAAAGTCAAAGATTGTAAACGGGACATCTTGGAATGTCCAAAATAGCAATACCAATATTTGCTGTCATTTCATAGGTTTGGGATTAAAAAGCTCTTCTTTTTAGAATATGTGAAGGTGCCTATTGCTATCTGGTGTTCACACTTAGGAGGAGTTTAGAATAAGGCAGTCATAGCATGAAGAGGGCAGGGTCGGGTGATAGATCTTGGAGCTACTGTTAAATAACAAGCACATGGTTTTACTTACATAATTAATACTTTTAACAAGTTAGGCTTATGATACAACAAGTAAAAAAGAATAAAGAACTATCTCAATCCATAAGCCTTGTATCTTCCTTTCCCTGGATGAAAATCAGGGTAGATTCTGTAACCTATGTGCCTATACTCTGATAGTTGAGTGTCCTTCAATTTGACCCCTAGATCAGTAACAATTTAATCATAAAATTTCCTGCCCAGTGCCCTATGAAAACTCAGACTTTCTTTCAGGTGGATCTGAAGACTGTTACCTGCAGGAAGCAACAGGAAAGGGTTTGGTGTGCCTTTCAACGTGTCTAAAAATTCCTCCCGAGCTGAGATGAGGTGAAGACGGTAAAGGATAAGAGTATAGATAGTGTCTTCCTGAGTGGAGTCCGTCTGGAGTTGTTTTTATCTGCCTTTGTCATGAAAATCTCCTTCTCACAGGGGCCTTCACAGAGCTCTCATTGCTGTGGACCTCTTGCCTGCCTCACCAATGTCAAATGGCCCTACTCACCTCGTTTAGGCTCCTGGTTCTGCAGATCTCCTCTTCACAAATAATTCTTCTAAGGGCTCTGTTTCCCCCCAGGAAGCCATCTTGGAAGAGTCCTCGCACAATGACTCTAGACGCCTGGCAGACTGGCTCTCTCCCCCTGAGCACCCCTAGGCCTGGGGAGACACACCTCTATAACACATTCTGCACTGTGGCCACACTACACATTGCACTTTAGAGCTCTCAGACAAAAGCCAGATAATCATCTAGTCCCTTCCAATGCAGACACAATACACAAGCTCTCCAAAGGGTCTGCTCAAAGCCTCTCCAATTAGACTTGCGTAAGGGAAAAGCACAGAGAAGTAAAAATTCTCCAATCGTCAACCACTTCCAACCTCTACAGCGTTAATTTATAGTCAGACAGGTGAATGGACGAAGATCAATTCCACATTCAGGGTCTCATTTTGGAACGTGTGGAGTAATGGACTTCAACTTCAGCAGACAGTGAAAAGAAATGTCCTCATATCGACATCTTATCTATTAGTGGAGGCTCATTTTAGGTTGTTAGAAGAGATGGACCATGATGTATCCCTAAAGTGTTGGTGGAGGTGCTGAGGTAGTGGGAGAAGGCAAGGTTAAGAGTCAGTCTCGGCTCCACAGCCAGGCCGCCTGTGGAAAGTTCCTTGTCACCCACAGAAAAGTCAGCGAGACTGATGGACTTATTTTTTAAACCACTGAAGCATGAACAGGGTGGTCACTACTATGCCACAGCTTCCCTTCAGGCCCAGATAAGTGACTTTCACCCAGTTGATAAGAGGCCACCCAAACATTTTTTTTCAAAAATGAATGGACAAAAATCCAGTTAAGGTTAAGAAGATGCCCATCTTCCTGGGGGACAAGATGTTGCCTCAGAGACTCTCCAGAATGCATCAAAACTTGAAAAATGATCATTTAAAAATGCCTTCAATAGAGAATTAACACAATGAATATTTGGCGGGAAGTCTGGTTGCTAAGAACAAGACTCCATGCAGCAGATGATACTGACAGAAACCTCCTACAGAAGGAGGCTCTGAATCCAACTAGGTTAATAGGAGATGGCCATGCTTCCAGAAACTAAAAAGGTCTAGTGAGAGATAATGATTTTTTTTTTTCGACAGTGCCACCAGACCTCAACAAACCCCCTGTCCTGCTTGGAACAACAAAGATGTATTGCCTTTTGACAGTGTTGCAATCCTACTAGTAAGAAACATGCTCTTTCGATCGTATAGGAATAAGCTGTGTACACCTTACAAGGAAGGGTAATGTTTCCAATAACCATTATTTGCCAGGCACTCTAGGAAGATAACAGACCCACCAGACTTCCCCATTAACAACTGATAGGAAGATATGAAAAGAATCCAAGAACCTACTTATACCAACGTCCCTGCACTGGAAAAATTCCCATTCTTCACCCAGAGCGTCTGACAGTATTTAGAGCAGAGCCCAAGGTTTATTTGAACAGAATCTTGGGCTGCACTTGACATGAAGACTCAGAGGAGAGCCCATGAACTCCACCTGTGTCAAGATGGCGTTTTGCAGAGAGAGGTGGTATCTGAGTGCCTTGAAAAGAATGGTGCTCAGGGAAAACTGATGATTTGGGGAAAAGAGTTAATTAACAGGTAGAATATGCATCTTGAAGAACTCTTATGAAAATCCCAGTCTTGAAGAGATTTTACCTCTATGACAAGAAAAAGTCCAGAAAAGCTGAAACTACAACTACCAAATGTATTACACTATAGGTTGTTGCCTGTAACAAGCTGTAGGTTGTAATTTTGTGTAAGTCCTTCTGAGAGTGCCTTCACCCATTAGTTTCAACTCAGTGAGCTGATTCAGAAGATACTGATGCACAAGGGAAAGAACAGTTCACTCCATCCAGTTTTAAGCGTGCATCTATGGTAACCTACAGTGAAAAATTCCTGATGGATACTAACTGCATCTAAGACAGACCATGACTTTAGGAGTATCAAAGGGCAGCAATGACTTTAAAAAAAATAATAAAGCAAGAACAAATCTGATATATTTGTAAAGGCAATTCCTAAAGCCCAAGAAAACAGGTGGCCTTTATTCAAACCCATGCTTTATAATCCCAGTATATTTCCTTTCCTCTTTAGTTATACCATAAATTAATCAAGCTCCATTACTATATTTATGTACATACTGCTCCTTTGGGCCAACTCTCTCCAATACATTGAAGAAATACAACATTCTCTTTTCCTCCTGGAAATGGTAGAAACTTAGGATACACAATGGCAGAATACACGTAGTCTCCCTACTAAAAGGAAAATGTCTGTAAAATAAAGACGACTGGGTAATTCATAGGCAATTCTGATGGCTCAACACATTAAATAGGCTGTTGGTTAAAATTACTCAGGAGTCCCAGAGAGTTCTCTTCTGTTTTCTACCTCTGGAGTCCATAAAACTGATTCCCAAACCCCTTTACCCAATTACAATTTTATCACTCTGCTCTTATTCAAATAACCACATGTCACAGTGCCGGAACAGCCTTTCTCAGATGAAGAACTATTTATCTTTGAGAGTGACACTCTCTGAGCTTGTGGGGATGATTGGTGGCACAGCACAGTGTGCCTTCCCCAGCACACTGCTCAGATAGTTTACTACTGAATATAAAATTCAGAGGATGTGTTTGGGGCAAAGAAATGTGGGTATCCTAGAAACCCAAAATGCTGCATGCCCCTCACAGTAGGATCAAGTTAGCTAATAGACCTTCCCTCTCTTTCAGTTCTATTCCTCCAACAGAGAACGTGAGAGAGCTCCTTGTTTTATGATACTCCACTCATAATAAATTTGAAATCTATCAAAGAGAAATCACTCCTGCTGCCATTTTTTTCCCCACAGGAAGATAATGATTCTTAATAAAAGGCCTAAAGATGATCCCAATTATCAGAAGTAGCTGTTTGGGGCTTTTTTTCTGACATTTAAATAAGCCTACATTCAGGAGAAAAACTTTGTGAACTCAAACCATTTCTGTGGTAGAGCTCGGGTGCCTATTACCCAATAGGGGGTTAAATAAATGAAATTTGTGATGGTTGCTATTTTTCTTTCTTCAGGAAAAAAAAAACAGCCTAGTATGTGAAAGCATTATATTTTTCTTTCAAATGCTTAATTTTATTAAAGAGTATTTTGTTGATGTACTTCTCATAAGAACCTGATTTGCCTTACATAATGCATAAATTCTTGATTGGGGGAGGGGGGATGTATTTTGACCTCAAAAGACAAGTGAGATTTCAATGGATACTAAAGTTCGGGCAAAAGAACTTGGACAGAATATTCACTAAGTCAATAAAGTTCAATTGATGATTGCAACAAACTCAGACCCGAAGGAGCACTCAAGAGTTATCGAGCAGCACAAACCCAAAAGTCAGGAAATTCTGCCCATTTCTCATTAGTATCGATGTCATTAACTATCATATGTTGTGCCTATTTTATGGGTCTTTTTTCAACTGCTTAATGACTAGATTAAACTGAGGAAAACCATGTCTCAGCAGCAAATCACAACATTACGCTTAACTCTCTCAAGAGATAAGACCATTTGACTTCAGAGAAGGTTCTCTTTCATCTTAAGGCCAAGTGCAAAATGAGTTTTATCCTTTAGGGTAAAATATACTAAATGGTAAAGGACTGACACTTCCTCCAAGTTCAGGAAAAAGGCAAGGATGACCTCTTTATCCACTTGTATTTAATATGAAGCTAGAACTCCTAGCTAGAGCACTTAGACAAGTTAAGGAAAGAAAAGACATTTAAATCAGAAAGAAAGATGTAAAATTATCTCTGGTTCTGAAAATATGATCTAATAAAAGGAAAGCCTTAAAGATTTTAAATTATTAAAAAATAATAAACAAATCCAACAAAGTTGCAGGATACAAAATGTGCACATAAAAATGAGTTGTGCTATCTAGAGCAGCAATGAAGAATCTGAAAAGAAAAATTAAGAAAATAATCCCATTTGTAATAGAATCCCAAACCAAAATACTTGGGAATAAACCTAATCAAAAAGGTAAAAGACTTACTTACACACTGAAAATTATTAAATGTTGCTGAAAGAAATTGGAGATGCAAATAAAGACAATCTGTATTCGTGGACTGAAAGACATTGCATTGTTAAGATTTTCAATTTTCATATTTAATGAAATTCCTATGAAAATCAAATGGAATTTTTTTTCAGAAATAGAAAAATATATTTTAAAACTCACATGTAATCTCAAGGTACCCCAAAACAGTTAAAGCAATACTTAACAAAAAACAAATTTGAATGTCTCTTACCTCCTGATTCCAAAATTTATTACAAAGTTGCTGCAGTCAAAACATGTGGTACTTCCATGAAGATATATAAAGATCCAAGGAGCAATATGTAAGGGTAGGAAATAAACCTTATGTACATGATTAAATGACTTTCAATAAGGGTACCAAGACCATTCAGTGGGAGAAATACCAGTCTCTTTAACAAACAGTATTGAGAGAATCCATTATCAATATGCAAATTTTACCTTACACCATATAAAATAAAAACTCAAAGTAGATCTGAGACCTAAACATAAGACCCAAAACAACAAAAAGAATACAAAAGTTAAGTGTTTTGCTACTTGTATTCGACAATGATCACTTGGCTAGGACACTAGAAGTATAAGAAACAAAAGTTAGATAAAATTTAAAGATCAATTGGACTGCATCAAAACTGAAAATTTTTGTACAGAGGACACATTCAATAAGGAAAAAAGGCAATCCGTGAAATGGAAGAAAATATTTGCAAATTAACTAAGGGGTTAATATCCAGAATACATAAAAATAACTTCTACAACTGAAGAAAATTAAACAAATAACCTTATTTTTAAATGGCAAAAGGATTTGAATAAATATTTTATCAAAGAAAATGTACAAATGGCCAGCAAGCTTATGAAAAGATGCTTAGCAGCATTAATCATTAGGGCAATGCAATGAGGTACTACCACACACACATTATCATGGCTACCATCAAAAAGTAGGGTGGGGAAGGGATAGAGGGAGGCAGTCAGACAAAAAGTTCAGAAACTAACAAGTATTGCAAAGAACTGATATAATTCTTTGTGGTTTATCAGATCATAATGGAATGAAATTAGAAAACACCACCAAAAACCCTACAGAAACTATATAACCACATGGAGATTAAACAATACAATTTTGAATTATGACTGTGGTAGAAGAAATCAGAGAAGAAATTTTTACATTCTTAGAATCAAATGGGAATAGTTAAACAACATTCCAGAATCTTTGGGACACAATGAAGGCAGTTCTAAGAGGAAAGTTTATACTTGAGTGTCTACATAAGAAAATTAGAAAGATACGAAATAAAGACCTAATGATTCATCTCAAAGCCCTTAAAAAAAGAGAACAAACCAATTCCAAAACCAATAGAAGGAAGGAAATAACTAAAGCAGAGCCAAAAAAATCAATGAATTGAAAGTAAAAACACAATACTATGAAGCCAAGAGTTGATTCTTTACAAAGATAAAATTGATATGCCCTTAGCCAAACTAACAAAAAGAGCACCAAATTAATAAAATGAGAGATTGAAAAAGAAGAAATCATCACAGACTCAAAGAAATCCAGAGGATCATTAGGGACTATTTTGACAACTTTTACTATAAGAAATTGAAAAACCAAGAATAAATAAATACATTTGTAGATACATATGACCTGCCAAGTTCAATAAAAATGACATAGAAAACCTGAATAGATCAATAACTAGCAATGAGTTGGAAACAGTAATAAAAGCCTTCCAATACCAGATGGATTCTCAGCTGAATGCTATTAGACTTTAAAGAAGACTAATGCCAATGCCCCTCAAATTACTGCATGGAATAGAAAAGTATGGAAACTTCCAAATTCATTCTATGATCTTAGTATCATGCTTAGTCTGAAAACCAGATAAGGATACATCAAGGAAAGAAAATTATAAACCAATATCCCTAATGAACTTAGAGGCAAAAAATACTTCATAAAATATTAGCAAATCATATTCAACAACATGTACATCATGATCAAAGTGGTTTTATCCCATAGTTGCAAAGATGGTTTGACATAAACAAATCAATAAATGTATCACATAAACACAAACAGATTTTGGACAAAAGTTACTTTTTTAGTCATCTCAAATGGTGCAGAGAAAGCCTTTCACAAAATTCAGCACCATTCATGATAAAAACACTAAGGAAACTAGGGATAGATTGAACCTACCTCAACATCATAAGGACTGTATAGAAAAAACTCAAAGCCAACCACATAGCAAGTTGGAAACAAACAAAAACATTTTCTTTAAAATCTGGAACAAGACAAAAGTGTCCAGTCTCATCACTCCTATTTATAATAGGACTAGAAATTCTAGACAAAGCAACTAGGCAAGAAAGTAGATAAAAATAGGAAAGGAAGAAGGCATATTGTCAGTGTCTGCAGATGACATGATTCGATACCTAGAAGATCCAAAAAAAACCACCAAAAGACTGCTAGACCTAATAAATTCAGCAAAGCATCAGCTTATAAAACCAACATACAAAAATCAATAGCTTTGTTATATACCAAAAATGGATCTGCTGAGAAAGAAATCAGGGCAACATTTCCATTCATAAGTCTCAGAAAAATAAAACACCTAGAAATAAATCTCACCAAGAAGGTGAAACATCTCTACAATGAAACATTGATTAAAGAAATTGAAGAAGATTTCACAAGAATATGGAAAGACATGCCTTGTTCATGGGTAGGCAGAAATAATGCTGTTACAACGGAACATACAATGAAAAGCAATATACAAATTAAATACAATCTCCATAAAAATAATTAAATCATTCACAGAACTAGAAAAAAAAAGTTCTAAATTTTATTTGAAAGAATAAAAGACCCAGAATATCCAAAGCAATTCTAAGCTAAACAAGAAATGCTACAGACATCACAATACCTGACTTCAAATTATACTACAAAACTATATTAACAAAAGCTGCGTTATACTGGCATAAAAGTAGAAGAATTAGACTATACTTTTCTTTCTCAATCTGCACAAAAGTCAACTCAAAATGAATCAAAGACCTAGGAAATAGAGCAGGAATTACACAACTCCTAGAAGAAAACACAGGGTCAACAGTTCAACAAATAGTCACAGGCAGTGACTTTCTCAGTAGGACCCTTAAAGCTCAAGAAATAATGCCAAAAGATAATAGGATGACATCAAATTACAAAGCTTCTGCATAAAAAAGGAAATGATTAAGAATGTGAAGAGAGAACCAACAGAATGGGAGAATGTTTTTATCTACTAATAGAAGATTAATACCTAGAATATTTCTAGAACATCAAAAAAAATAGAGAAGTAAATGAATTAAATAGACACTTCTCAAAAGATACAAAATGGTAAAAAAAAAACATGAAAAATGTTCAACATCCTTAGCAATTAAGGAAATGGAAATCAAGATTATACTAAGATTACATCTCAACTCCATTCAGAATGACAGTCATCAAGAACAGCAATAATGATTTACTATTGTTATATCTTCTTGTTGGATTATTGCTTTTACCAGGAAGTAGTGACCTTTTTCTTTTAAATTTTAAACTTTTGCTTGATATCTACTTTATTAGATATGAGGATATCTACTCAGGTTTGTTTTTGAATTTCATTTGCTTGGAATATTTTCTTCATTCTTTTACCATCAGCCTGTGTTTTTTCCTATGAGTCTCTTGCAAATAGCACATAGTTGGATCTTATTTTTTGACCCATTTTGCTATTTTATGTCTTTTAATTGGGGAATTTAAAGCATTTATTTTCAGTGTTATTATGGACATGTAGTTGTTGTAGGCTTCCATTTTTAGTTTTTGTTATATTTAATTCTGATTCTCAGATGATTAGTCTAAAGTTCAAGAAATAAAACCAAGAATCAATAAATGTGCTGCTTTCAAATTAAAAAGCTTCTGCACAAAAAGAGGAAATGATTCAGAGAGTAAATAAGTCATTGGAATGGGAGAAAATCTTTACCAGCTTCTCCTCTGCCAGGGAATTAATATCTAGAATACATAAAGAACTGAAATTCAATGCCAAAAATACAAATAGCCCAACCAATAAATGGACCAAAGAAACTTCTCAAAGGAAGAAATACAAATAGTCAAGAAATATATGAAAAAACATAGCATCCCTAGCAATCGGCAAAATGCAAATCAAAACTACACTAAGATTTTATCTCAGGAGGCAATCCAAGTTGGCTGGCTAGAGGGAGGCTGCATCCGGTGTCACTCCATGACCTCCAGAGAGAAAGTTTCCTGATTGGGAAGTAGAAATGAAGCGGGTAATGGAGGGGGTAAGATACAGTTTAGAGACTAAAGTAGAGACCAGGAATTGTGAGATCTACAGGCAATATAAGGAGATAAGACCAGGTGCCCACATCACAGGAACAGGCCCCAAAGGAGATCCTTGGTGTGCAGTCTCCCATAGGGTACTGGCAAGTAATATACCCCACCTCCAGGAGCTCCGTCCACAAGACCAACCTTCCCATCCTAATAACATCCCCACCCTTGGGATGGTGAAAATCAGCAAACAACAGAAAACCCCACCTATTGGATAAGAAAGGAAGCTGAAAAGATACTGAAATCCAACAAAAATAATCCTTGTATTTTCCTTTGAGAATCTCTATTTTCCCACCCTCACATCCTCAACATTTGTGAAACCAAGTACTTTTCATGGATTAGGCTACAAGGACTGGAATGTCTGAACAATATATTACAGTTGTGTTGTATATACTTGTATCTCCTATTTTTTTTTTAATTTTTGTTTGTTTTTGTACTCTCTATTGTCTTCCCACTTACTTGTCTCCCCCAAATCACTTTCTCTCTTTTCCCTTGCTACTAGCCAAATTCTTTAGATTCCTCTTTTACACCTCCTAAGATCTCATAATTTTATATCCTTATGTCCTACCTCCTTAAAATCTCAGCCTTCACCCCAAACCCCGTTCTCTCTTTATCAACCATCAGAAACTATAGACCCTTTTGCAAACCTACTGTTTATACTGTAGATAATAATTGAACTCACCATATCTGTATATTGTGACAAAACCATAAATGTCTTAATAAAAGCTATTTGCTTTAAGGCTGTATATTGTTTGTATTGGGATCTGTTATATTGATCTCACCTTTGAAGGACAGGAATTGTAACCTTGCAAGGACACTAAGCCTAAAGGATAAAAAAAAAACTAACACCTTGGATCTGCAGTGCTAGAAGACAAGACACATGAAAAACATGAAAAAAACAAGAGAAGAGCCCCAGACAAACCAAGATATTACATTATAAGAATTCATGACCAGCACAGCAGAAGAAATGACAGAGGAGGAATTTAGGATGTAAATAATTAAAATGTCCTGTGAACTAAAGGATGAATGAGAGAGCAAATACAGGCAGCAAAAGATCATTTTCATAAAGAGCTACATAAGCAAATACAGGAAGCAAAAGATAACGTCAATAAGGAGATACAGGTTCTGAGAAAAAAATATAAATTCTTGAAATGAAGAAAAAAAATTTAAAACTCAATAGAAAGCATCATCGACAGATTCAATCTTTTGGAAGAAGAACCTCAGACAATAAAGACAAAATATATAATTCTGTAAATAAAGTTGACTACACAGTGAATAAGGTAAGAAACCATGAGTAGGACATTCAAGAATTAAGGGGCAAAATGATTAAGTGTAAGAATTACTGGGATAGACGAAGGCATAGAGTTATAAACCAAAGGGATGAACAATCTGTTCAATAAAATAATACCAGAAAGTTTTCCAAACATGAAAAATGAATTGGAAAATCAAATACAAGAGGCTTACAGGAAACCAAATGTACAAAATCACAACACGTTCACACCAAGGCACATTGTAATGAAAATGCCTAGCATACAGATTAAGGAGAGAAATTTAAAAGCCACAAGAGAAAGGAATCCAATTATACATAGGGGGTAAAAAGTTAGAATCTTTGCAGATTTCTCAACCCAGACCCTGAAAGCTAGAAGATTCTGGAACAACATATACCAAGCTATGAAAGAAAATGGATGCCAACCAAGAATCTTATATCCAGCAAAATTAGGCTTTGGATTTGAGCATGAAATTAAAACCTTTTATGATAAACAAAAGTTAAAAGAATTCACAGCTAGAAAGACTGCATTACAGAATAACCTCAGCAAAATATTTCATGAGGAAGAAATCGAAAACAATAAAAATCAGTAAAGAGATATTATAGTAAAGAAAAAAAATCAAAGAAGAAACCAAGTTAATATCAAAATTTTTTTTAAATCACCAGGAATACAAATCATGTCTCAATAATAACCCTGAACATTAATGGCCTAAACTCATCAATTAAAAGCCATAGACTGGAAGACTGGATTTTTAAAAAGACCCAACAATATGCTTCCTTCAAGAGACTCATCTCATTGGAAAAGACATCCACAGAACTGAAGGTGAAAGGTTGGGGGAAAACATACCACTCACAAGGACTGCATAAACAAGCAGGGGTTTCCATCCTCATATCAAATAAAGTAGACTTCAAACCAAAGTTAATCAAAAGGGATAAAGAAGGATGTTACATACTGCTAAAGGGAACCATTCATCAAAAAGACATAACAATTCTACATATGTACGCCCAAAACAGTGGAGCATCTGTGTTCAAACAAACTCTTCTCAAGTTCAAGAGTCAAATAGACCACAACACAATAATTCTGGGTGACTTTAACACACCAATTTCACTACTGGATAAATCTTCCAAACAAGAGCTAAACAAAGAAACTATAGAACTCAATAATACAATCAATAACTTACACTTAACAGACATATATAGACTATTGCATTCATCTGAGTGAATACACTTTCTTCTCAGCAGCACATAATCCTTCTCTAAAATAGACCATATATTATGACACAAAGCAACTCTTGAAAATATAAAAAAAAAATAGAGACACTACCATGCATTTTTTTTTTTAGAGAGAGTAGAGAGAATTTTTTAATATTTATTTTTTTAGTTATCGGCAGACACAACATCTTTGTTTGTATGTGGTGCTGAGGATCGCACCCAGGCCACACGCATGCCAGACGAGCGCGCTACCACTTGAGCCACATCCCCAGCCCACTACCTTGCATTCTATCAGATCATAATGGGATGAAATTAGAAATCAATGATAAAATAATAAAAGCTACTCCAACACCTGTAGACTAAATAATATGCTACTGAATGAACAACAGCTTGCAAAAGACATCAAAAAGGAGATTAAAAAATTATTACAGGTAAATAAGAATGCTGATACAACATATCAAAATCTCAGGGACATTATGAAGGCAGTTCTAAGAGGAAAGTTCATTGCATGGAGTTTTAATATTCATTAAAAGAGAAAGTCAACAATAAACGACCTAACATTACTTCTCAAAGCCCTAGAAAAAGAAGAAATCAATACCAAAAGCAGTAGAAGAAAATAATTAAAATCAGAACTGAAATAAGTTAAATTGAAATAAAATAATTGAAAATATTGACAAAACAAAAAGTTGGTTCTTTGAAAAAATTAATAAAATTGATAAACCCTTAGTTATGCTAACAAAGAGAAGGAGAAACAAAATTCAAATTACTAAACTACATGATGAAAAGGAAAAAATCACAACACTACAGAAATACAGAAGATACTTAGAAATTATTTTGAAAATTTGTACTCCAATAAAATAGAAAATATTGAAGACATTGACAAATTTCTAGAATCAAATGATTTACCCAAACTGAAACAGGAGGATATACACAACAGATCAATTTCAAGCAAGGAAATTGAAGGTGCTATCAGAAGCCTACCAACCAAAAAAAGCCCAGGACCAGATGGATACACAACTGAGCTCTACAAGACCTTCAAAGAACAACACCAACACTCCTCAAATTATTTTATGAAACAGAAAAAGAGGGAACACTCCCAAACTCATTCTATGAAGCCAATGTCACCCTGATTACAAAAACAAAAACTGATCAAAAAAGGAAACTTTAGACCAATATCTCTAATGAACATAGATGCTAAAATTTTGGCAAACTGAATATAAAAACATCAAAAAGACAGTATACCACAATCAAGTGGAGTTCATCCCAGGAATGCAGGTTGGCTCAACATACAGAAGTCAATAAATACAATTCATCACATCAATAGATTCAAAGATAAAAATCATATGATTATCTCAATAGATGCAGAGAAAGCACTTGACAAAATACAGCACCCCTTCATGTCCAAAACACTAAAATAACTAGGGATAATAGAAACATATCTCAACATTGTAAAAACTATCTATGCTAAGTACAAGGCAAACATGATTCTAAATGGAGAAAAACTGAAAACATTCCCACACTTCAGATAGAGCCCTAATATCCAGAGTATACAAAGAACTCAAAAAATTAGACAATAACAAATAACCCAATCAGCAAATGGGCCAAGGACCTGAATAGACACTTCTCAGAGGAGGATATACAATCAATCAACAAGTACATGAAAAAATGCTCACCATCTCTAGCAGTCAGAGAAATGCAAATCAAAACCACCCTAAGATACCATCTCACTCCAGTAAGATTGGCAGCCACTATAAAGTCAAACAACAACAAGTGCTGGCGAGGATGTGGAGAAAAGGGTACTCTTGTACATTGCTGGTGGGACTGCAAATTGGTGCGGCCAATTAGGAAAGCAGTTTGGAGATTCCTGGGAAAGCTGGGAATGGAACCACCATTTGACCCTGCTATTGCCCTTCTCGGACTATTCCCTGAAGACCTTAAAAGAGCATGCTACAGGGATGCTGCCATATCGATGTTCATAGCAGCACAATTCACAATAGCTAGACTGTGGAACCAACCCAGTTGCCCTTCAATAGATGAATGGATAAAAAAAAATGTGGCATCTATACACAATGGAGTACTATGCAGCAATAAAAAATGACAAAATCATAGAATTTGCAGGGAAATGGATGGCACTAGAGCAGATTATGCTTAGTGAAGCTAGTCAACCCCTAAAAGACAAATACCAAATGTCTTCTTTGATATAATGAGAGCAACTATGAACAGAACAGGGAGGAAGAGCAGGAAGAAAAGATTAACATTAAACAGAGACATGAGATGGGAGGGAAAGGGAGAGAAAAGGGAAATTGCATGGAAATGAAGGGAGACCCTCATTGCTATATAATATTACATATAAGAGGTTGTGAGGGGAATGGGAAAATAAACAAGGAGAGTAATGAATTACAGTAGATGGGGTAGAGAGAGAAGATGGGAGGGGAGGGGAGGGGGGATAGTAGGGGATAGGAAAGGTAGCAGAATACAATAGTTACTAATAGGGCATTATGTAAAATTGTGGATGTGTAACCAACGTGATTCTGCAATCTGCATTTGGGGTAAAATTGGGAGTTCATAACCCACTTCAATCTAATGTATGAAATATGATATGTCAAGAGCTTTGTAATGTTGTGAGCAACCAATAAAAAAATTAAAAAAAAAAACTTGGAACAAGACAGGGATGCCCTCTTTCACCACTTTCATTTAACACAGTTCTTGAAACACTGGCAGAGCAATTAGATGAAAGAAATTAAAGGGATACACATAGGAAAAGAAGAAGTCAAATTATCACTATTTGCTGACAATATGGCTCTATATGTAAAAGACCCAAAAAATTCCACCAGAAATCTTCTAGAACTAATAAATTAATTCAGCAAAGTAGCAGGATATAAAATCAATACCCATAAATCAAAGGCATTTCTGTACAGTGACAAATTCTCAAGAAGAGAAACTAAGAAAACCACCCCAATTACAATAGCCTCAAAAAAAAAAAAATCAGGAATCAACAAAAGAGGTGAAAGACCTCTACTATGAAAACGCTAAAAAAAAAAAAAAAAGAAATTAAAGAAGACCTTAGAAAATGTAAAAATCTCTCTTGTTTTTGGATAGGCAGAATTGATATTGTCAAAATGACCATACTACAAAAACCACTATACAGATTCAGTGCAATTCCAATCAAAATCCCAATGACATTCATCATAGAAATAGAAACAGAAATCATGAAATTCATCTGGAAAAATGAGACCCAGAATAGCCAAGAAGAGTGAAGCAGGTGGCATCACTATACCAGACCTTAACCTATACTACAGATCAATAGTAACAAAAAAAAAAAGCATGATATTGGCATCAAAATAGACTTGAGAACCAATGGTACAGAGTAGAGGACACAGAAGCAAATGCACATAAATAAAGTTATCTCATACTTGACAAAGCCAAAATGTATATTGGATATATGATAGCCTCTTCAACAAAAGTTGCTAGGAAAACGGAAATCCATATGCAGCAAAATAAAATTAAGCCCTTACCTCTCACCATGCACAAAACTCAACTCAAAGTGGACCCAAGACCTAGGAATTAGACCAGAGACCCTGAACCTAATAGAAGAAAAATAGGCCCAAATCTTCATCATGTTGGATTTGGACCCAACTTCCTTAAGAAGACTCCTAGAGCGCAAGAAATAAAATCAAGAATCAATAAATGGAATAGATACAAACTGAAAAGCTTGATCTCAGCAGAAGAAACAATCAGGTGAAGAGAGAGACTACAGAATAAGAGAAAACTTTTACCACATGCACAGATAGAGCACTAATCTCTAGGATATATAAAGAACTCAAAAAACACAAAAAAATAAATAACCCAATCAATAAATGAGCTAAAGAACTGAACAGACACTTCTCAGACGATGATATACAATTGATCAACAAATATATGAAAAAAAAATTTTCAACATCTATAGCAATTAGAGAAATGCAAAATAAAACTAAGATTTTATCTCACTTCAGTCAGAACAGCAGCTATTAAAAATACAAATAATAATAAGTGTTGGTGAGGATGTGGAGAGAAAGACGCACACATACATTGCTGGTGGAACAGCAAATTGGTGCAACCAATATGGAAAGCAATATGGAGATTCCTTGGAAAACTGGAAATGGAACCACCATTTGACCAGCAATCACACTCACCAGTCTATACCCAAAGGACTCAAAAACAGCATACTTCAGTTATGCAGCCACATCACTGTTTAAAGCAGCACAATTCACAATAACTCAATTGTGGAACCAACCTAGATGTCATTTAGTAGATAAATGGATAAAGAAACTGTGGCAATATAGATACACAGTAGAATGTTACTCATCATTAAAAGAGAATAAAATCTTGGTGTTTGCAAATAAATGAATGTAATTGGAGAGTATTTTGCTAAGTGAAGTAAGCCAATCCCAAAAAGCAAAGGCCAAATGTTCTCTCTGATATGTGGATGCTGATCCATAATGGGGGTAGGGGGGAGAATGGGAGAAATGGAGGAACTCTGAAGAAGGCAAAGGGGAGGGAGGAGAAAGGAAGGTGCATGGGGGTAGAAAAAAATGAGAATGAGATGGACATCATTACCCTAAGTACATGTATGAAGACACGAATGGTGTGACTCTACTTTGTACAGAAACATGAAAAATTGTGCTCTATATATGTATTATGAATTGAAATGCATTCTTTGGTCATGTATAACAAATTAGAATAAATAAGTTTTTTAAAAAAGACTACCTCACTTCAGTCAGAATGGCAATAATCAAGAATATGAATAATTATAAATGCTGGAAAGGATGTGGAGGAAAAGGTACACTCATATTGTAGGTGGGTCTGCAAATTAGTAGTACCACTGTGGAAGACAGTATGGAGATTCCTCAAAAAACTAGGTATGGAACCATCATATGACTCAACAACCCAGGCCTCAGTATTTATCCCAAAGATCTAAAATCAGAATACTATAGGAACACTGCCACTTCAATGTTTTTAGCAGCATGATTTACAATGGCCAGATTAACAAAGACTTGTATGTATGTGTTTACAATACCATTTTTCTATCCAAGTAGTGATCAATAGATAAATGGATTAAGAAAATGTGGTCCATATACACAAGGATGTTTTACTCAGGTATAACGAGGAATGAAATAATGGCATTTGCAGTAAATAGAAGAAAATTGAGAAAATCATGATAAGTGAAATAAGACAGACTCAGAGAATCAAGGGTCAAATATTTCTCTCATATGTGGAAACTAGAGGAAAATAAGGGAGAGAAGGTGGTTGGAGAGGGGATTAAAGATATAGGAGAGATCAGTGAAGTGAAGAAAGCAAGAGTGAAGAAGGAAAGAAAGAAAGAAAGAAGAAGGAAAGAAAGCAAAGAGGATGAAAAATTGGATAAATTTAACAAAACCACGTTATATTCATATATAAAGGTACCAGAGGGAATTTTAATTTTATGTCTATGTAGAAGAAAGAAGTTTAGTAGAGAGGGGAAAATAGGAAATAGGAAGAGAGGGAAATTAGGATTAAAATCAAATTCCTTTCATGTATGATTGTCAAAATAAATCCAAATACTATATATAATTATAATTCACTAATTTAAAAATTAATAAAAAACAGAATATGAACAATAACAAATGTTAAAATATGGGGGAAAAGGAACACTTTACACTATTGGTGGGATTGTAAATTAGTAAAACCACTATGGAAATCAATATAGAGTTTCCTCAAAAGACTAGGCATGGAACCACCATATGACTTAGATATACCATTTCTTGGTATATATCCGTAGAATTAGACTCATACTATAGCAATACATGCATATCCACATTTAGAGCAACATAATTCATAATAGTCAAACTATGGAATCAGCCTAGGTGTCCATCAACAGATGTTTGGATAAAGAAAATATGGTACATATTCACAACGGAGTTTTATTCAGCCATAAAGAAAAATGAAATTATATCATTTGCAGGAAAATGTATGGAATTTGAGACCATTTGTTAGCAAAATAAGAAACTCAGAATGTCAATGTTGTTATGGTTTCTCTAATAGATGGAAGCTAGAGAGAAAAAAAGAAAGGCTGTTGATGGGTCTCACGAAAATTGAAGAGCAATCAGTAGAGGAAAGCAACAAGAGAATGGGCAGAGAGGAAGTAAAGGGGAAATACTGGGGAATGATATTGGCCAAATTATATTTTGATTTGTGCACATGTATGAACATGCAACAATTAATCATGCTGTTATGTACAACTATAATATACACGAAAATTACGGAAAAAAAATTCCTACTTGGGGGAAAAAATAACAAGTGTTGGCTAGGATGTGGAGATAGGAACCCTTGTACACTATAGGATGCAATGAAAAATGGTATGGCCACTATGAAAAACATTAAAGCATCTTTTTTAAAATTAAGCAAACAATTACCATATGATCTAGCAATTTCACTACTAGGTATATATTTAAGATAATTACAAATAGGGTTCCAAAGAGTTATTTGCACATTCTAGTGCATGACAGCATTATTCAAAATTTCTAGGAGGTGAAAGAAATCCAAATATCTATCAAGAGACAAATGAAGCCTTCCCTGTAATCCCAATGACACAGGAGACTGAGAAAGGAGATTTGCAAATTCCCAGCCTCAGCAATTTAATGAGACCCTAAGTAACTTAGCAAAACACTGTCTCAAAATAAAAATTAAAAAGGCTGAGGATGTGGCTCAGGGGCTAAGCACCCCTCGGTTCAATTCCCAGTACCAAAAATGTTATTATTAATGACAGAAGATAAACAAAATGGGTTACACACTTATGATGAAATATTATTCAGAATTTAAAAAGAGGAATTGTGACACATAGTACACCATGAATGAAGGATAAGGACATGGTGAGTGAAATAAGCCAGTCACAATAAGATAACTATCATTCTACTTAAAGGTGGTATCTTAAATAGCCAAATTCATAGAAACAGTAAATTACCAGGGGATTGCCATGGCTGGGATAAGGAGGAAATGCAGATTATTTAACAGGTACAGGATAGCATTTTACAAGATGGAAAAGATCTGGAGCTTGTACAACATTGTGAACATAACATTAACTATACACATAAAAGGTTAAACTGTAAGTTTTTTAGGTATATTTGCCACAATTGAATCTTTATAATATGAAAAATATGAAATTTTTTATTTCAAATACCTGTTCACATCAAATACTTTTTAAACATGAGAAAATAGTAACATCAGTGAAGAAAACTTTAGGAATCTAGCCTCCAGGTTTCTTTGGATCACACTGATTCTCAATTCTTTCAAAGTCTTGTGCAAACTCCTATTTAATCCAAAAGGATATATCTGATAAATCCCAGCCTAAAATAATCTGTCCCATTTCAGTGCTACAGAATAACATCTATACCTCAGAATAACATCTATCCCGAGTCTAACACTATCATAGATTTCCCTTTCATCTTTGGGTAGCTGTATATCAGAGGACCTACCTGCACTGATCCATAAAACCTCACAAATTCCAAGAAGACACAGGAAGAAGTTTTCCCTAAACTTATTAAAAAATTAGAAACAACAGCAATAAAATAACAGCTGTTATCAAGACCTTCCAGTTAAGTGGGGGAACCATTTTGTTACTATTCAACTATTAATAAGACTTCAATTCCCATCTTTTTCAAGGCATATTTCAAGTACTGCATTCTCTATGAAACTGCCTAAGTACTTCTTTCTAGCTACATGATCATATTAATATTTTGTAAAGGTGGTGTTAAGACCTACAAAATGATATGTTCCTTTAGACGGCAAACATTGCCTTCAAGTCCCTGAATCTTTGCCACACCCATAAGCACTTCACAAAACGTCTCATACAGATATGACTTGATTTATAAAGTCAGCTCTTCACCAGTTTTCTCTCACCCATTTGCCATGAAAACTATTTCAACTCTCTAAGATCCCTCTTCAAATTTCACTTGCTTAATGAAGCCATTCCAAGAAGGCAGTGAATTGGACTTCGGGGACATAACAATGAAAATTGAAAGCTGCTGCCAACCGTGTCACTTGAGTGTAAATCATCCATCCTCCACTGGGTACTTTTTACCTCTGTAATTTCTCAGTCTTACCTTGATTGTCAGCTCATGAAGCTCAAATTATGTCTCTATATGCATCTCTTTGTCTGAAGCTGGATAATTGATATCCATTGTCATATGTATACATTTGCTTCCTGAAAAGATTTCCCCATGCTCCCATTTCTCTTGACTTCTATGCTTATTTATTAGATATTATCTAGCAATACTGTGAACATTGGGGGATAGAAGAGGGGATAACGTAACTGAAAGTTTTAGCTTCAGTTTTGCTAATCTACAATTATGAGCAAGTCATTTATTGATTTCAGGTCTCAATTTCTTCATCTATTAAAAATAACAACAACAAAAGCTTTCAAAGTTCACTTTATTTCTTAGCATATGTTTTAGGCTGCCATTAGAGAACCAAAAATTCAACCAAAACTTTTAGTTTAGAGGTCACTAGGTCAGGGCTAATGGTTCTGCCATCCTCAATAGATGGCTTCCATCCTAAGGCTGATATCTGTGCAGACTGACACTAATGAGACCTATTCCAGTCAGAGGGAAGGAAGAAATGTCCCTGTCATAACATATGATCTATTTTAGAGAAGGATCCATGTGCTGCTGAGAAGAAAGTGTATTCACTCATTGATGGATAATATATTCTATATATGTCAGTTAAGTCTAAGTTACTGATTATAGTATTGAGTCCAATAGTTTCTTTGTTGAGCTTTTGTTTGGAAGATTTATCCAGTAGTGAAGAGGTGTTAAAATCATCCAGAATTATTGTGTTGTGGTCTATTTGACTCTTGAACTTGAGAAGAGTTTGTTTGATGAAAGTAGATGTTCCATTATTTGGGGAATATATACTTATAACTGTTATGTCTTGTTGGTGTATGAAATGTCCACCTTTATCCCTTTTGATTAACTTTGGCTTGAAGACTACTTTATTCGATATGAGGATGGAAACCCCTGCTTGTTTACGCAGACCATGTGGATGGTAATTTTATCCCAACCTTTCACCTTCAGTCTGTGGATGTCTTTTCCTAGGTCTCTCTTGAAAGCAGCATATTATTGGGTCTTTTTTAATCCAATCTGCCAGTCTGTCTTTTTATTGGTGAGTTTAGGCCATTAATATTCAGAGTTATTATTGAGACATGATTTGTATTTCCAGTCATTTCTGTTTATTTTTAGTATTTAACTTGACTTGGTTTCTCCTTTGGTTGGCTTTTACTTTATTATAGTTCTTCCCTTTGCAGATTTTCATTGTTGTTTTTTATTTCATCCTTGTGAAATATTTTGCTAAGAATGTCTGCAGTGTGGGCTTTCTTACTGTAAATTCTTTTACTTTTGTTTATCATGGAAGGTTTTTATCTTGTCTTCAAATCTAAAGCTTAATTTTGCTGGATATAGGATGCTTGGTTAGCATCCTTTATCTTTCAGAGCTTGGTATATGTTGCTCCAGGACCTCCTAGCTTTAAGGGTCTGGGTTGAAAAATCTGCTCAGATATGAATTAGTCTTCCTTCATATGTAATCTAATTTTTCTCTCTTGTGGCCTTTAAAATTCTATTATTCTGTATTCTAGGCATTTTCATTATAATGTGTCTTGGTGAAGATCTGTTGTAATTTTATACATTTAATGTCCTATAAGCCACTTGTACTTGATTTTCCAATTCATTCTTCATGCTTGGGAAATTTTCTGATATTTCATTGAACAGATTGTACATTCCTTTTGTTTAAATCTGAGCCTTCCTCTATCTCAAATTTTAAATTTGGTCTTTTGATAGTATTCCATAATTCTTGAATATTCTGTTTATGGTTTCATACCATCTTCACTGTGAGGTCAACTTTATTTTCAAGAATGTATATTTTGAGATCCTGCTTTCTAGGTGATATAGTCTAGTGATGATGCTTTTTATTGAATTTTTTATTTGGCTTATTGTTTCTTTCATTTTGAGGATTTGATTTTTTTTCAGAATCTCTTTCTTGAGGTAATCTCTTGCTACCTGTATTTGTTCTTTTATCTCTTTGTTGGTGTTATAGATTTTTGCCTGTATCTGCTCACTTTGATTATTCTTTAATTCCCAGATCATTTTAGTTATGCATATTTTGAGCTCCTCCTCTGACATTTCATCTATTTCACTATCTATGGATTCTATTGTTGTAGTATCTTGGTTTATTTGGGCCACGTTCCTTCCTTGTTTTTTCATGAAGTCTATATGTCCTCTCTTGCCATTAAAAGCAACTCTTAGTAAATACAAAAAAGTAGAGATACAACCTTGCATTCTATCAGATCACTATGGAATGAAATTAGAAATCAATGATAAAATAAAAAATAAAAGCTACTCCAACACCTGGAAACTAAATAATATGCTATTGAATTAACAATGGGTTGCAAAAGACATCAAAAAAAGAAGATTAAAAAAATTTTAGAGGTAAATGAGAGCACTGATACAACACATTGAAATTTTGGGACACCATGAAGGCAGTACTAAGAGGAAAATTCATTGCAGGGAGTTCATTCCTTCAAAGAAGAAAAAGTCAACAAATAAATGACCTAACATTACATCGCAAAGCCTGAGGAAAAAAAACAAATCAACCCCAAAAGCAGTAGAAGATACAAAATAATTAAAATCAGAACTGAAATCATAAATTGAAACAAAAGAAACAATTGAAAAATTGATATAACAAAAAGTTGGTTCTTTGAAAAAATAAATAAAATTGATAAACCATTAGCCATGCTAACAAAGAGAAAAATCAATGTTCTAACATCCGTAATGAAAAAGGAAATATCCATGATGAACACTAGAGAAATACAAAAGATAATCAGAAATAATTTAAAAATTTGTACTCCAATAAAATAGAAAATATTGAAGGCATCCACAATTTTCTGGAGGCAAATGATATGTCCAAATTAAATCAGGATGATATACACAATTTAAACAGATCAATTTCAAGCAAGGAAATAGAGGACACCATAGAAGCCTACTAACCAAGAAAAGCCCAGGACCAGATAGATACACAGCTGAGTTCTACAAACCTTCATAGAAAAATGAATAACAATACTCCTCAAATTATTTCATGAAATTGAAAAAGAGAGAACACTTCCAGACACATACTATGAGGTCAATATCACACTGATTCCAAAATCAGACACAGACAAAGAAAAACTTCAGATCAATCTCTGTAATGAATATAGATATAAAAATTACCCCCCAAATTCTGGCAAATCGAATGCAAAAACATATCAAAAAGATAGTGCACTACAATTTAAGTAGAGTTCATCCCAGGGATGCAAGGTTGGCTCAACATACGGAAATCAATGAGTATAATTCATCACATCAATAGACTCAAAGACAAAAATCATATGATCATCTCAATAGATGCAGAGAAAGCATTTGACAAAATACAGTACCCCTACATGTTCAAAACACTAGAATAACTAGCAATATCAGGAATATATCTCAATATTGTAAAAGCTATCTGTGCTAAGCCCCAGGCCAACATCTTTCTAAATGGAGGAAAATTGAAAGCATTCCCTCTAAAATCTGGAACAAGATAGGGATGCCCTCTTTTACCACTTCTATTTAACACAGTTCTTGAAATGCTAGCCAGAGAAATTAGACAAAAAAAAAATTAAAGGGATACATATGGGAAAAGAAGAAGTCAAATTATCCCTATTTGCCAACAGTATGATTCTATACCTAGAAGATCCAAAAAATTCCATCAGAAATCTTCTAGAACTAATAAATGAATTCAGCAAAGTAGCAGGATATAAAATCAACACCCATTAATCAAAGGCATTTCTGTACATCAGTGACAAACCCTCAGAAAAGGCAACAAGGAAAACTATCCCAATTACAATAGCATCAAAAAATAAAATACTTTGGAATCAACTTTATGAAGAAGATGAAAGACCTCTATAATGAAAACTACAGAATGCTAAAGAAGAAAACTAAAGGAGACCCTAGAAGATGGAAATATCTACCTTGTTCTTGGATAGGCAGAATTAATATTGTCAAAATGACCATATTACAAAAAGCACTATACAGATTCAATGCAATCCCAATCAAAATCCCAATAACATTCCTCATAGAAATAAAAGAAGCAATCATGAAATTCATATGGATAAATAAGAGACCTAGAATAGCCAAAGCAATACTTAGCAAGAAGAGTGAAGCTGGTGGCATTACTATTCCAGAACTTAAACTATACTATAGATCAATAGTAACAAAAAACAGCAGGGTATTGACATCAAAATAGACTTATAGACAACGGTAGAAAATAGAGGACATAGACAAACCCACATAAATACAGTTATCTCATATTAGACAAAGGCACCAAAAACATATGGGAGAAAAGATAGCCTCTTCAACAAATGGTGCTGAGAAAATTGCAAATCCACATGTAACAAAATGAAATTAAAACTCTCTTACCATACAGAAAACTCAACTCAAAATGGATCAAGGACCTAGGTATTAAACCACAGACTTTGTGCCTAATAGAAGAAAAAGTAGGCCCAAATCTCCATTATGTCAGATTCAGATTAGACTCAACTTCCTTTTAAGACTCCTATAGCGTAAGAATTAAGACTACGAATCAATAAATGGGATGGGTTCAAACTAAAAATCTTCTCAGCAAAAGAAACAATCAGTGAGGAGAATAGAGAGCCTACATAATGGGAGCAAATCTTTACCACAAGCACAGATAGAGCACTAATCTCTAGGATATATAAAGAACTCAAAACACTTAACATCAATAAAACAAATAATCCAATCAATAAACAGGCCAAGGAACTGAACAGACAATTCTCAGAAGAGAATATATAATCAATCAACAAATATATGAAAAAATGTTCAGCATTTCTAGCAATTAGAGAAATGCACATCAAAATTTCTGTAAGATTTCATCTCACTTCAGTCAGAATAGCAGCTATCAAGAATATAAACAACAATAAGTGTTGGTGAGAATGTGGGG